>NC_091106.1:18555277-18866388 GCF_024713975.1 Paralichthys olivaceus
TAGCAGCTGGTAACCATGACACTAACTTCCACCAGGGAGAAATGCCAAGTTATCCACCACCCTGTTGCAGTCGGGCATAGCACACCACACTTCATCACAGTTTCTCCAAGAGTTCCAGTGACATGAGCCACAATTTGTACCGAGAAATAGTGTGCAAGAGGGGGATTTCCGAAGCCAAAGAGAAAGTTAGTTTGTCCCAGTATGCAGAGGAAGATTCAGATCGTTTAAAAGACTTCTTGATCTTTTTAGTGATACGTTCTTATTGTTGTCAAAACTGAGATTCAGGTGTGTTGAACAAAGAAGACGGAAGCCTCCAGAGAAGAGGTCTGGAAGGCTTACTTCATTTTGGATATCTGGATTCAGAGAGTCTGGATGTGAACACGTGCAATTAAAAATACAAACTCCAAACTGTATGATAAATATTAACTCTAACTTGTGAAACATTTCCATGACCAATTTTAAACCATCTAAACAGCTGCAAAAAAGAGAGTCTAGAGAGCCACTGAAGCTCCTTTTCCACTCAAAACATCCACTAGCATCCGCTAACATCTGGCCTCTCTCTGCATTGGGAATGGATCCAATCGGCATTTACTCCCAGGTAACTCTGCAGTTGCCGTGTGTTTTAGGCTCCGGCTCCAATCATCAGTGATGGGAACGAGATTCTGGAAGAACTCACTCTAATTTGACAATTTGACAGCGAGGTGAGAGAGCTTTCAGTGCATCCATGACGTCCAACACGGAAACAAACAATAGCAAAGGAAAACTCGTCTCCTGGCAATATGAAAGCACTCTTCACCTTTTTTTAGTTGGTTTTATCGGGTTTGTTTGTGTGAAAGAGGTATGAGAGAGAGAGATGGAGCAAATACATCAAGAGCAATGTCACTTTCTGATGCCCCACCAAGAGCTGTCACTCACTCCTACCCACCCTCTGTGGAGTATCCCCACCTTTCTCTGTCTGTCCGTCAAACAGGAAGAGCGCATTTTCTCCCCTCCATCTGTTATCATCTCCCCTTCTCCACAAGTGCTGGGGGGTCGGAGAGGGGGCCGTCCACGGGCTGGTCATCCCGTTAGGGGCCCATTACCGGTCCCCTGGCTCTCTGCTGGGGCCCACTGGAGAGAAATCCATATCAATACCTGACTGTCATGCCTCCCGCCGCTCGACACAGCCAGGCTGCCTGCCTGGCACAGTCAGCACTGCATGGGCCTCCCGTCGAGACACAGCGAGGATGGGCTTTCAGTGCGAGTGTGGCACTTGAGTGTGGACCTCCTGTCAGTCCTCCTGTTGCACGGATGGACCTGAGCAGACAATGCAGGGTTTGAAAAGGCACACTTCCTCGTCCTGTTGCTGTCCTTAATACCATCAGTTGAGTCTTTGGATCACATCTGGCCTGCAGAGTTTACAGCATGCCACTTCCTCCGACAAGCTGAGAGAGAGGGGGCTGCAGAGGAGAGGAGAAAGTGACATATGTGGAAACAAACAATTATCAATGGACTCATTACTGGTTTACTGAGACTGTAACCACCTTCTATCTCCCTCTATACACTCACTCCTTTACTTTTGCTGTTAACCTTTGTTGATGCCTGCTACGGTTTTCATAAGCAACAGCGACAGACCCTACAGATGACTGTAAATACATCCTGAAATCCTTTTAAATGAACTTCTCATTTCTTGCAAAATTACATGATTACTTTCACTCCTGCTGTTTGCTTGTTTGCAGGATTATGCAAAAACTTCCACTCACTTTCTTTGACTTTGCAAGATTGTTTTTAACATTTTCACCCATTCCCCTGTACAAAATACACTGTACAAGTGTTGAGAAAGAAAACACGAATGTTTAGGGATTTATGAGCAATTTGGTGCGGAACAACATAAAAACTTGGACCTACAGCAGATTTAAATGTAGTTTCCCAAAGGGACTAATGGGCCTTGGCGGATGTATGTGCCGTCCTAGTTTATTTCTATTTCTTTAGTTTAGCTCTAGAGATTTTAATCAGAATTTATGATCTTTGCCAACAAAAATACATGAGTATGACAGCACACAATTTCACATATAAAACTATTTCCAAGTCAGAACACTAATTATACATAATATTGGCTTTTCTAGTTTTTCCAGGCCGTCGTTCATTGTGTGATGAGTTAAAACACGATGCTGAGGAAATCTTAAGGACAAATTCTCACCCTGGAACTGTATTGTGTAACGTAAGGCAATGAAATAAAGGAGAGAAAATGCAGAGAGACCTGCTCGCATTTACCAACTGTGCAATTATACCTCTTCTATTTCTTATCTTACCTTTATGAAAGATAATGGCACATGTCTCCAAATCTAGCCAACCAGACCAATCAGAGCCTGTCTTCCCTCTAATCTGTCACATCAGTTGAAAGTTTAAAACAAACATGTCGTGTGTGTCCATCTGTCTTGATGTTAGCAGAGAATAGGGGTCTGTTTCCTCATTAGCAGCTTATTAACAGCCCCGGCCCAGCAGAGAGCACTCTCCCTGGAGGACGGCAGCCCCAGGGGGGAGCACATTCGAATGGCAGAGAGAGCTTTGTTTTTGGATCTGGCCTCCCAGACCGGCCCCCTGTCCGGGCCTGCCCAGGGGATGCTATGTTATGCGTGGAGGGGATAAGGAGCGCTGGAGGAGAGGGACGGAGAGAGGAGGAGAAGGAAGGATGGAGAGGGGAGGTGATGGAGAAGGAGAGTCGACTGGAGGTCATCCGTCAAACCTGCTGTCAATTTTGCCACCTCCTGTGGAGAAGGAGATTAAATACTGTCGACATACAATCAGACCAAAACAATTTAGACTCAAACTGATATTAACATTTATCTTTTTGCATACTGAGCTCAAAAAGAACTTTATAAACGTATAAACTAAATCATTATATAAAAATATAATGTAAAATTATATAAAATCGTCACATCTAACCAGCTTTAAGCAGCTAAAATGAAGGCCACATCTTCAACATTAGCGATTTGAGACATTTGTTCCTTTACATTAAACATGAAACTCTTGAAAACCTGATCACAATGTTGATACAGTGGAGGACAACACGATAGGCTAACTAGCTCCCTCACATAAAGTGGAACCCCCCGACTGAAAAGCACAGATGTCTCAAAGTCACCGTGAAACAGCGATAGAGCATCTTTATCGTCAGTGAAGCCGCAAGTAAAACAGAATTTGTCGGCGATTCATAAAGAGAAGGATTGAAATCAAATGGTAGATGTGAGATCGAGTTTTTACCAAATAAAATCCAAACACACGTCTCTTACTGTACCATGATATTGCTCTGCTAATTAGTAACTAATGGTCATGAGGGGTCTTTTAATGTTGGACGGTGTTAACCATTCGCCCAATCTTATTATAATGGAGTTAATGTGTCATAACAAAAAATGGTTTTAAGAAAAGAGAGAAATTTTGATGACAATAATAATACTCATATACTTCCATGTATGAATACATGCATCTGTCTGTAAATTACAGTGACCCATTTGATGAGGATTTGTTTAAATATAGAGAATGTCTTGTAAAATAAATCTACTCAAAATAAATAAATCTACTTAGTACAGATTTGTGAAAAATGTACTTAGGTACTGTAACAAAGTAAACATGACATCCCTCCACTGTAAGGTGACAGCTCAAGTCCCATCAGCATGAGTTCTTAACTGTTCATATTTACTTACACAGAAGTGAAGAGGATTTAAATGTGTTTGGTTTCCACAGACTTAACATGTGCCCTGAGGAGTTTACCCAGACAGCAGCGACTCCTCTGCATTTGTCTGAGCTGTGATTGGTCCCCGGATTTGAATAACACATCTGTTCAGTGTGTGTTGGTGCCAGCACAGACATGTGTTGACCAGAGCTGGACCCTGCAGGTCTCAAGGTATTTGTTGGGTATGAGCTGGCATCCAGGGCGACAAGGGAGCAAGTCTCTGATAATCACACCCATGCAGCTCCCATCTGTCCAGCGTGATAACATGTTCTGTACATGTAAGAATACATACAGTAACACAATAAACACATGCAGACAAAGACCCACCGGAGAGCATATGTTCGTAAGTTCAGAAACACACACATGTGGCCAGCTTCCCAAGAAACACACATTTTAACAAGGAAAACAGGATATTCCACTAGTTAAATTTCTAATTATACAGTTGTCCTCGTATTTACAGAATTGTAGAAGTGAAAGGCAGATGACACAAGCTGGCAGTTCCTCACTGTGCTTTACTGGGCTCTGTGAGGCAGCTGGTTAGCAGAGGGCCTGAGTAGGAGGGAGCCAGCAACAGCTGTTGGGAGTGAATGTGAGTAGTTAAACAACAAGTCCTCCAGGGGCCCAACGTTTGAGATGATCACCTGAAGCTTTATATTCCTGCACGATGAAGAAAATAAAAGGAAGACGAGAGTTGTGGGAGAAACAAAACTGTTTCTAAAACACAGAGTCCTCCAAATGAAATTAGATTAATGCGTCCTCCGTTACTGTCGGACCACACATTGATATGAGGACTGAGTCCAATGACAACTACAGAAGTAGTTTATCCACAAGTTCCCTAAAATCCAGTTATTCCATTGCCATTCAAAATGGTGCAAATAGGGATTTTTGTCATTTAATTTAACTTCCTGCGTAGAAGCAACTCCACATGTGACAGCGACCATCATTTATCCCTGTCAAACTTTTACAGATCACCTGTTCGGTTTAATAAATCAATCATCAATCAATCAAATTGTATTCGTAAATCCCATTCGCGAATCACAATTTTTCTCATTTGGCTTAACAAGGTGTGACATCCTCTAGAAAAAACAACAAGCAGTCTTGTTGTAATCATAATCCCTGATCAGCTGCCACCACGATCATGATCCAAAACCACAATCCATCACTGGCAATATTTTATGATGACAAACTCTACATTTAAGTCCTGGTGACATGTGGGCATAAAAAATACTTCGACATGTTTTTGGGAAACGTTACTTGTGTTATAATAAGCGACTTGTAAAGGTTTTTTATTTTTACAGTAATAACCTCAACTACATGAGGCAACGATTGCATCGAAACGACATATTGACGATTAATTAGAAAAAGTGAATCAACAGCAATGTCCCATGTTAAAGGGTAGTTCCAGTATTTTTGTGGAAATTAATAGTTCCTACAAAGACTTTTGGAATCGGGGCAACAGCGACAAGTCTGTGAAATGTCGACTAGAAGTGATTTTTTTCCATAAATACATTTTATTTAATAAATCTATTTCTGATGTGAACAATGACAAAGACCCAGAAATAACAGTCTTAGTCTTTTGTTGGGGAATAAAAGTACTTTTACTACACATCCCATGGATCGTCGCAGTTGCCCCATTAGATAACACTGTAGCCACTGCTGTCGTGTCTCGGCTGCCAACGGAGGTGATTGACTAGATTGACCGATTCCAAAAGATAAATAAGATTGTTTATTTACACACACACATTTATAAATACAGGCCCCATGTTGAAAAATACAGGAATTCCATTTTAAACTCATACATCCAAATCCGTCTTGAAACGTTGTCACTTTCATGTCACCTTAATTCCTCCAAATCACAATTCCTCCGTTAGAGGCCTTTGTCATGTGAATGTTAACATCTGTCGCTTTGAGGCATTTTGCTGAACATATGATTCTGTTGTTTTCATCTAACACCATATAGTTTGAGTTCAGTCCAACTTTTTGCTCCTGCTCTCTACCGATTGTCCATTCCTGCTACTCTTCCTCCTCCCTCCTTCTCCCCCTCTCCTCGGCAGGCCACCCTTTCCTTCCCAGCCTGCCTTGCGGTCCCGGAGGCGCCAGCCGCACCCTGTCCCTCGCAGTCTCCCGCCGTCCTGCTGAAGACCGTGAAATCAGCATGATTAATAATTATAATTATTGGCAAACGTGCCAGCTGCTCTGTGGCAATGGGCACCTCTGATTTATGGTTCTGTAAATGCAAACAGTCATTGTCCATATTCAGAGAAGAAAGGAGGGGAGGCAGGAGGGGAGACGGAGGCAGACGGGGTGTTTTGGACGCCTGCCCTCGAAATATGATTTTATCTTCGGAAGTCAGCGGCCCTGTCCTGCAGGCATTGTCCCTCGTCCCTCCCTCCTCGCTTCCAACCATTCGTCTCTTGTTCTGCCCATACTCCTCACCTAGTCTGTGCTCCATGGAGCATTGCTTTTTGATCTCAGTGTGCTTCAAAGGAGTCTGGGGCCACAGGGTTTCGAGCATTGTGCAGGCAGACTGCTTCTTTATGGACGGCCGATCGTTAGCATTGTATTACCATGGTCTTAGCCCTTAGTGTTGAGGTGTACGTCTACCGAGGACAATTAATGATTTAGAGGAAAAGTAAATCTGGCCGTCGAAAACGAATCATCAATTATCTCGGAATAATCAAATTTTATCTGATCCTGTGATAAACTGGAATATAACCAGGAGTCTGTCACAAAGTCGACAGCAGTTGCTCTTCCTTATTTGTGTTTCCCTCTGTGTGTGTGTGTGTGTGTGTGTGTGTGTGTGTGTGTGTGTGTGTGTGTGTGTGTGTGTGTGTGTGTGTGTGTGTGTGTGTTGTGACTGATGGAGCTGCACAGTCTGTTCATCAGGCTCTGGGGGTCTGCTGATGTGTCTATCACTGACAGAACGAGACTATGGATTATCTCGCTCATTAATCACCATCACTGTGGCAGCGTGTGCACACTCACTCACACAGACTTGTGTAACACATACAATACATTCACCAACGCAAACTCACACAACTGTCCCTTCCATGCAAACACACACACACACACACACTCACACACACACATAAATCTCTCCACACATACACAGAACAGTTGTGACAGCTACTGGCCACCAACCTGTCCGCAGCCTAATCTCATTAGGGTCCTTCTGGCATCTGGGCCGGTTCTGCTGAGGGATGGTCTATGATGGAGTGAAGAAGACAGGGCTGTTCAAGCGTATAATAGATGTCTAAATCATCCGGCCTCAGCCAGCGTGTTCTCTTCCTCTGTGATGGTCTGGAAGTATGAAGAGGAAACTCTCAAATATCTAAAACACATCAGAGGAAACAGATTCCGAAACCTCGAATCTGTAAAGTTTTATTTGAAGATGGTTAAACAAGGCAGCGACCACTTGGCAACAGAAATAAAGTAAATGCAGCAGTGGTTGGTGGTGGCACAGTGACACTGATCACACCTGTCTGCCACTCTCCAGTCTGCTGCAGGCCTGTCCTGTCCTGTCTGCTCCTGGAGTGCAGTGCTGTACCTGTCAGTGTTGTGCAGATGGGCTACAGCTCCCCCAGGTACCTGGGCTAAATACCCGTCATTAATCACCACATAAAGCCTCCCCCAGTGGGAGATGCCCCAGGTTAGACCACATCAAAAAATAAATTGGCTGAAAAATGGCTCTGGATGAAACCTCCGTCCCAGGAGAGGAAGAGGAAGAGGAAGAGGAGACGGGAGGAAAAATGTGAAGGCAGCCTCCTCCAGCCCGCTAAGTGATCTGTCAGCCAGCTAAGCGACATCATCATTCATTTGGCCCCTATCACGTTCCCGTGGTGCTGACAATCTCGGCTGTTTGCTTTCAGATTTGTACACATTCATCTTCTTTATTTGCCAAAGTGGCGGAAGGCTGAGTTTAACACTTGGAGTGTGGCGGCCTGTAGGTCCATCAGGCTTTGAATAAACGCTCCTGAAAGTTAGGAAGCAACAGAAGAGGAAACACAGATGGAAAAAATATGCAGAAATACAGAAATTGGAAATGGGACAAAAAGTTCCTGCAATTTTTAAACCCCAATCTCCCTGGTCAGTATTGGGTTCTTTGCTTTATCTTTTTTTTGGTTCTTTTCCAACATCTGTATATCTTTTGACAATAAAAACAATGCAATATTGCGGCTTTCTATAGCAACTCCTCTAAAATAATCCATAATAATCTTCCCACCTGACCCACTTTCAGGTCATGACCCAATCTCAGAACAACATTGCTTTGGGGCTCACACTGATTTCGGGGCAAGTAACAACTGAAAAGCTAAATTGGGACACTGGCCTCTGCTACACGGGGTCGTATCAGCGAAAGAAAGAGCTGTCATCTTTCAGCACTTAATCAATCAATCAATCCAAACTTACACTCATTATGTTTCATGCATGAATCATGTGAAACAATGAGAAATAATCAAGAAACAGAGATGAGTAAACAAAGGCATAGCTGAAATAAAGTGGATAAAATCAAAGATAAGGTCAAGGACATGCTGCGGTCCAGTGGCCCAGACCTGTCCACCTCGGAGTGACATGTCTGCGGCTGTCCAGTCCTATGATTAATGACCAGAGAGATTCCCCTGGTCACTCACTGAACCTCTGCTCTATCGACGCTGGTCCACCTCTCACTCCTGATATTCTGCTGCCCTCAGGGCCTCACAGAGCCTCTTGAACTGTATGTCTCCTCAGACAGTGTGAAAAGCAAACATGTACAGATATTAGTGTTAATCAGTTTGCACTACTTTGTTGATTTATGTGTCACATTTAGTTAGTGGTACCGAGGGTTTTGGCCAATGCTTATCTGTACATTCATTTGGTATATTTACTCAATCACTGTACTTATTAACTGTTATTTACATACTTGCGCTTTATTTGAGTATCTAAATTTGAATCTCTGCTTCGCTACAGCTACAGTAATTATGTTTATTTAGCAGATTATGTTCTGTACAAGACAAATAAAACATTTGAGTCCTTCAAATTTAAAGAGTTTCAAGTCAAGTTTCTTTTGTTTGTTGGTTTGTATGTTCTTTGTGAATAAGATTAAGGTCTTCGCCTTCTATGTAAAGTGCCTTGAGATAATGTATGTTGTGATTTGGCGGTACACAAATAAAATGGAATTGAAATTGAACTGAAGACTAAACAAAACGACTGGCTGGATCACCACAACACTGGAAGGGTGGAACATTGTTCAAGAAAGAATCGTTCAATTGTGGTGCAGATCTGGATCAGGAAGCACAGTTTTTTTAATCACTTTCTTCATTTTCACAGTTTTTACAGGGAATAATTCATGGATCTTGATTAAAACAAAATTTATGGAACTAATTAATATGAGAGTATGAAAATTTGGAGCAGTTTCACTGAATTTCAGGGGATGTTCGATACCTCGGTGGAGGTATGTGCTCTACTGAGTGCCATTCTAGGTCTTATTGTTTGTATTGTCATTTACAGTTAGGTTGAACATGCATTTTAATTATCCACAACACAACACATTGAAATGCTACTCACAGAGAAAGATCCCTCGAATTTTTTTCAAATTTTCTCACAAAAATTTGTGGTAAAAAAGGGGGAAAATGCCAAACATGAATTTCTTGATGGAGGTGTCAACAAAAGTCAATCCACCAGTTAAAATAAACTCCCTGGAGCTGCAGGGAATTCTTGACGATGTGTTTCAACTCTGCAACAGCACAAGAACTCGAGCGGAATCCCACCATAAGTCAGCACAGACTTCCAGCTGACACATTTACCTCTGCGTCTCTGCACATCACGTCTCAACACAACATGCACTTAAAAGCCATAGCAGAGGACCATAGGCCATTATGTATTTTAAAAAGAGGGGCATGGTGAGCGGCCAGGTTATGCTCCTCTATTCTTCTTATTCTTCCTTCACCAGAGCGTTTGGTGTCAGTAGGAGATGGCGGCACAATGGAGGTGATCTCTCTGATCTCAGTGCTTCTATTGTGGCGGCTCGTATTATTAATGTTCATCTCTGAGAAAAGCCACGGCCTCTGTCTCGCTGCTTCTGCATCGCTCTGTCATTTTCTCTCTGCTGGACTTTCTCGCTTGTCTCTGTTGTACTTTATCTCTTTATGTCTCTGCTGTATCGTCTCTGCCTTATAACACAAAGCACCAAAGGAAATTTAAATCATCGGCCCAATTTCACCAGGGTCAGTTCTGTCAGAAAAAATCCAGAGCCACATTCCCCCATTGATACAGTCTCATATTACACAACAGGTCTTGCCCCACTATCGCTTATCTTTTATTTAATTTAAACCTTTTTAATCTTGCTTTTAGCCTTAATTTTCTGTCTTTTCTTTATATCTAAACTTGTTTTCCCTGAGCCATGATTGAAAAAGCACTTAGGATAAATCTGTTCCTGTTTGAAAATCATAATATTTTTCTCAAAGATCACATTGTCATGCACGAGAGGAAATAAAAAGAAATGAAATGGTGAGTGTTGTCTTATGCACTGAGTAACACACGAGGAAACATTCCACCTCAGTAATTCTGGTAGCTGCTGCTACTAAAGATGAGAAGGAAGCAGAACATCCGTTCATTCATTATTCACAGTTGTGATAGTTAATTTTTTATTTCTGATGCATTTGCAAACAGAAACATTACAAAGCCACCCTATTAAACTTGGACAGATTGAGCTGCATCCACCACTCCTGCTGGAATTGAAAGTTTAAATATGTTTACACAGTCTGAACTATTAGATGAGCTTGACCTCTGCCAGTGCTGCAGCTTTTCCTCAGAATGGATGTTTTTTAAGCAGCTGAATTTTCTCGACACAATAAGTAAATAAAATTATGAAATCATTCATTTCTAATGAATGCTGCATAAAAACCTCTTTGAAGCAATATTCTTCACACAATTCTGTTTAACAATTATCATGTGGTCATTAAGAGTGTCTTTTAAACACGCCACAACTTTACCTCATATCTCTTACACAAGTTTTTTAAACACATGTAACCTTCCATTCCCTGTAGAGAAGTTTTTTGTGTTTTTATTCTGGGGCGTCATGATTGGTGTTCGCTGTCTTGCCATTGCAGTGTTTCATTTTGTACAATACACAGAAAAACAATCTCAGTTGCATGTTGTTCCCAAGATGCAATTACCCAAACGTTCATGGCTATTTCCATGGCAACACCAGGATGTTCAATGCACGTCAAACACATTGCATTAGAAAAAATGCAGCGTCAGCATCTAGACTTCCAAAATAAAGAAAAATAAGAAGCGCCTTCCTTCTGAGCCATAGCCTGTAAAAACCTGTCTACTGCAGAATCGTTTGCGTGAATGCCAATTGTATCCATTCAAATTGCAGAATAGAGCAAGTTAGTGGTTGTTAGTGGGTT
This sequence comes from Paralichthys olivaceus, assembly GCF_024713975.1. Classification (NCBI taxonomy): domain Eukaryota; kingdom Metazoa; phylum Chordata; class Actinopteri; order Pleuronectiformes; family Paralichthyidae; genus Paralichthys; species Paralichthys olivaceus. The sequence continues at coordinate 18,566,375 of NC_091106.1, forward strand.
TTGTGACCGGTGAAAAAAGAGGCTTTACATGCACTCTGGTGATTAATCAAGTAGCATTTTACCTCTGAAGACCAGTATGTTGGTCTTGTTCTTTGGGACACAGATAGAACACGTATAGCTGCACAGAGGTAATACCTTTAAAGTACTTCACAAAGTGCCTTCTCTTCAAACGACATTCCCACTGACGGGAACACTTTGAAGGTATGTTGCCCGCTCTCCATGCTCTTCTATTTAAACACACACAAACAGGGGGGAAGCTGCGGTATCTGTCGTTCATTTATCAGCCGTACCGTGGGCCGCTCACGCCTTGCTGTGCCGTGCTTGGGGTCAGGCTTCCTTCAGTGTGAACTCAGAGTAATTATTAACCCACTGGGATTGTCCAGCAGACCCCTGCTCATCTCAGAGCGCTGAGGGTCAAAGGTCATGACAAGGCAACACAGTGAAGAAGAAGGATTCAGAGTGTGAAAACAGACAGAGGCAGAGGCGACTGATGAATTAAGACCAAACTGGAAAATTGGACCACAAGAGCCGTGGATCACTGATGACACACTTCTTTTCTCTGTGCAAACATTTAAAGGAGAGGTCTGCCAATATATTCTATTTTTTCTTATTGTTGCACCAAAAAAGGGTAAAATCAACAATGAGCTGATTATTTTTAACAAGAGCTTCTTCCTCTGCAGCTTGATGCATTAATCAGCAGCAAATTAAATCTCTTTTCCACTCAAATTACCCACTAACACCAAAACTAAACACACAGCTTTTGTCTGCAATTTGATTCAATCAGCATTCACTCCGGGTCAAAGCTGCATGTTTTTATCAGCAGTTATTTAAACATGATATGGTGAACGTGCAAATCTGGCAAGACGGCAAGGAGAGAGAGCGCCTCAGTTTCTGGGGCATTTGTGACAACAGAGGGAAAACCAGAAAGGCAAGCTCCTCTAGCAGTGGGTTTACCAACGTTTGAATCTGCATACACCGACCAACTTAACTTAACACATCTGTCGAAAGAGCTGACTGCCACATGGTGCTCTGGCTCCACCAATGCAAAGTTGCAATATTTAACTTTTGTGCCTTCTTAGCTGTGATGCTAATGGTGGCAGAACCAGAGTGTTTCACTGTGAGGTCAGCAGCTTAAAAAACAGTCCTGCATTAAAGCTGCACAGGTGGCTGCACTGCTGGGGGTGTGTTGTTGAAGGCACCGGTGGGACCATGAAATCCAGTTAGTAATAGATTAATGTGTTTAAAGGTTTAGCACCGCTCACAGATTTTCACTCTGCAAAGTAATCCATGAGGAGGGTGCACTTATATGCATTTGACATTTTGCATGATGTTGTAATGCAGCAGAACTTTAGCCTGTGTGTTTTTGCTGGAGCCTCATGGAGCTGAACATGTTCTGAAGCTCTCAGTACTGACGGTCAATAGATATGAGAGAAAAAAATTAAAAGTAAATTCTGTCATCTTCATCGCTTTAGATTAAAATGCAATTATTTGTTTTAAAAGCTTCCCTGTGTCATAGAGAGCCAGCTTTACCCAAAAGGTTTTGGAATTTCAATTGTTGATCTCACAGCTCATTTCAATGAGTTATCATGTTTTATTTAATCTTGTTTTTACTTTTTATGTTTTTATTTCTGTATCTGTGCTCTAATACTGTGTGAGCTTCAAATTGTGTCTTTTTGTTTGCGTTTGAATTTTTCTTTTTTAATTTTGTAGCTGTGTTTTCAAAGGTGCTGTATAAAGAATAATAATAATAATAATAATAATAATAATGTCATTATTTTGGTTTATTTTATTTTCTGTACCTTTTCCAGCATTTTTCTCTAGCACTGTTTGCAACTTGTTTTTCCTTTATCGTGATTAAAAGGCACTTCAGTTCAGCTCCTGTTGTTTTTAATGTGCTATATAAATAAATCTGACTTGACTTCTTCATCTGTAGGTGCGATGCAGCACTGCAATAATAAAGACTTTGATATTATAACATTCCTGTGATTTTACTTACTCCACCATGAGTCCTGTAGGTTCTCTCTTGTTAATATATCTTCTCCAAGTCTTTCTCTAAATGCTTATTGTGTGACTCTGACTCTCCCATTTTAACCATCAGATATTATATAAAATCATTGATAGAGCTTCTGCTTCCCCCGGTTCACTCAGCCAGACCCCCTGTGTGTGACATAACCTGGGAAAAGTGCTTTTTTTTTATCATGGGAAGAGCAGTGAGTGCATGTTCTCTACATAAAACCCACCATCTCAAACTGAAGGTTATTTATACTGCTGCTGTGACATTGTGGCCAACAGAGCCTTTGTCAAGCAGTGCACAACGCATCTTCAAAAGATGTTTGGGTTTCGTGGGGAATAAATCGAGTGGTTTGTCTGTGGCCCGGCTCTATATCATATTCAGCTAGCTTGTCGGTGCAACTGAGGTGGTGAATGGGCCGCTAGGGGCCCAGCCACTGGCGGGTGGTCTGACACAGAAAGGTTAAATATGGTTCAGCCACGGACGCTCTCAAAGGGCCTTGCTGTTAAAAAAATAAGTTATGTGGGCTGTATGTCTTCACGCAGTCAAGAAATTGACAATACTGGCCCAGTGAGGCACAAGACTGTCCCAGAGCTGAACTTCATGGTTGACCGTGCAATTGAAGAAACAAGTCACAACAACTCTTGTTTCCGGTGGATTTATTGACAGCTCATCAAAGCCCTGGCTAGACAAGAGGAATAAAATCACCACAAAGACCATGTGTATATAATGGTTATGTTCGCGGAACGATTTTGAAAGATAAACTTGAACTTTTCTGTGACAGCAGAAGTGGAAGTGCTGGTGCTGGTGAAAAGCAGTTGCAGTGTGGATCACTGAGGGAGAAAATCAATCTCTGCAGTAAAGAGCTGAGCTGAATTGGAGAGCAGCTACTGACTCATCTCCCAGATGCAGGTCAGAGGAAAGTTCTTCATCTTTTCTTTGAAGACTTTGTCAAAACGCTGATTCTGGGCCACTGTGAAGTGATTCTTCCAGTCACCTGCCACCCCTGTTCATAAACACAGAAAACAATAAGAATACATGTTTTCTCTGTGTATATAATGTAAATAAAGTGTTTAACCAATGCAACATCACTTTGGAAACAAACCTTTGCGCATGGTTTCCTTCTTGTAGCGTTCTCTTTCAATTAATTCCATATAGTTTGCATTGGGGTTGGTCTTCATGTTTTTGAAGGTGGACATCTCCACAACACGATCGATTGCTTCGTCTGTCAAGTCTTGTCCAAGTAAAGCACAAAGCTTCACAACTTCCCCTCTGAGGTCCTGTCAGTTGCAGATGTTTGAGAATAATTTCATGTCATTATTTTGCTGCATTTATAACGCAGAATGACCTGAATCCAAAATCTGAAGGACACATTCAAGAGCTGTAAATCTGTCAAAATCTTTCTGACAAACACGTGCATGGTTAGGACTTTTATAAACTTATTAAATGCTGCTTTGTTGACTATTAGTTGTTGCAATAGATAAAAGAATGTCACCAACCTTCAACAGGTTCTCATACTGCACAAAATGGATGTTCAGTTGGTTCCGTGCTGCGGAATACTCATTAAGATGATCAAACCATGACCCCATGTAAACTGTTGAAGAAAAACATGTGTCAGAGCTGAGAAAAAAAGTGTAGAAGTCAGTGAATCTTGCTGCTATTCTAGGCTGTTTCATAAATAATCTACCGACTTTGTAAATTAAGATTCATTAATACAGATTTTCTACATGAATACTGGTTTCTTTTCTTGGTGGAATTTCGTTCTTAACTTAAACTAGCATTAACACATTTTTAAAATGTTTCTGCAGCAAGCTGACTGAATTTAGCTTCTTCTTTTCCCACCGAGTGTACAAGTAAACCTGAATAAAGGAAGATAAGGCACGTGTGATTGCAAAAAACATGCTAATAACCAAAATACTAGCGCAGTGCCCATTGTGATCATGTCGCTCTACTAAATACTGTTACTTTTTATTGTTTGCTGGGTGTTGTGTGTGGAGCTGTTCATATAGTCTATGCCAATTCACACCTTTTCAAAATAAAAGCCTTAAAATTCAGCTCAATAGATAGCATTAGAACACCAAAATAAAAACTGTGCTTTAACCTTGAAGACACATTTTTAAGTAGGAAGTGATTCTATTGATTTGGTTTTCATAATGAAGATCAGCACCAGTGTCTCCTCTGTGTCAGAGAGTGCTGGTCACCTGTTTATCCAATTTTTTATCAATATCGAACAAAGCCGATAAGATCAATGGTTTGCAAGCTATGCTTTCTGTTATGGACGATTTCTGGAAGCTAGTGAAAGAAGAACTCAGGCAGTAGCTGATGTCTTATGCAGGGTATTTTAATATAGACTTGATTTATCAAGGAGACCAGAAGACGCAACAATATACAAACGCTAACAGAGTAACATGTGCAATGTCATCCCCAAATCTGAAGATGCCTGCCACAGCATCCCCATATATTTTCCTCTACTTGAGTCACCCATTCTAACAGCACATCCATGAATGGCAAGAACTGCTGTCACTCTCTGTATTCGCATCCCATTGGAAAGTTAAGCCTAAAGCCTGCATACCTAAATCACGCTGTCCCTGCGTCTTGGCAATGGTGGCTCTGTCTGGGGCATCTGAGTTAGATATGAAAGTCCCAAAGCGTAGACACTACAATGTACTGTTGGTTGGTCCTTTATCTATAACCTGAGCTTGGATCTCTTTATATACAGTCTATGGCTTGGATACAGCCTAGAGAGAGAAGGGAGTATCTGTGGAACTAGACAAGCACTATTATCTTAATGGTTTACAGAAGTAATATACACTATATTCATTACATAATGTGGAATGTACAGTAATTTGTGAGGGTGGTCAAAAATTCCTCAACACTTTCCACTTACAGACAGACATTTTGAAATTAGTAGATAGATAACTATTTGCTGTGAATCTACCTTTCCCATCCAGGAACTGCTGGAAAAAATCCTCAAAGCTCTTTGGAGTTTCCAGTGAAACCAGACTCTGAGCAAAGTGATACAGGGACACCAGGATATCCTTCGGGTTCCTCCAAACATAAATAAGCTAATAACAAAAATATAAATGTAAATACAATCTTGGCTTCAATGTTGTTTTCACAGCACAACAGACATGGACTTTTCTTTCTGAATTCATTCACACATGAAGGCCAAGAGTATATTAATTTACTCAGTACATTAATACGGCAAAGTGCATATTACCTTGATTTGCTGTTCTTTCACTGCGAGGGGCAACATGTCAGGGGGGAGATGTGTGCCAAAGATCCGAGGATCTGGCCTTTCTCGGTTAGGGTAATGCACAGATATTTCCTCCAGCCAAGGAACTCGGGTCCTGTTGCTGGCATCCTCTGCCTGTTCAGGGTGTGCCTGATCCATGATCTGGACAATGATCTGTTGCATCCACACTGAACCTGCAGAGTCAAATGAGACAAATATGTAGGAACATACAGATTGATCCAAATGAGCCCAGGTAGCATCTACCTGAGAGAAGTTTCTGTTACTAAGCATTCATAGGATTTTGAATCTTTAGCAGACGTTTGTTCACTTCCTGGTCGTAGGTTGGATTTATTACCTGACTTGGGGTACGTGATGAGGAGGACATCAGTTGGACGGAGCTCAAAATGCTGGAGCGTGTCAAAGTCCTTGGGTCGGAATATGTCCTTGACCAGAAAGTTCCTCTTTTTGTATGTGAACAGGTAAGGGCTCACTAAGTCCAGAGAATCCACAGATCCTTAAATAACACAAAGGAAAGAGATTCATGAAGCATGTTTCGTGAAGTCACTTGGTTTTACCTGCTTCATCAAAGATATCAAAGCTACCTGTAACTATGAGTCAAACAAAGTTATAACCTGCTGACACTTCTTACTTTCACTGCTATGAGATGGCAGCTGCACGGATTCTGTATCTCAATCGTGATTTTTCATCTCGTTTTCATTCCACCAAATAACGAACTTAAGCAAAACTGATCTTAAACAAACACTTGAACATATATTTAATGTGGACACAACTACCTAAAATGACAGAAACCATCTTTGAGAAAAAAAATCATTTGACACAAGTCATAGCAAAAAGTATTAGCTCTTGATAGAGGGAGTTAAAAACACAACTCAGCCACTGCACAGTTACTGCACATGCTATCACCCTTACACAAATATTAGATTCACAAACATATTTTTCACATTAAGAGATAATAACCTAGACAAACATAAAAAAAGAAGTTTTACAATGTTATATCCCCTTGTAGAAACCTTCTGCCTCAACTTAAACGTGCATTAGTAAATGTTAAGGATGTTTCTGCAGCAAGATGAGTGAATGGACACATATAAAAGAAGGTGATCCTACACATAATGAAAACAAAAACATTTTGTGAACCAGGTACCATTCATTTCAGAAGCAAATCTCTCAGAACTCACCTTTTTCATCCATGACTGTATGAAAGAGATCGTCAAAGCTCTTCTGTGCTGTAAGAAAACCCAACTCTGAGCAAAGACACTCAGAAATCCTCAGAGACCCTCCAGTTACTGTATTTTTTTCTTTTTTTTGTTGCCTCAAGGTAATCTTGCATGATTATACAAGTCCTGGTTTCAGTGTTTTCACAGCTCAACTGGTACTTCAGGTACTTTTTGAGTTGTCAGGTGCTTGAACATTAGGACATGTAAAATACCTGAATTACCTGACTTACCTGTCAGGGGGAGTTCTTAGCAGGTGCGAGTCAGAAAGATCATCTCTCACTTCTTTTAGCAGTAAATCACCATGGTAACTAATACTGAACAACAAACCTTCTCCGAAGTAGGTTGAATTCAAGATAAGAGATCAACCCATATGGATGAATCACCTTTTTGGTATTCTACTGATTTTTATATAGTGTCTGACTTGTTTACAACCGTCACTGTGCATCTTGTATGCTGATGTCAATAAACAATAGAAACTGAACAAAAGTGTTCTACCTGTTAATTTTTAAAGATATGAGAATAAGCTTACTTCCCCCTTTGGACTATATTTTTATGTTTATCTTTAATTTGCTTCAACCTGAAAGAATAGGGCTAAAAATGGCATACACACACTGATAATTCAGGTAAATAAAAGATATCCTGGGTATGTTGACTCTATTCGTAGTATAGGCCCCTGGTGTCAACATCTGTCCAGAGAGATCCGATCACAAGTTATCAGCTTTAGGTTCGTCTTTTTCTCACACCTGATAGTAGAATGCGTCCTGAATGTAGCTACAGTGACCACTTGTGATTGGATCTCACTCTATATGCAAATGAACAAACGCATCATTTCTGGTCGCAAAGACCAAATGGTGGTGACGCCAGGAACTAGCATTAGCATCACAATACAAACTTTTCATCTTCACATCTTTTATTGAGGCGGCAGCAAAAATCTCAGAAGCAGATAAAAAACCCGGAAGGATGAAAACAGATGAGCCAAACTTTTAACCTGAGCAGCAAAAAGAGATGAGTTCTGACGCTGGTGAAAAGCAGTTGCAGTGTGGATCACTGAGGGAGAAAATCAATCTCTGCAGTAAAGAGCTGAGCTGAATTGGAGAGCAGCTACTGACTCATCTCCCAGATGCAGGTCAGAGGAAAGTTCTTCATCTTTTCTTTGAAGACTTTGTCAAAACGCTGATTCTGGGCCACTGTGAAGTGATTCTTCCAGTCACCTGCCACCCCTGTTCATAAACACAGAAAACAATAAGACTACATGTTTTCTCTGTGTATATAATGTAAATAAAGTGTTTAACCAATGCAACATCACTTTGGAAACAAACCTTTGCGCATGGTTTCCTTCTTGTAGCGTTCTCTTTCGAGAAAGTCCTTATAGTTTGCATTGGGGTTGGTCTTCATGTTTTTGAAGGTGGACATCTCCACAACACGATCGATTGCTTCGTCTGTCAAGTCTTGTTCAAGGAAAGCACAAAGCTTCACAACTTCCCCTCTGAGGTCCTGTCAGTTGCAGATGTTTGAGAATAATTTCATGTCATTATTTTGCTGCATTTATAACGCAGAATGACCTGAATCCAAAATCTGCAGGACACATTCAAGAGCTGTAAATCTGTCAAAATCTTTCTGACAAACACGTGCATGGTTAGGACTTTTATAAACTTATTAAATGCTGCTTTGTTGACTATTAGTTGTTGCAATAGATAAAAGAATGTCACCAACCTTCAACATGTTCTCATACTGCACAAAATGGATGTTCAGTTGGTTCCGTGCTGCGGAATACTCATTAAGATGATCAAACCATGACCCCATGTAAACTGTTGAAGAAAAACATGTGTCAGAGCTGAGAAAAAAACTGTAGAAGTCAGTGAATCTTGCTGCTATTCTAGGCTGTTTCATAAATAATCTACCGACTTTGTAAATTAAGATTCATTAATACAGATTTTCTACATGAATACTGGTTTCTTAACTTAAACTAGAGTCAACACATTTTTAAAATGTCTCTGCAGCAAGCGAACTGAATTTAGCTTCTTCTTTTCCCACTGAGTGTACAAGTAAACCTGAATAAAGGAAGAAAATGCATGTACGATGAATAGTTTGCGAGATATGCTTTCCACTTACAGACAGACATTTTGAAATTAGTAGATAGATAACTATTTGCTGTGAATCTACCTTTCCCATCCAGGAACTGCTGGAAAAAATCCTCAAAGCTCTTTGGAGTTTCCAGTAAAACCCAACTCTGAGCAAAGTGATACAGGGACACCAGGATATCCTTCGGGTTCCTCCAAACATAAATAAGATAATAACAAAAATATATATGAAAATACAATCTTGGCTTCAATGTTGTTTTCACAGCACAACAGACATGGACTTTTCTTTCTGAATTCATTCACACATGAAGGCCAAGAGTATATTAATTTACTCAGTACATTTATACGGCAAAGTGCATATTACCTTGATTTGCTGTTCTTTCACTGCGAGGGGCAACATGTCAGGGGGGAGATGTGTGCCAAAGATCCGAGGATCTGGCCTTTCTCGGTTAGGGTCATCCGCAGATCTTTCCTCCAGCCAAGGAACTCGGGTCCTGTTGCTGGCATCCTCTGCCTGTTCAGGGTGTGCCTGATCCATGATCTGGACAATGATCTGTTGCATCCACACTGTGCCTGCAGAGTCAAATAAGTCAAATATGTAGGAACATACAGATTGATCCAAATGAGCCCAGGTAGCATCTACCTGAGAGAAGTTTCTGTTACTAAGCATTCATAGGATTTTGAATCTTTAGCAGACGTTTGTTCACTTCCTGGTCGTAGGTTGGATTTATTACCTGACTTGGGGTACGTGATGAGGAGGACATCAGTTGGACGGAGCTCAAAATGCTGGAGCGTGTCAAAGTCCTTGGGTCGGAATATGTCCTTGACCAGAAAGTTCCTCTTTTTGTATGTGAACAGGTAAGGGCTCACTAAGTCCAGAGAATCCACGGATCCTTAAATAACACAAAGGAAAGAGATTCATGAAGCATGTTTCGTGAAGTCACTTGGTTTTACCTGCTTCATCAAAGATATCAAAGCTACCTGTAACTATGAGTCAAACAAAGTTATAACCTGCTGACACTTCTTACTTTCACTGCTATGAGATGGCAGCTGCACGGATTCTGTATCTCAATCGTGATTTTTCATCTCGTTTTCATTCCACCAAATAACGAACTTAAGCAAAACTGATCTTAAACAAACACTTGAACATATATTTAATGTGGACACAACTACCTAAAATGACAGAAACCATCTTTGAGAAAAAAAATCATTTGACACAAGTCATAGCAAAAAGTATTAGCTCTTGATAGAGGGAGTTAAAAACACAACTCAGCCACTGCACAGTTACTGCACATGCTATCACCCTTACACAAATATTAGATTCACAAACATATTTTTCACATTAAGAGATAATAACCTAGACAAACATAAAAAAATAAGTTTTACAATGTTATATCCCCTTGTAGAAACCTTCTGCCTCAACTTAAACGTGCATTAGTAAATGTTAAGGATGTTTCTGCAGCAAGATGAGTGAATGGACACATATAAAAGAAGGTGATCCTACACATAATGAAAACAAAAACATTTTGTGAACCAGGTACCATTCATTTCAGAAGCAAATCTCTCAGAACTCACCTTTTTCATCCATGACTGTATGAAAGAGATCGTCAAAGCTCTTCTGTGCTGTAAGAAAACCCAACTCTGAGCAAAGACACTCAGAAATCCTCAGAGACCCTCCAGTTACTGTATTTTTTTCTTTTTTTTTGTTGCCTCAAGGTAATCTTGCATGATTATACAAGTCCTGGTTTCAGTGTTTTCACAGCTCAACTGGTACTTCAGGTACTTTTTCAGTTGTCAGGTGCTTGAACATTAGGACATGTAAAATACCTGAATTACCTGACTTACCTGTCAGGGGGAGTTCTTAGCAGGTGCGAGTCAGAAAGATCATCTCTCACTTCTTATCGCAGTAAATCACCATGGTAACTAATACTGAACAACAAACCTTCTCCGAAGTAGGTTGAATTCAAGATAAGAGATCAAGCCATATGGATGAATCACCTTTTTGGTATTCTACTGATTTTTATATAGTGTCTGACTTGTTTACAACCGTCACTGTGCATCTTGTATGCTGATGTCAATAAACAATAGAAACTGAACAAAAGTGTTCTACCTGTTAATTTTTAAAGATATGAGAATAAGCTTACTTCCCTCTTTGGACTATATTTTTATGTTTATCTTTAATTTGCTTCAACCTGAAAGAATAGGGCTAAAAATGGCATACACACACTGATAATTCAGGTAAATAAAAGATATCCTGGGTATGTTGACTCTATTCGTAGTATAGGCCCCTGGTGTCAACATCTGTCCAGAGAGATCCGATCACAAGTTATCAGCTTTAGGTTCGTCTTTTTCTCACACCTGATAGTAGAATGCGTCCTGAATGTAGCTACAGTGACCACTTGTGATTGGATCTCACTCTATATGCAAATGAACAAACGCATCATTTCTGGTCGCAAAGACCAAATGGTGGTGATGCCAGGAACTAGCATTAGCATCACAATACAAACTTTTCATCTTCACATCTTTTATTGAGGCGGCAGCAAAAATCTCAGAAGCAGATAAAAAACCCGGAAGGATGAAAACAGATGAGCCAAACTTTTAACCTGAGCAGCAAAAAGAGATGAGTTCTGACGCTGGTGAAAAGCAGTTGCAGTGTGGATCACTGAGGGAGAAAATCAATCTCTGCAGTAAAGAGCTGAGCTGAATTGGAGAGCAGCTACTGACTCATCTCCCAGATGCAGGTCAGAGGAAAGTTCTTCATCTTTTCTTTGAAGACTTTGTCAAAACGCTGATTCTGGGCCACTGTGAAGTGATTCTTCCAGTCACCTGCCACCCCTGTTCATAAACACAGAAAACAATAAGAATACATGTTTTCTCTGTGTATATAATGTAAATAAAGTGTTTAACCAATGCAACATCACTTTGGAAACAAACCTTTGCGCATGGTTTCCTTCTTGTAGCGTTCTCTTTCGAGAAAGTCCTTATAGTTTGCATTGGGGTTGGTCTTCATGTTTTTGAAGGTGGACATCTCCACAACACGATCGATTGCTTCGTCTGTCAAGTCTTGTTCAAGGAAAGCACAAAGCTTCACAACTTCCCCTCTGAGGTCCTGTCAGTTGCAGATGTTTGAGAATAATTTCATGTCATTATTTTGCTGCATTTATAACGCAGAATGACCTGAATCCAAAATCTGCAGGACACATTCAAGAGCTGTAAATCTGTCAAAATCTTTCTGACAAACACGTGCATGGTTAGGACTTTTATAAACTTATTAAATGCTGCTTTGTTGACTATTAGTTGTTGCAATAGATAAAAGAATGTCACCAACCTTCAACATGTTCTCATACTGCACAAAATGGATGTTCAGTTGGTTCCGTGCTGCGGAATACTCATTAAGATGATCAAACCATGACCCCATGTAAACTGTTGAAGAAAAACATGTGTCAGAGCTGAGAAAAAAACTGTAGAAGTCAGTGAATCTTGCTGCTATTCTAGGCTGTTTCATAAATAATCTACCAACTTTGTAAATTAGGATTCATTAATACAGATTTTCTACATGAATACTGGTTTCTTAACTTAAACTAGAGTCAACACATTTTTAAAATGTCTCTGCAGCAAGCGAACTGAATTTAGCTTCTTCTTTTCCCACTGAGTGTACAAGTAAACCTGAATAAAGGAAGAAAATGCATGTACGATGAATAGTTTGCGAGATATGCTTTCCACTTACAGACAGACATTTTGAAATTAGTAGATAGATAACTATTTGCTGTGAATCTACCTTTCCCATCCAGGAACTGCTGGAAAAAATCCTCAAAGCTCTTTGGAGTTTCCAGTAAAACCCAACTCTGAGCAAAGTGATACAGGGACACCAGGATATCCTTCGGGTTCCTCCAAACATAAATAAGCTAATAACAAAAATATAAATGTAAATACAATCTTGGCTTCAATGTTGTTTTCACAGCACAACAGACATGGACTTTTCTTTCTGAATTCATTCACACATGAAGGCCAAGAGTATATTAATTTACTCAGTACATTAATACGGCAAAGTGCATATTACCTTGATTTGCTGTTCTTTCACTGCGAGGGGCAACATGTCAGGGGGGAGATGTGTGCCAAAGATCCGAGGATCTGGCCTTTCTCGGTTAGGGTCATCCGCAGATCTTTCCTCCAGCCAAGGAACTCGGGTCCTGTTGCTGGCATCCTCTGCCTGTTCAGGGTGTGCCTGATCCATGATCTGGACAATGATCTGTTGCATCCACACTGTGCCTGCAGAGTCAAATAAGTCAAATATGTAGGAACATACAGATTGATCCAAATGAGCCCAGGTAGCATCTACCTGAGAGAAGTTTCTGTTACTAAGCATTCATAGGATTTTGAATCTTTAGCAGACGTTTGTTCACTTCCTGGTCGTAGGTTGGATTTATTACCTGACTTGGGGTACGTGATGAGGAGGACATCAGTTGGACGGAGCTCAAAATGCTGGAGCGTGTCAAAGTCCTTGGGTCGGAATATGTCCTTGACCAGAAAGTTCCTCTTTTTGTATGTGAACAGGTAAGGGCTCACTAAGTCCAGAGAATCCACAGATCCTTAAATAACACAAAGGAAAGAGATTCATGAAGCATGTTTCGTGAAGTCACTTGGTTTTACCTGCTTCATCAAAGATATCAAAGCTACCTGTAACTATGAGTCAAACAAAGTTATAACCTGCTGACACCTCTTACTTTCACTGCTATGAGATGGCAGCTGCACGGATTCTGTATCTCAATCGTGATTTTTCATCTCGTTTTCATTCCACCAAATAACGAACTTAAGCAAAACTGATCTTAAACAAACACTTGAACATATATTTAATGTGGACACAACTACCCAAAATGACAGAAACAATCTTTGAGAAAAAAAAAATCATTTGACACAAGTCATAGCAAAAAGTATTAGCTCTTGATAGAGGGAGTTAAAAACACAACTCAGCCACCAGAATGAGAGGACAAGGAGGACATAACCCAGTTGAAGAGAATGACTGTACGGAGCACATGTGTTTAATCACAGGTTTCATGTCTGGTTGCGGGACATGTCTTCACAGGTTCGGGCCGGTCCAGATTTTACTTGGAGATAATTGCGGGTGCCAGGTCTGGTCTGGTGCTGGTTTGCAAAAATGGACCCATGCAGGACTCTGGTCTGCAGCTCGGGTTGCCAGTGAGGAAAGTTACTGCACATGCTATCACCCTTACACAAATATTAGATTCACAAACATATTTTTCACATTAAGAGATAATAACCTAGACAAACATAAAAAAATAAGTTTTACAATGTTATATCCCCTTGTAGAAACCTTCTGCCTCAACTTAAACGTGCATTAGTAAATGTTAAGGATGTTTCTGCAGCAAGATGAGTGAATGGACACATATAAAAGAAGGTGATCCTACACATAATGAAAACAAAAACATTTTGTGAACGAGGTACCGTTCATTTCAGAAGCAAATCTCTCAGAACCCACCTTTTTCATCCATGACTGTATGAAAGAAATCGTCAAAGCTCTTCTGTGCTGTAAGAAAACCCAACTCTGAGCAAAGACACTCAGAAATCCTCAGAGTTCCTCCAGTTACTGTATATGTTCGTTGCCTCAAGGTAATCTTGCATGATTATACAAGTCCTGGTTTCAGTTTTTTCACAGCTCAACTGGTACTTCAGATTCTTTTTGAGTTGTCAGGTGCTTGAACATTAGAACATGTAAAAGACCTGACTAACCTGTCAGGGGGAGTTCTGAGCAGGCATGAGTCAGAAAGAGCCACTTCCTCTGGGCCTGTACTACAAAGCTCGTTCACTTCTTATCGCAGTAAATCACCATGGTAACTAATGCTGAACAACAAACCTTCTCCAAAGCAGGTTGAATTCAAGATAAGAGATCAATCTAATCGCCTAGTTCAACTTCAGGAATGTCTCAAAGATATCAAGGCCTGGATGACCCAAAATTTTCTACTTTTAAACTCAGACAAAACTGAGGTTGTTGTAATTGGCCCTAAACATCTCAGAGGAACACTGTCTGACCAGATAGTCACCTTGGATGGTGTCAGTCTGGCTTCCAGCTCCACTGTGAGGAACCTTGGAGTGTTGTTCGACCAAGACATGTCATTTGACCCCCATATTAAACTAGTGTCTAGGACGGCTTTCTTCCATCTGCGCAATATTAACAAAATTAGAAACATCCTGTCTAAGCAGGATGCTGAAAAACTAGTCCACGCGTTTGTAACCTCTAGATTAGATTACTGTAACTCTCTATTAGCAGGATGCTCCATGAAGACTGTTAAAAGTCTCCAGTTGGTCCAAAATGCTGCAGCACGAGTGCTTTTAAAGCCCTCAACAATCACGCCCCCTCATATATGTCTGTCTCTCTGCCCCCCCACACCTGTTTATTTATTTATTTATTAGTTTTAACATGTCATCATGTCAAAGTGTCACTTTGTCCTCCCATAGTCGCTCTGGCTCTTCTCTCTATCTCGTTTCAGATAACTCCGGCACTGGGACTGCAGGACAACAACGACTACCATCGACATTGTTAGCATTAATTAAAATAACTCAGTAATTCATTAATATATCTAATCCTGTTGTAGATCACTACATTGTTATTGTTCTAGTCAGCCCTGATAGTGATTGGTGCCCAATTGTTCCCGGTCTCTCTCTCTCCACCTCATCTCTCTCTTCTCTCCCCTGCTTTCCACCCATCTCTCCTTTTCTCCCCCCTTACTTTTCTTTCCTCACCCCAACCGGTCGAGGCAGATGACCGCCCACATTGAGCCTGGTTCTGCCAGAGGTTTCTCCCTGTTAATGAGGGAGTTTTTCCTCTCCACAGTCGCCTGTGCTTGCTCATTGTGGGAACTGTTGGGTTTCTCTATGTTAATATTGTTTTAAGGTCTTGACCTTTAAATGTAAAGTGCCTTGAGATAATGTAAATTATGAATTGGCGCTATATAAATAAAATTGAATTGAATTGGATTGAACCCATATGGATGAATCAACTTTTTGGTATTCTACTGATTTTTTCGTGTCTGACTTGTTTACAACCATCACTGTGCATCTTGTATGCTGATGTCAATAAACAATAGAAACTGAACAAAAGTGTTCTACCTGTTGATTTTTAAAGATATGAGAATCAGCTTACTTCCCCCTTTGGACTATATTTTTATGATTATCTTTAATTTGCTTGAACCTGAAAGAATAGGGCTAAAAATGGCATACACACACTGATAATTCAGGTAAATAACACATTAATGTAACCACAAAGAAAATTATAGTCAGATCTACTTTAGCTCGAATGATACAACAGTTTTACTATATTCATAGAATTAGAGACTTTTCATTAGCTGTCCTTCCTGCATTTAGCAGCTGTCACTGTGTGGCTCTCAGTCTGGACTCATATTTTTCTAATTCTCATTTTTGAAATATGCGGCTCAGCTGTCAGTCAAATTTGTCTATATCTGCGATTGGTCACACACAGTAAACACTGGCCCTTTAAGGTGCACATGCTCATAACAAAAGTGGGAAAACCTGGGTTGACTTTGTGAGTTGTTAACCAACATCATGCGACATATATTAAGCACTGAGATGTGTAAAAGAGCACTGTATATCACAGAGCACATTCACACACACGTTTATACAGACTAAATGAGCCAAGAATTGCACCTCCAACCTTACAATTAGTGGAAGACCTGCTCGTCCACCTGAATCACAGTCGTGTACGCTGGGATGATACTCAGTAAATGCATTCTCCACCAAGGCTCAACAGTCCCCTCAAATTCAATCAAGCTACACAAAACCCATGGTTATCAGAGCCCATGGAAAGCCGTGACAATGAAAAATTTAACTGTTAAAGAAATTCCTGGATCAGTCTCCTGATTGGGACTTACACCGAAACTTAATCGCTTCTTCCCTGATTGATACCGTATCCTTCCACCAGGGTTTGTGCTATTCCATCCTGTAACTTTGGTTTTAGTTTAGCTAGTTTTCGTTAAGGTGATGAATAAACAAATGAAAGCAGATGAAAATATATTCACCTCCTTGTGGGTGTGTGAGATGGGGCAGGGGACCCAAAGCTGTGAACGGGATGAGAAGGAGCTTCAAAGCCCGGGGAAGAGGTCCCTGGCCCCCTACTGCAGCCTTGTTCACATGAGAATCAATCTGGTGCCAGTGTTTGATGTGAACCACAGATAAAAGGGACGAAACAAAGGATGACAGCGGGGATATGGAAAGATGGGGCACATACAGACAAGGAGATTAATGGGACGAGCAGATAAAAAATGTGGTGGTATGAAGAGGGGCCAGAGGGCCACGTTTACCAAAGGACAAGGATACGGTGCATGAATGAGATGGGACAAGCATCAAGCACGTATTCAGGTACAGAGAAGTGAGGTATGCAGATGCTGGAGACAAAAAAATCAACTAAATCCAAGTGATTGACAGAAACATGTCAGTAGGAGGACAAACTGAAAAAGAGACATAGTCTTTCAGTCAGACGGACACGACCCATCAGTCAGTCAGATGTCGAAGTCGAAAAGAAGGTTCAAAACAACCAGTGTGGTTCGCCAGGAACCAACATTAGCATCACAATGCAAACTGCATTATCATTATCACCATTATCATGAAAAATGAAAAAATTATATTGAGTTTGCAAAGCCTTCAGTCGGGCAGCTTTTGATAAAGGAGTCACTACATCGAGGAATATGGAGGATCCATCGTTCTGTATCTCTGGTTGTCAAGAGTTGTAAATTCAAAGAAAACACATTTGAACTAACAAACACACAGTGTGAAAGGAAGATGTTAAAATTATCAGAAGAGCAGAGTAATAAATCAGAATCTCCTTTTTAAACCCTCATGATCAGAGCTGAGAACTCCCCTAACTGGTCGATAAGCCGTCGTCATGCTCCTCGTGGAACAGTGTTGGAATGTCGTTTTATTTGTAGTGAGCTGAACAGAAAAGTCAGAGCTCTGTAATCTCAGGCTGCACCGGAACAATGAGAGGCGGAGTGAACAGCTTCAGAGTCTGTCCTTGTTTTTATTTCAGTCAAAACAGGTTTGGACATTGTTTTTCTTTCTGCTAATTAAGCTGTTAGAGCGAGGGGCTGGTCTGACAGGACCCTGCTTGGCAGGGAGGCAAAGAGTCAATGGGCCGAAGCTGAACAGGAGACATTTATGAGCTGCCTTAAGCCATTGTTTCCCCCCACCAAGGATCTTTTCAGGCCAGCCGCCTCTGTCTCTGTGACCTGTACAATGAGAAGAATGCCACTCTGAGAACCCAGGGCCGGCCACAAAGAGCAGCCCCCGCGGAACGCAGATTTCACGGCACTGGGCCGAATCCGGACACTGCCAGGATTCCAAAGATACTTCTCACTTCTTCAGATCATCAGACACCCAGAGCCACCCTGTGTGTTTGTGTGTGTGTGTGTTTGTGTGTGTGTGTGTGTGTGTGTGTGTGTGTGTGTGTGTGTGTGTGTGTGTACACATATTTGTGTTATGGTATTATGTTATTTGGACCTTTTCCAGTATAAACACTGAGATAGCCACGACCAGTAGACCTGATGGGGAAGAAAGCCCAGTTCTAATGAAGCAACAAGTCATTTCTGAGGTCCTGGTCATGGTTAGAGTTAAAATGTGAACTCTGGTTAGTTTAAGTTCAGAGTTAGGTATGAACTGGTCATGGCTAAGGGTTTGGATAAGGTTTCGGTTTGGATGTCCACATTGGATGTGTTGGGACCTACTATTGGTGAACAAAAGTTGGGCCTACATGCGTATCCAAAGCCTGACCACATGTCCAGAACTCAGTATCCCAGGATCCTTCACTTCTTCATACCTAGGTGTAAAACCTATTCCTGGACCCAACTTTTAATCATTATTAATGACTGTGTTCCTCAGGATCCATGAGGTCCCCAGGCCAATAAAACCACTTCTCTTTCTTATCACTTATCCTGCAGGAGAGATGTACCATGCCACAAGGTCTCACCAGTAGTTTCACAACAACACAGCCACAAACTAGCAAGACCAGTTCCCTGGCGTGATAACAAAACTGCCCCAGTTAAAAGTAGCTACACAAAAGACTGTTATGTGATCACACACATGTGAACTCAGCCATGTGGTCGAACCATTCATCTTTATTGTGGCCACAGTTGCTATTTTTGAACCACAGTTTTACCAAGTGACAACGTCAACTAAACAAACTTCCTTCAAAAATGTCCTTCTGTCTTACTAAGACGTTTGAAGTTTCTTTCCCATCAAAGTTTCCTCCTTAAAAAACAAAGAAAGTCTAAATTTCCAATTCATGAATTAGAAATTGGATTGGGGCTTTAATTGACAGAATGCTCTTCTCAGTTTATCCAGCAGCAGTTGCATGAGCCACCTGTTCCTGTTACAGACACTGTTGCCCAACCTTGCAGATTAAACAGGTGAGATTAAGGCAAAGCTCTGGGCAGCTTGCACAACATCCTGTAACACAGGCTACAAACACCCCTTCTGTGAGTGTGTAAATGTGTTTCTGTGTGTGTGTCTGTGTGTGTGCATGGTCCATTTGATGGTCATCCAAGCATCTCTGTGTGTTCACTTGGGCTGGGAGGCAGATCCACACTCTCTCGCTGAATCACACAGTTCTGTCGCTGGCCTGAAGACGGATTTGTGATCTGCGTCATTGTTGTTGTTGCAGAAAACTTTCTTTTTTCAAATTGTGGTTTTCTAGTGACTTAAAACAAACCATTTCTGTGTCAACACCACCTGCTTGTGTCTTATCACTGTGCCAGTTTCTGCTCCTTTAGCAACTGCCATGTGTTGTCATAATGCAATTCCATTTACCACAAAGTGTTGAACGGCACTTTCAGACGAGCCAGCGCCTCGCACAACAAAGCGGCCCAATTATAGAGCCATTTATGTGTTTGTCAGGGGCTTCAAATGGGCACTGGTTTCTCAGGGTAGCCATATTGGCGAGGTCAGGCGCAGCATCTGAAAAGGCAGCTTTATTACAGAACAACCCATCCCTCTGTTAGATGAGCGACCAAGAAGAAAAAAAGACAAAAATAGGAAGAAATGAAAAAACATGACAACTTTGTTCTTTACAACAGTTTGGCTGAGCCTGCCTGTCTGGCTGCTCTGCGGACCGCAGCAGCATGTGTTTCAGGGATTGTTCTGGAAGAGGGAGTGCAGAAACAGCAGGGAGCAGAAGACAAACAGGCAATTCGTGACTCATTAAACACTGCGACGGTGGCCAGCACAGTGGAGGGGTGTGAGGACCCGCGTTCCAACCGGGCGATAAACCCCCCCTGTACCAGCTGGAGCAGGCATCTGTCAGCCGCACGCCGCACCACGCCGCGCCACCGATTATCAGCAACAAGCCATATCCTAGTGGCCGGCCACCGCCATTTTCAAACACCCCACACTTACATAACCGCCCTGATTGGCCCACATGGGACCCGAAGGTCCGCTGACGGGCTTCATGTTGGAAAATTGTTGCAAGCAGTGTCGTGGAGAGTAGCAGGGCTGCTCAACCAGAGGTCAACACACGTCTTTCAGTCATTTCCTTATATGAGCAGCAGGTTGACAGTTTGTTTAGAAGGCTGTTTGCTAACAAAGTAAAGAAAGGACAGCACACCCACAAAGACAACATGCTCCCAGGGCTTGAGGTCAGCTCCAGGCAAAACCACAAACGTATGGAACATATGACTGAGCGTTTTCCAATGGATCATGTGTTTAATTCCTTCCTTGAAAAACCAAAAGACATAAACATTTCAGACCTTTATGGAGCCAGTTCCATAAACTCTAAGTTTAGAAAGTATCTGAAAGTCCCATTTTTAATTGCACACTAATGCAAAACAGATATGCATACATGTCTTTAAAGTGACTATAATCTGACCATCAATTTAATTACTGCTCATCTTTTGAGGGTTGTGGGGGGAGCTGGAGCCAATCCAAGAAATTGGGCGAGAGGCAGGTACAACCTGAACAGGTCGCCAGTTCACCAACAACCATCACACGTATGTTTAAATATAGTCTCCATTTAACTTAATCTGCATGTCTGTGAGAGGAGACCAAAGTACCTGGAGTAAACCAACCTAAGCAAGAGCAGAACATGCAAACTCCAGACTCCGGCTGAACTGGGACTGGAACTGGGATGATCGATGATAATCAATATTTTATAATAACCACGGATCTAATGAGTCTCTCTCACTGAGAATTATCATTCGACTCCACAGTGTCCATCATACCTATAGAGCATTTTAGCATCTTTCATCTCATTGTTTTGTTTCCCAGAAAATATAATGCTGAGATTGACTCTCCGCTCTTATCTGAGATGTTTTCAGCATGAACAGCAGGCAGACGTTTTCAGTGACATAATTAATAATTGCTTAATTCTTGCTCTGTGGGTGCTGTGACAATAAATACCACACGCCGTTATAAAATTCAAGTCCAAACTTGTCCAAACATATTCACACAGCAATGAAGCTAAAACATGAATTCCTTTTAAATATGATCAGTGGTTTTAAGAGACTAGTTTCTTTAACAACTATTTATTCCTCCATCTGTCTCAATAAGAAGAATAAAACGTCTGAAGAGAATATTCTCCCTGAAAAGACGAGGTGCTAAACCACAAAGACAACATAACTCAATAATAACTTATGACACTCTGGATGCAAGGTAATCAAAATCCTGGAAAAGCTCGACATCAGCACAACTTTGCAACGAGGCAAAAGTTTGCTCTCAACAGAATTTAATGAGCCGCTAACTGCCTAATTAAACGCTGAGTGCAAATAAAGGCATGAAATATAGATAAGCTGGAAACGCTGCACGGTCCGTGCAGAGGAACGCGGCGATGTCTCCTAAAGCCACAATCAGCCGAGCGAGTGAACTGCGCCTTGTCCTCCGCTGTGAATGTTTGATAAGAAAGTGAAGCCACCACAGATGCCATGAATAAGACTGAATGACCTGCCAGCGGAGCAATGTGAGAAAAAGACGTCTAACTTTCGATGAAAAGCTGGTGTTAATGCTTCTGGAGCTTGTGGTACTCTCCAGGACTATGGGATCGAGCGCTCGTGGTGCGACAGAAGGGGCCTCTCCCTCTCCTCGCCACTGATAGCCAGGGTTGTAATTTTGACTTTAGCAGCCTTTATGACTCCCTCTCCTCATTTCTCTGGAATATGAAAACATCAGCATATGGCTGCTGACAGCACTGAGGCTAAGGAGTCAATTTCCCCTATGTAACATTGGGACAGGGGTGACATTCGCTTCTGTACTGCCCCCCTGGCTCCAACAGGAAGAAAGAAAGTGAGACTTAGCCCGAGCTGCAGAGTGAGAGGAGACAGATGGTGAGACGCACAAGGACAGAAAAACAGAAAAGAAAGAAGACGACAAAGATGGTTCGACTAAAATTTTCTTGCACCAGAAGGTCCTCATTGCCTCGCTGTCTCAGTGCGTTCAGTGTGCAGTTCACAGAGTTTCATGTGGCTACCAGGAACAGAAAATCTGTCCATCAGCTGCCAAAGGGTCCAGCTCCTCTCCGTTCCTCTGAGCGCTCTTAAAAACCCGCTGTTTCACACCCATGAATTACACTATTTATGGCCCTGGTTAAAATGGGCAGTTTCTGGGCAAGCTGCATGTGTGTGCCTCCATTTCCGTGTGTGAGTGTGGGTGTGCCATGTGGCAGATGGGAGGCAATATGGCACACCTCTGCCCAGACAGATGTGGCACAGCACATCACAGTGAGCCACGAGAGGGATCAGAAACCTCTGGAACATCTGGACCTGTGGCAACCTTCACCCTCAGCCAACAAGCTAACTTTACCTAGCTGCCGTGGACCTGGGAGGAGAGGAGAGGTTCGTAACGTGTCACAAGTCCCCCCGGTCCCTCGCATCGCGTCTTCATCTCCAGCGGCATTTTGACTGACAGATGAGAAATCCGACCTCCTCAGTGAGGGCTGTCAATCACTTGCTCTGTGGAGTGGAGCGCTGAGGCCTGTCCCAACATGGGCCTGTCATGGCCTGTTGCACAGGAGAACATTCCCACCACTCAGGGGGCAGCCTGGCTGGGACAGACTGGGGCTTCTATGAGGGCCGGGGGTGATGAGAGGTGGGCCAGAGCCGGACAGGAGAGAGACTGATGGAGACAGGATGGAGTGTTGTAAATAGGACTTACTGGGAAGACACTATGAGGTGTCCATACCTCTTTTCTTCAGATCTAAAGCCAAAAGAAATTGAGATCCAAAAATGTGCGTTTAGCCCTTTATTCTAGCAGGTAAAATATCAACTGTCCTGCACAAACTCATAAAATTAAGCAATCACAGTGAGCAGAGAAGTAGTGTAGCAGTCACGTCACAATACAGCATCCCCACTCATCCTTTTTCCAACTAACCCCACAAAGATGGACACGTGCTCATCCCCGCTTTGTGACCTGCCGATTTAATGTGATCACAAATAAACATTATTAACAAATATTACAAAAATACCCCAAAATATAAACCATTACACACCTTGTATCATTACACACAAAACACTGTTTTTAAATGTTGTGCAGATATTCATGGTCCCCAGGAATCCCTAACTGTCACCAGCAGGTCACAGGTTTCACTTATTCAGTGGAATATCTCACCATCATTTTATCTGCACATTCTGTGCTGTTGGCTAAAGTACACTTGAGAAATTTTTTTTTTTAAATAAAATGAAATGAAAATCAATAAACACATTAAAATCAATAAACACTCCAAAGCTCAATTAAACAATCAGATGATTTCACAGTAGAGGAGACAACAAGTAATTATCCTCCTGAGGATGAGGAAAACAACTTTATATTTATTTTTTTATGTTGTAACATACAGGACATTGGACAGCAGAGTTACAGGGTCACAGAAATAAGTGTGTTCATACAAGTAAAATCCCTCATGTTGTTCTCTTTGTCTATTACAGTCATTTGAATAAAATGACTGTAATAAATGAACATGTTCTGGATATTATATAAAATGTTATAACAATACTGTCTGAACAGTCTCAGTACGAGGAACTCCGGCATCCGGGCAGAGGTCAAGGGTCACATCATCCGACGGTCTTGTATTAGTTCCCGCCTTGTAAGGAGGCTCCTGTGGGAATAAGAGCAGACATATGTTGGACAGAGGTGTGCAGGCTGCACCATAGACTGTAGACCAGATGTTCTCCTGTTCACACAGAGCCATGTCAATATGGATCACATCTTCTCACTCTCACTTCAAAACTAAACTTACCAAACTTTAAAAGATGCTTCTTTGAGTCATTAAAAATCTCTGTGGCTAACTAAAAGCAGTTAATCACCAGGTCGTGTTGAGACAAGCTGAGGAGAGTTGTTACAATGTGGGGATTTCACAATAACAAATACTTTTGTAGACAAATATTAATGTAACAAGTGAACACAGACACTGAAGGAAAAATACACAAAACAAAATGAAAAGTTGAAATAAAATCACTTTTTCAACCTTGTTTTGTGATAATATGTTGAAAATGATTAAAGATTTCTATATTGTGTCATTATTCATATATGGAAGTCACCTCACATTGCATTACAGGGAGAAAACCGACTGACAGACGCCTCCCTTGCTCCCCTTCTCCTCAGCTCCCTCTCTCCCTCGCTCAGCTCTTTGAATAATTAGTGATGTGTGTCAATATTGTGGCCCATAGTAACCATATGGTGGGTGCAGGCAGACAGGCCATTGTTGGGAGCTGTGAAATATTGTGTATCCCTGCGAGGGCTGGAGCCAGCAGAGGCAGGAAGTGTTGTCGGGACTGACAGGGACATTGTGCGCCTGAATGGACGAGTCCGCGGTGGCAGGGAGCACCACGGACCCAGACAGAAAGTCTTGACCCTGGCGAGAAAGCCTGATTAGGCATGGTGCTGCAGGCCTCTCCTTCATCCACCCCCACCACCACCAACACCACCCTCACATCCACACCCCCCACTGGAGGCCGTTAGAGCCGGAGCAGAATACAACAAGGCCACTTAACTCAGCGACGCCTTTTCACTGTGCACATAAAAACACTCATATATTCATGTCAGGGGTGGAGAGCAGAGGAGAGGGACGGGGGCTCGGGGCTGCTCAGTCAGTGTGTGAACTCACGAACAGAGAGTGTGTGAGTGAGAGAGAGAGAGAGATTTGTGGGAATGACAGTGTTACATAGAGAGTGTGAACCCAACAATGCAAAACTGATCTAATGCCTCTTACGCAGAGCAGAACAGGAAAAGAATCAAATTTCTCCTCACTTCCCCACGAATCGAACCTAAACGATGTGATTAGCGTGTTGTGTAGAGGACAGATTGGAAATTGTGCCGCAGCTTTTGTTTTACAGTCCTCGTTTTGCCACAGTACAATCAGACAAACACATTAGTTCAGATGTAATAGAAGGAGGCCAACATTATCCCGCCACATTAACAAGCTGTGGAAGCCGAGCAGACAGTGCATCCCGATGGTACAACTGAGTCTTACCTCAATAAAATCCTTCAAAGAGTGAAGGTGAGAGGATTGATTGGGATAATTCTCTGGTAAATGAGCTACAAGGAAGAACTTGAGGATTAAAGTAAAGTCATCACAGGCTCTACAGACTGACTCCAGCAATTTTTAAAACTTCTTTCCACAAAATACTTGAATACTTTGGATTTTTCATTAACTTCTCATGCTCAGTTGAAACCTGTGAAGTTATAGATGAAGGAATATCTTTTCCGTCTTGCAGAACAAGCTGCATAGCTTCAACCAGTAAAGTGAGTTCATCTGGTTCAGTTATTTTTCAAGTCTGAATCCTGCGCTCCTCTATTTGCTCTGTAACTGCCTGATCAAATACGTTTCCATTCACGTCCACTATCCTCCTCGTCTCCCTCCGTCTTTTCCCTCTTTCATCCCATCCTCCTTTCCCCTCTCTGCCAATTATCTCTCTGTCAGTTTGTCACACTTTGTAGTCTAATAAAGGCGTTCTAAATTGATGCCCATCCTGCCTTTATTCCCCTGATAAAGCACAACAATTAAGGCCCATGTCTCTTTGCTCAGGGCCTTTGATGGTGCACAAAGCTGCACGCAGAAAGAGGGCGAGGTGGTGGAGCTGTACTCATGTTAGCAGACAGCTCTCTCTCTCTCTCTCTCTCCCTCTATCTCTCTCTCTCATACACACATGTTTTATGTGTTCAACAAAAACATTGTTGAACAAATACAATTGTTTATTCTTTCATTTGCATTTCACTTGTGTTTACCTGTTGTGTACTGGAACGTTTAGTGAGTAGATTTTAGAAGAGTTCAAATTATATAGCAATTTTCTTTTTTATTATTGTTAACTTTTACGGGGACAATGTAAAACAGGAGAAAATAATCATAAATAATACTAATAATATTAATTACAACATTATAGAATATTAACAACACATAGAGGCCATCAATGGAATCCAGTCACACCCAGTAGCTGCTGTGGTCCTATCATCACTGCCACTGTTCCTATAGGCCAGGCATCTTCTCAGAGGTGGGGGTGATAATGTATAGTTTTAAACATTCAAGACTCAAACAAGTTTTTATTTTTTATTTCATAGACATGAAACTCCCTGTTGACCTCTTCTCTTATTTCAGATCCTCTCGATGGATCTCCAGAACACCCAGCCTATTCTGAACTTTTTGAAATGTAGCTTTTACACTGTGCACCCTGGACTTTTTCATGTATACACGTCAGCTTTATGTCCGGCATTCAAACTCCACATATCTGTTGTAAATTGTCTCACTCTCTTCCTCAGGGCCCATGTTATCGTGCTTTATATTGTATGTGAATGTTGTAAATTATTTATGTGCTTCATATTTCTCGTAAAAAAGAGATGATGCATCTCAAGAGGCTTCCTGGTAAAATAAAGGTTAAATGAACTTTGATTCTAAGGTTCTCCGTCTGACATGTCAAACAAGGCATCAATAACGACTGGGTTTATATAGTGTGATAATATCACACATTACGAGGGGACAGTGTTTTTATATTTACAGCTTCCTTGGTCAGAGCTGTAAAATAAGAAAAATTCTGCTTTTAATCCAAGAAGAGAAAATTGTTTGGAAATGATTGACAAGAGACTTGAAACAGCATCAATCATATTTTCTCTGTGTATTTCAAATTTGGTGGATGAGAATTAAAGCGAAGATAATTACTGAGTGAATGCGGAAACATTAAAAACAAAAAGGGACGTTTAAAAAACACAGCTTGATTCCTGCAAGAATGTTCAACATGTTAAGTCTTGCTTATTTGTTTTGACACCAGGTATAAACCTTAAACTTGAAAGCCAGTTTAAATAAGATGTGATGAAAAACAGAAGACAAGCGTAGCTCTAACATTGTGGAAAAACAACTGCATCCTGTTATCTTTAAACCAGAGATGGTCACGAGAAAAACAAAATTTTTTACTAAAAAACACAAAACAAAATGATGCAAAATATTTCTATAGAATATCCCACTGTTAGATTAGAATAAGAATCATACTTGGAAAGTCGAACTTACCTCTCTGGTGTTAATTAAATGTACATAAAATTAGAAGTACTTGTTGTGCAGAATGGTCCCAAGTACCCTGTTATATATTATTTAAATATTATTATGAATGATGACAACAACAGATGATGTTGTTGGTGTGTTTGAAGTACTTTTAGGTGGTTTTAATATGATTATTTTGTGTAAAATCTGTTTTAATTGACTGGCAACTCTTGCCTTCACATTACTGCAGTGCACCTAAAAGTACAATATACTACATTTCTGTATGAAGAGATAATGTACTTATTATTGTTATTACATTTTTTCAAGTTGTCCATAGCTGGGAAACATGTTTACAGTACATATAATGTGCACTTTACACAATATTGTTTCATTGTGCAACCAGAAGAAATGTAGTATTTTTATTTAATGTTACTGGTTCACATCAAGAATCAAATCATATGAATACATCAGTGACATTTTCCCCCTTTCAGAGTTTAATATTCATATTTATAATAATGTATAAACAGTATTCAAATTTAGTTCTGTTTTATGGACTATTGGACAGTTTAATGTGTAATAATGAACATGTTCTATAGACTGATCGTAAAGTTTGTATTGTATCTCACATCTCTGCTTGTAATGTAACTTTCAGGTACATGTAGTGGAGTAGAAAGTAATACATCTTCCTCTTGAATGTAGTGGAGTAGCACAACATGGAAATATTTAAGTAGTGGACAGTTAAAACTGCTTTTCTCTACAGTACTTACTTTTTTTCATTTCACCACAAGAACCTGATACAGGCTTGTCTCTTTTCATACAATCTGCTTCTCAGAGTTTTCTGACAGTACTAAAGTTTACTCTCACTTCTCCTCCTCTGTGACCATCATGTGGTTAATCCATGTTTTGCAAGGGCTGTGCTGAAGTTGTGTACTTAGTTACCTGGGATGCAGAGCGTTGTGAGTGAGTAATGTCAGTGAAACAAAAGCCCTGACAGCAGAAGTGTGGAGAGAGTGATGAGACCCCCTGCTGGCGTGTTTGCTGGCCTGGCCTCGGCGTCTCCTCTCTGGCTTTCCCTTTTCACACTCCTGCCCCTGAGAACCTGCAGCCCTGGAGACACCAGGATCCCAGAGGGGCCCGCGGCTGTGGTTAACCAATGGTCAACGGTCAATACCAATGGTGCTTCAAAATGTAGTTGTGAATCAAATTATATCCCATGAAACGCTTGTTTTTTAGCCTGTTCAGTGGTCAGGGCCAAAGACTTTTCCTGCTCTATGCCTGAGTAAAGTTGACCTAAAGTTGACTCTAATCAGAAAACTGACAGTGAGATATTTGTTTAAACTCGCATTGGAACATTTGTCAACTGCAACTCAGAGCCTCAGTGAAAATGTGTGTATTTTAATGTTGAGATGTTTCACACTGGAGCTTCAACCCCGTTTCTGCTCAACACTACGACCACAACATGAGTTGACCCCCCAACACCACCAACTTCTCCTGCCTCCCCTGTCTGTGCCAGTCTCTCGCGGTTGCCAAGGTAAACGTCACGGCGACCATGGGATCTGCCTCAGGCTCGGAGGGATGGATGCCCAGCTGTGACGGGGCGCGTGACATGATACTCAACAATCAGACGCCATGACAACCTGGCAACAATGCTGTTGATTCAGCAGCACGACCGAACTGTATGAGGAGCTGGACACAGGGGACAATAAACCTGTTGCAGAGTGGAGGCAGCACACTGAGGTGCTAGGTTCAATGTGCCTGGGCTGGATCAGGATGTATCTTAAATTATTACCTGCAGAGGAATAACAGGAGCTTCATGGTGAAAAATATTTTCCCAACTAATTTCAGCTCTTGTCTGCATGAGTTTGTATGTATACTCATTTGTACACAAGTACTGTACTTGAATACAAGATGACAAACTTGTGCTTTACTTGAGAATTACTATTTTATACCACTTTATACTCCACTACAGTATCGTGGGAATTATTTAGGTCAACCAATATCGATATTTGTGGGCCGATACAAAGACAGATATTAGGGTATAAAGAATTTCTGATTCAGATATATTGAACAAAATATGTATATTAAAAAATGGAAATGATTCCAAAGTTGTTGTTAAACTCTGATGACAAAGAAACGTGATTGTGGCTTGATATAACTATAAATACTACATACCTACAGGTAAAAATAAAACACACAATAACCAAATATATACAACTTGAATTATAAAAAAAATTGTTTGCAAAATGTAAATGTATTTGTTTTTATTGTTTTTATTCTGCAAAATAGCTACCGACATTTATTTTTCAAAAATGTTATTACTGGGAACTTTTCCGATCAACAATAAGATAGAAAGATGAATTATTAAAGATAAATTTGTGGTTACATTTTTTTAAATTAAAAATGATACATGATTATTTTAGACATGAATGTAGTTCAATTACTCATTTTAGTTTATTCTGTTATCTTTTTTAGGGTAAGGAGTTATGCAGCATCTTTTAAACACAAGGCTTTTCAAAGCACCCTCACTCATCAAGGAAAAGATTTTTTAAACAATAAAAAGGAAAACAAATGCAATAAATTCTGATTTTAAGAATTTATAAACTACAAAAAATACAAATTGAAAAAGATGATAATAGATTATAAATATAATTAATTACAACGCTGTAGTTGTACATTTCTCTACAAGAAAGAAATCCAGTTTTAGTCCAAAAGCATCAAAGTCACATGGAGGAGATATTTTATTTCTATTATTCAGATACTAAAGATGAATCACATTAAAAAATCACCAGGAAGTCAGTTCAATCTGTTTGCAGCTCTGCTTCTCACAGACCAGAAATGAATTTTGTCCCGAGGTTCAACCTGCATCTCTTCTAAAAGGAGACCAGACTGTTGCAATAAATGTGTGAATAACTTTCTCTGAATCTTGACCTGACGTATCTGGTTATTTCTATTTGTTTGATGAGACAAAAATTATGACGTAATGTAGTTACTGCCTTGAAGGGTCAGCTGAAGTGAAAGATGGAGAAACAAACACATATGTTCTATCCACTTGTTGTGAACTCAATCAGGCCTACACTGCCACCATGTGGAAGCAGTGGAACGTTTTTTAGATTGTTTTACATTTCCTCCCTCTGCATTTTATAACTCTCACATGCAAGTTGAGGCTCATTTAAGAAACCAATAATAAAGGATTGACTTATAGGGTAAAATAAAAGGTAAAGATCCATCTGTGTTGTGGTCTCCAGTCAGTTTTAATTGTCAAATCACAAACTGTCGGTTTGTGACAATTTACGACATAAAATAGCCTATTTATTTTCCCCAGAAACACCACATTAAAGAGGCAGGAAACACATATGAAATATATCTATATAAAAATAAATTAAAGTACTTAATGAAATAATTTAAATTCTAAATCTATGTTTTGACATTATGATGTTTGTGAATATATGTAAATACATCATGGTGCCATACAATACGTCTCTGAAAACATTTTCTTTTGTCTCTTCCCGTCTTTTGTCTTAATGTATTCCTATTTTATTTTTCACTGTTCTGTTTGATATGTCTAATATTGTTACAATCTTAAAACATTCTTCTATGTATTGTGCGAAACTGAGCACCTATGGGCAAAAAAAGATTTTTACTTTTTCATTATTCTATTTAATTATTTTATTTAATTTTTTCTCCTGTGTTTCTCATTTCTTCCTAACTCCTCCACATTTTTGGAATGGCTCTGTTTATATACAGTAAGATTAAAAAAAAGCTTCCATGCTGGGAGAAAGCTCCTGGACAGCTCCGACACACAACACACACAATTACTGTATAAACAGATGTCCAGTGCACACATCTGGAGGTTAATACAGGTCTCAGGGTTCTGTCACTGTTCTCTGACCCTCTCTCTAAATGTATCAGGGCCTGTTAACACGTGTGTCTCTCATATTTCTGCCGTCCGATGGGACCGGCTAAGAATAGAAGAGCACTGACACAGATTAACATGGCTCGTCTCTCTCTCTCTCACACACCCAGACTCTTTCAAAAAAACAATTATTTTTCTTTTACGACCATGAACTTCCTCTTTCTATGTGACAGGTCCCTACGTTTAACCACACTGACCTCGTCGATTACACTGTTTGGAAGAAGGTTGAGAAAGGAGAGGAACTTGCAGTCCAGATAAACACCAAGGGCCACAATAATGACAGCAGGTTCTGATCTACAGTATAGTCGTGATTAATTCCTTGAGCAGATGAAAAAAATATGTTTTCTGTCTGTTTTCAGCTGTCAACACTGGGCAGCCAAATTAAGAACAAGGAAATCCCCCTGCCCTGAAAACTGTGAATGTGTAGTAGCACAGGACAAACAAGAGTGTCCGCTAGTGACCCCTAAATGTCACATCTAATCCCAGGCTGGAGAAGGATCCCCTGGATATGTGGGGTTGTTCCTCAGAGAGAGAGCGTGTTGATCCAGCACACAACAGACGCACCATCACACACAGCCAACTGAAAGCTGATTGGCTCATGTGCAGTGTTATCTAGGGCGAGCTATGAGTCCATCTTCAGTTTGCCCGTCTGTTTTTATTTTTCCTCTGTCTTGCCGGGGTAAAAATAATGAATCAGCAACTTGGCAAAAGCGTCTGCATCACGTGATCATCCTCAGCAGATGGAGTCAATGAACCGTGGATGTTTAGATTTACATTCTTCTGAGCACTTTTCATTATAGCTGCATTCACCACAAGATTTAATTGGAAGAAAATTGTCACTTAAGCAAAACTTTTGACATGAAAATCAGAAGCAAATCAGAATCACCACATCCTTTATTGTCACTGTTGGTTTTGTGCAAAGCATTTCGAGCCACATCCTCCAAACCACTAAAACCCAGGTCTCCGCAGCCAGGTGGAATTTCACATAAGGATTAGACGGTCTGAAGGAAAGCTGCTCTTCTATTTCTGAATCTCTGACAGCGGATAGTCTCTCCACAATGTCAGTACGTAATGCAGGATGTGAACAGCTGGTAAACACAGGACGCCAGTGTTTCTACTGGAGTGAAGGGTTTTTATGGGACTTTATGTTTGGCAAACATAATCACCCAGAGCAGTTAGAGATTGTAAGGTTAGCTAGTGGAGGACGACATATCTTTACTGCGTCAAAGATTTAAACACAAGAGATAAGTCTTATCTGTGTTGTGGGGCCTGTGTACGCAGTGTTAACCTTCAAGGTGGGGAGTACTTGTAAGAGTCAAGTGAAAATATGAATGTATACTTGTGAGGTTTAAACAAACTGTAGCAGCTCTGTGAGTCGGTGATTATTTTTGAGTTAATTATCCTGTGTGGCACTGAAGTTGTTGTATTTGCTACTGTGTGTGATGGGTCAAAGGTCAAGGTCAACAAAAAAGATATCTAAGATATCTACACAATATCTAAGATATCAGTATTTAGGATATCTACACAAAAATATTAAAGCTGAGGGAAAATTTGAAACTTATAGTTATACTCATATGGTAAGTGACGTCTTGAAAGAAGTCAGAAAATAACATCAAGCATAGCTCAAAGATGCATTCTACATGACTGTGGACATAACCTTTAGTGTCATTACATTGTATAAATGACAGCATGATGACCATGTTTTTTTAAATGGCATAATGACAACATAAAAAAAAACAGATTCAGGCGCACATCACTCCTCCAAGTTCCTCCTGGAAAAGAGAAGAGAGTGAGACTCAGAGACACAGGAAATGGATCAATTTCCTCCCAGATTCATATCTCACATTCTTGGGATGGAAACCAGAGTTGATGAGGATAACATTAGTGGTTGAGTTTCCCTGCAGATAAAAAAAAAAAAAGAAGCATGACAGCTCAGCTGCATTAAAAGCAGAGAAAGACGTGATGCAATGGTCAGAATAAGTTTCACGTTCATAAAAATGACCCTGACTATGGATTAATATCAGGTTGTCAGGGATGCATAAACACGTTTGACTCATTTTTTAATTACTTCAGGGGATCTCCTTGTTATGAGAAAATTACATTTTGAAAATTAAGTATGCAAAATTACTTCTATGCACCTGAAATGTGCATACAAGCATTGATTCTCAGATAATTCTTATTTGTTTACATTAGTTCCTGATCGTGAGCTTAGGGCAGTAAGAGAATCTCTTATCAGCATCTTCCCTTGCACAAAACCCCTGATTTTCCAGACACATAACTGAAGACATGGACATTGGTTTCCTGCGCAGACCAATATTATTGCAGTGGAGGGGGAGAAAAACATGGTCCAAAAACACATTTTCCAAAACATCTCTACAAATATTTGAACTGGAAAAAGAATCTGAAAGTTATAGTGATCAGAAAAGTTATCTTTACCAAAGTATATCTCATCTTTGGAGGCATCTCTGCATCCTACATGACTGTGGACAATAACCTTTAGTGTCATCATATTGTATAAACGACATCATGATGACCATATTTTGTAATTAAATGGATCATGACAGTGGAGCAGTAAGAAAACTCTTTCAGGCATGCAAAGTATTTTCTTTTGCACAAATCTCCAGAAGCCCAACTGAAGACATGAGCTTGATTTCCTGTAATATATATATTTATTTATTTATTTATTTATTCTTGCAGGGAGAGCCACATTCTTGGTTGCAGCCCTGACCTCAGGCTGCAGGAAGCTTATTATTATATATATATATATATATATATATATATATATATATATTTTTTTTTTTTAAGATTTTAAATTGAACGCAGAGAAACGTGAACAGTTTTAAAGCGATGCGTTTCAATAGAACTAGTTTGCGGCAGCTGCGCGAGCTTCAGGGACAGCGTGACAAGAGAGGAGCTGCCGTGACGTCACGCGCGTCAGAGCCCAGTCGTCCAAGATGGCGGAGGTGAGCGGGCTGAGGGGCAGAAATCACTTCAAGCCCGGGCACAAGAGCCGCGTCGCCGACGAAGGTAAACCGCTGTTGTTTGAATCCGCGTCGGGAGGGAGAAGTTAAAGTTGGTTCCGTTAAGATGTGGAGTTGTTTTTGTTTTTTTATTTGTCGCCGGTTAAACTCTCACTTCCCCCCCCCCCCCCGTTAGTCCGCGGAGTGTTTTCAGTTGGAGACCCGCGGTGTTCTGGTGCTGACTGGGTGAGACTCCCCCCACCGGAGCAAGCGTCCTCTCCGCCAAGCTAACACAGCCTACCCGGTGAAAACCGAGAGAATTAACCCCCAGAGAGACTCGTGTTGTGGTCATGATTCGCTTCATGTGTCCGGAGACGTGTTTTCCCTCCGTAACTCGAGCTGGAAAAACGGCCACTGACCCGGATACAGAATTCAACCGCGACACCTGTCGGCTCATGTGTCCGGGCCGTCACTCTCACCTGGCCCGCAGAGGACCACCGGTGTCCGGGGTGTCTTTACTCCAAACCCAGCCTCTGCAGCCGGGATCAGCTCAAACTGCACCGCTGTGTGTTCACTGGTTTTCAGTCCACACACACACACACGTTAATCTCCTCATCCCACTAATGAGGGGGATATTTTTAAATAAGCTATAATTAGTGTGTTCAGTTTGCCAGCAGACTAACCCAGGCTCGTCCGGACCCTCTGGACAGAACACAAGTTTACACCGTGTGAACTTCACTGTCATTAAAAGTAGATTCATTGTTAATGGACGTGTCTTATGAACAGAAGTCAGATAACAGTGGGCTCGTGTTATTTGCTCTAACCATTCATCATGTTGACTCTGGCCCGTAAAGATCACAATACAGTTAAATTGATTGGGTTTGTTGAAGTCTAGAATAATGTTAGAATTTCTTCAAAGCAAGAATATCACACATTTTCTGTTTCCACTTCCTGAGATACGAGGCGTATATGTTTCTTGTGTATGTATGAT
Source organism: Paralichthys olivaceus (assembly GCF_024713975.1). Taxonomy (NCBI): domain Eukaryota; kingdom Metazoa; phylum Chordata; class Actinopteri; order Pleuronectiformes; family Paralichthyidae; genus Paralichthys; species Paralichthys olivaceus. The sequence continues at coordinate 18,601,270 of NC_091106.1, forward strand.
GGTTGAGCTGATAGATTGTAACTGTATAATATAATATCAGCGTGACTTGAGTCAAACTGCTGAAGCTTCATTAACTTTAATTAAAGTTCAACTTAAACTTTGAGGGCACTGGATTTTATTTGCACTGCTGCACTTAAATTGAATTGGGAGCCTGACTACTGTTTTAAAAGAGACTTGACAAATCAGTCTTGATGCCTGCAGCTTTTCTTGTCTTGAGGTATTTGTACTTTGCAGTTTAGTGCCAACTCAGTATTGATCTCTAATGCGAATATCTTCAGTAAACTAATGATTTGAAATAATTCTACGTAACTGTGAGTAACTAACTGTTCTTTGACGATGGCTCTTAGGCCTTGGGTTTAAGGTGTTGTTGTTGTTGTTTTTAACCCCCCCTAATGTTAACTTGGTGGTTTCTGAATGAGAACCTTGTATTTGGCTCCATCTTCTCATCATGATGCTGACATTAAATATGTTTTTAAGCTTTAAATAACTTGAATGACTGGATCGATTAATTTGTTTATCAGTTGACTGAATATTAAGTGGGAAAGTGTGAAATAAGCTATTCTCTGAAATTATGAAACAGTTTGTCCTTAATTTGTTATGGGATCGCAAACAGGTTTTTTAATTTAATTTTTTTATCATCCGAGGTTAATCAATAAAGATAATTGTTAATAGCTTTTACAAATGGAGTAAAGATTATTTCCACTAACCAGTTTTTCACTAGTATGCCTGGCATAGAGTGTGAAAAGAAATGTCCACTCTCTGCTTTAGTTTGTTATTGTTGCCATTCACTTAGCATTGTCAAGACCGGTTAGCAAATAGAAAATAATATGTCTTCAAGGCTCATCACTGATACACAGAGTCCGTTATCATCATAACCCTTATGTCTACTTCCCTTCAGGCCAGCTTACTCTGTGGCAACAGCTTTCACTAACTGAGGCTGCTCTTAATCTGCACTTTGTCCTCACAGACTCCAGATTGGTCTGCTTTGCTGCAATTGAACATTTGCCCTCGTTGAATCAGGTCCAGAGAAGCAGAGTCAGGTTGTCCCTTGGTGCTGGTTTGCAGAGAAGTCAGTGTACCTGCATTTCAATAAGTTACAATGCATTCCTCGCTCTCTTTCATATTGTTGTCTTACAATCCAAATCATAACAAGAAATGGCGTAACCAACAGGGCATCAGCAAATACAAGTTAATTGCAGTGTATTTTCTGCCGCTTTAATCCCAAATGTTTGTTAATTTCTTCATTCCTATACAAAATCATTTAAAAATGCTAGAGAAATGTCCACTTTAAAGTGTGAAACCTCCCATATTTAGACAGCTGTTTGAGTTTAGTGAACCGTGGCCTTATCAGAGTCTGCCTCAGATATAGTGCTGGAGTCCAGGGAACGCAGACCTGATTTGGGACGCTGTGCTGAGATAGACACGCACTATTCTTACCATGCATGTTAAAGATAGACTCCCATCAGAACTAGAACGACTGACACTTTGTCTGCATCATGCACTGCGCAAACCTAGGTAACTTTGAGTGTGATCAGGAAAACATGTAGGCCAGTTAACATCTGCTAGCTGCCTCCATAAGATAAAGAGTAAGGTGGCTAATTTTAGTTCTGCCCTCGTTTTCTGCAAGCTGAGTAGGACAGTGCATTAGCCAGGTTATCATGATGTGTGAGTGTAGTACATATCAGCAAAGCTCATGGTTTTTGACTGGCTGTTGTTATGCTCCCTTGCATGCTTGTGTTTTTTTCCTCTCACATTCTGCTGCAGCACAGACTCCTTGCAGTCCCAGCAGAATAGTGTCTTTGTGCGGGTCTCCTCTGAGGCTGCAGTCTGTGCCACTTCATCCTGCTGAGTGCTGCTCTGGGTTTATTGGGGAGATGCACTGCAACAGATTTAAGAAATGTGCAGGGCTCATTTGTTTGCTGGGCAGCAGATTACTGTAACATCCCAGCGCTTACAGTAGCATCTCAGACTCTAGCACAGCACAGCATTGCTGCTGCCCTCTGGAAGCTTGATCGTCGAATGTCCTTGTTCTAGTTTTCAAATATGTTTAACTATTAATCTTTTAGTTTAAACAGCTGTCCAAATTTAACCTGACATACCATACATAGGGTTTGTTGTTATAACCATCTGGTAAGAGTTCATAAAGGAGCAAACAAATACTTTGCAGATGATTGGTTGAACCACGTGTCTGCAGCAAAACATCTATTCCATTGAGTAAAACCTTTTCTGCCATTTTCTTCCTCTTCTTTCAGTGAATCAACTAAATCAACTAATCATTTCAGTCCCATCTTAGACCCACTCTCCCTGCGCTAATGCCAGGATGCTGTAATCAATCAAGGTGGGAATAAACACCTGACACATTCAGCGTTAACACGGGCATTTAAAAGCAAGACAAGAAATCATGCTCATGTTAGCGCTGTTAGCATTAGGCAGACTCTGCTAACCATGTGTTTACCACAGTGTTTCCCATGATCATCATGGACTGTGATGAATGTTGTGACAGACAATATATTCCCACGTTTTAGTGCAGTTGTATGTCTAACCACTTAAGTATTTGGATGAGCAGTGCACAATACTTGTTGTTGTACCTGTTCGTTGATCAAGTGATTTACCACTTTCAGGGCGTACTGCGTACTGGGAGTGTCATCTTAATCCAAACCAAACCTGTGACTCATTTTGTTGTATGTTTGAGAGGATTTCAGCTTTTCGAATGTATTTTATTGGATTTCCAAAAACTCTTATCTTTATAAACTTAATTTTTTGGTTTTGGAATTATGTTTGGATAAAACATTTTTATTGTGATTGACAGTTTCACCATTTTCTGACTGATAAATCAATAAAAGATTAATGCATATTGATAAAGAAAATATTTATTATTTATACTTATTTTTTTTGCTCTATTTGACATGGACAGTGCATTGAAATGAACAGTTGTGATCTCAGGCAGACAGGCTTATTTGTAAACTGCTGATGTGGCAGTGTGACAGGGAGGAAGGCTGATGGTTTTAGAGGAAACACGTGTTAGATTTAGGAGAACAAGTGTCACAGAAGCTTCAAAATAACAGAGAAGAAAAGTGCCTAAGTGCCGTCCTTTTACCTCCTTCTCTTGTGACCTTTCTGTTGGTCCTTTGTGATTTTCAGTGCAAGGCTATTTTCAAGCTTGACCTAGATGGGTAGACCAGAGTGGATCACAGTATTTAGCCCAGCACAGAATGCTGGTACAATTAGGAATTTGACCCATATAGGACATTTCACTTTTACTGTAACTCAGAGTGGCTTGTTTCTCATTTGAACAAGCTTATTACAATGAAACTCGCCACATAACCTGCCTCCACATTCTATTCCGTCTTACTTTCCGCCCATCGTCTGCACACTAACATGCAGCAGGGAGTTATCTTGCCAATTGTAGTTCGATCTTTTTATCTCTACTTTGTTTTGTTATCCAAAGGCTTGAGTGGCATGGACGAGGCCCCTATTTTTCAGCATAAGAACAGGCCTCCTTTAGCCAAGACCGAAGATCTGGAGGATGATTTCCTTCCCAGGACCAAGGCCTCAAACTCTGGCAAAAATGCCAGCATCACCCCCTCACCTGATGAAGGGATTCACGAAGAGGTAAAGTGTTAATGTGTTTGCTGACACGTTACTGTCTATTAACGAGCATGGTTACCAGATCTAACCAGATCTGAACATAATATTTTCCCAGAGCCTGGTGATGTCTTCACATTTTTTTGGGTTGAGTGGCACCAGCCAAAACAAATGTAGAGTGCATACCTCTACCATTGCTAATGCCCGAACACGTCATGTTAGAGAAGGTGGAAAATAAATTCCTGGTTCTGTTTATCTAGATCAGCTCCCAATTGTAGTGGGCTCCTCCATGGGTCATGCACATGAACTTTTTATGAACAAGCTACTGTTACATGTACTATATACTTTCAAGATTAATGTTCTGAATGTTTTATTGATGCATATGAGGAAACAAATATAAATATTCTGCCATTTTGTGTAATTTATTATAATTAATACATTTTGCTTGGTCAAACTTTTTGTTTATGTCGGACTCCTGAAGTCACTTGGGAGGCTGACATTTTTATTGTAATTTTCAATTCCCTGTCTCTTCCAAGTAACCTGCCTTGTCATCACAGTGTTTTCACTTGAACTTCTCTCAAGCCTTTGAAAGCCCTGATCGATTGAAACCTCTTGTCTGCAGGCAGTGATAGAGGAAGAAAAAGCCAAGCCCATCCAGATTGTCCTGGCCAACGAGGATGAGCACAGCTTCGAGCTGGACGCGGCAGCGCTGGAGAAAATCCTGCTGCAAGATCACGTGAAGGACCTGAATGTGGTGGTGGTGTCTGTGGCAGGGGCCTTCCGCAAGGGCAAGTCCTTCCTGCTGGACTTTATGCTGCGATACATGCACAGTCAGGTGAGATGGTGTGGGATTTTAACACTGCCTCTGGGCATACAAGGGTATATAAACAAAAGTCCACACATTGACATTGTCAGATGTTTGTTATATAGGAAACAATACAGTCAATTCCACTAAGAATTTAAGACTGTTTGAAACATTTAGTGCTGTCAGTTAATTGATGCCAAAAGATGTATGGGTCCTTGCACTAGCTGAAACCAGGGATTTGGGATCTGTTTCTGATCAAACTTTGAATATATGGTGACATTGTGATTGGATCTTGTTTGATTATCAATGTTGCACTGTTGCGTATTTTTTGGCAGAAATGTAAAACTGAGATTATTTTTTTTTTCTTTTGACTTTTTGCGGTTTAACTCTCTGTAACATTTCTATTCAACAGTTCTGACTTGTGTTATACATGCCCTTAAAAACATGTTTGGCAGAATATTAGCAGGACCTCAATATATTGCACTTCCGTGTACAACACAACAAACCATGATATCAATGATAAAAGTGTTTATACGTGACGAGAAAATTTACAAGACCTAGAGCTAGATGAACAAACAAGGCAGATGAAGACATAAACATGGAACCAGTTTTCACATCTGTTCAATGTGACAAGCAAAGACAAGTTCTTACTGTTGGGTCTTATACTTAAATACTTTTGAATGACACAGTGGTATGTAACATACCGTCACAGTTCATACACACACACACACACACACACACACACACACACACACACACACACACACACACACACACACACACACACACACACACACACACACACACAGAGACACAGACGCACTCTATTGCGGGTATCTTAAAACTTTGTCCCACTCAAGTATCAACAGCTATTTCGCCAGACCTTCTAGCAGCAGCTTGAAACACAGATGAAGTCAGGATCACCTTACATTCGCACGTACGCTCTCTAACACACACACAGACACAGACACACACACACAGACACACACACAGGAAAGGAGGAATGAGTGTTCTGACCCTTTCTCACAGCTGTTGGGCAACATGAACATGAGCATTGTGTGCTGCATCTGCACATGTTCACATTTTAGATTTAGATTCAACTTTATTGTCATTGCACATGTCACAAGTACAAAGCAACAAAATGCAAAGAAAAATACATTTTCCCCCAAACACTGATGCTATTTATTCTGTTGTTCTTTATATTTAGTTAAATCCAGCAGTTGGTGTTGGTGATGTTACACATCATATTTCTGATACTCTAACACTCTTGTTCTGTCTTAAGATTGTGTTTAGTCGTGCAGGAGAGATCCACTCTAATCTTAACTTGTCATCACTCAGAATCAGTTCCCGTGCTTTGACTTACAAATGAGATATTGTGCTTTTGCGTTTACATTTCCTGTTTGTGGTCAGAAACTGTCCTCACTTATCAACAGGAGAGACAGAATAGGTCTCCGTGTGTCGCTTTTTATTGTCACTTTACTATTTGGTTTTTGGAAAGAGTGACAAGAGGTGGTCGATTTAATATTTAAACTTTTGGTCTTATATAAATACTCATTATACTCATACAATACTAAATAGCCTTGGACCAAGCTTCGATTCTCATGTTACTGTGTCTCGAGTGATCTGTTCCTGTGGACTCTACGCTGTAAAATCATATAGTTCCCTGTTAGCTAAACAAGAGAGATTAGAATCACAAACCATTACTCAGGCCTAATATCTTCCCATTTAGTAGCTACATACCCATTCAACACTGGTCGATGACAGGGTGGTTATGTTAAGGCTTTTACATTGTGATCTGATGGGGGTGAAACAAAATAATTTTCTGTGAATGTGCAGGAAACATTGTACTCAGGGTTTCGAGATGTTGTGGTTGAAGACCAATACTGATCAGATACTAGTGCATTTAAAAGAATAATAACCTGTATTTTCTTCTGTCTCTTTCCCGTTTGCTGCAGAGTGAGTCGTGGATTGGAGGTGATGATGAGCCTCTGACAGGTTTCACCTGGAGAGGAGGCTGCGAGAGGGAGACCACAGGAATTCAGATCTGGAGCGAAGTGTTTGTGATCGACAAGCCGGACGGCAGCAAGGTACACAGTTTTCACACAGTACACCTCGTCCTTAAATGAGCTAAATGAGAAATGGTTAAAATGAAAGACCCTCAGATTTGTGTTCCCATTGACACAAATGCACAAATGCCATATTTGGTACGAACTGAAGCTGGCAGCATTTTACATTTGTTGCATCTTGTCCCAACAGGTAGCTGTCCTCCTTGTTGACACTCAGGGAGCATTTGACAGCCAGTCCACCATAAAGGACTGTGCTACCGTGTTCGCCCTCAGCACAATGACCAGCTCTGTACAGGTGAAACTTAAAGCGTGTTTAGTTTGGAAAATATGTTCTTCCTGTTCTCTCTTAGAAAAATCAACATTTGTTTCATGTTGTGTTTATTACTTTGTGTTTTCAGGTTTACAATCTCACCCAGAACATCCAGGAGGATGATTTGCAGCATCTGCAGGTTTGTGGCATTTCATCTCTCCCTCCGAAAAGAGCAGAACCAAACTCTGTTCTATCCTCCTTTCCTGTTTTCTGATCATAATTCATTTTTCTCTCATATGTAGCTTTTCACAGAATATGGTCGACTGGCAATGGAAGAGATCTACCTGAAACCTTTCCAGGTACTGACTGCTTCTGTGTGTACATGCATGTAGTTGTACAAAATATTGTCACAAAATCAGATTTTCATAATTATTGTGCTCAAAACAATTCATTGAATTTTTTTACTCAATATATTTGCATGGGTAATTTTAACAGTGTCAATGATTTATATTTTAGATATTACAATTATTTTCAATATCAGGACATCCTGAAAGTCTTAATTAATAAATGCTTTGTATCATTGAATGTCCTTTCCATGAATTTTAGCTGCTCAATTAAATATGTGTCATTTATTTTCAAAGGAAAATATTAGGAGATTAGTAAATGTCAGAATTAGGAGATGTAATTTCTAGTAGATTGGACCACATAACTTCAAACACCAGATAAGTCAACAGATAAAAAATGTTTTTTAAAAAAAGATTACATGTCATGTGTCTCATTGTGTCTCTCGTTGGTTGTGTGTTTCAGTCCCTGATGTTCCTGATTCGTGACTGGAGTTATCCTTATGAACATGACTATGGTCTGAAAGGTGGCAACGCCTTCTTGGACAAAAGACTACAGGTGAGAATTTCTTCTTTGGAAAACTGCACATTTGTTTTTGTTGGATTGTTGGTTGGACAGGTGAAATATTTTTCTGTCCTGATATCTGTTCACCTTGATATTAATGCAGCGGTTCACTCTCACTTTTGCTGTCAGACACCACGCCTCCTTTTGAAAAGCACATACACACATCATTTCATTGCCTGTTCAAATGTTTGCTTACTCCAGCATGTGCACACAAATTCACACACCAGGAAATGTCAAAGACAAGTTTCACTGAATGAGCACATTGTTGTCTGCTGACACAGGTTAAATGCAACCAACATGAAGAGCTGCAGAACGTGAGGAAGCACATCCACTCCTGCTTCTCAAGCATCAACTGCTTCCTGCTGCCACATCCTGGCCTCAAGGTGGCCACCAACCCCTACTTTGACGGCAGGCTTAAAGGTGAGATAACAGGAACATACACATTTACTGAAGTACAGCTCAGAACACAACATGTACTGCCACCAAGGCCCAACAGGCCCCTTATGAAATCACATTTAAATTCACTAGATCCAGATTTTTATTTGAAGCTCCACCAAATTAAACACATTCATTAATATCAGTCTCCTAAACATGGCTGTTTAAAAAAAAAAAAAAAAAAAAAAAAAAAAAGGTTTCGCTAAAGCCTGCTTGACTGAAGTGTCGTGCTCCGACGGGAGAATGAGGATATATGCTTTTGTGTTTCAGACATCGATGGTGATTTTAAAAGGGAGCTTACCCAGCTGGTGCCTCTGCTCCTGGCCCCAGAGCGACTGGTAGTGAAGGAGATCGGAGGCAACAAAGTCACCTGCAGAGATCTCCTGGAGTATTTCAAGGTCCTGCAGGATTTCACATAAGTCCATTGGTTTTCACAGTTTGTATGTCACAATAATATAAATCCAAAGCCCCAAAGCATACACTCTGCTGCCTTGTCTAAATAAACAGCATAAAATTGGTTCTGATAATTAGCCGCAGTCGACTGTAAACAGTGACATCCTTGTAGAGAAAAGGAGAAAACTTGAAAACCGCATTAATGAAGTCGTGTAAAAATTTGTGGTTTGCAAATTTAATTTAAAACTTTCCGGTTTGACAAAGATACACAAGAGAAGGGAACACGTCTGCTCAATTATAGTTGCAGTAAATTTTGTTTCACGGTTGGTCCGTGTTAAATTCTATGTTGTTTTTTTAAACATTGTCAGGATACTCTCACTCATACTTACCAGCTTGTTCCAGTGTTTGCTGCCAATATATTTACATTTGACTGGAAACACTGGTTAGATTATCTGTTTTCATTTTCCTGCAGGCTTACATAAAGATCTACCAAGGTGAAGAGCTGCCTCACCCAAAGTCCATGCTGCAGGTTAGTGTCTCCAACCTGAAAGATCTTATCCTGAGTTCAGTGTGCAGGGTTTAGTGACATCTTGTGGCCAAGTTGAATATTGCAACCAACTGAATCCCCATGGCCTCACCCACTGCTTGGTTGACTGTAGAAACTCAGCGGATTCATGGAAGAAGATCAGATTCCTGTGAAGATATAAAGGGCTCATTCTTGGAAGTACAATGACGATTAGTGTCTTGTGTCATGTGACAAACGAAAACATAAATCCTGCACACTGGATCTCAATACTCACATTTTTATGGTTCTAATTTACATCTTCTATTGTCATGAACAATTTCATTGTTTTTTGTTGTCTCCCATTTCTCAGGCGACGGCAGAAGCCAATAACTTGACTGCTGTGGCAGGAGCCAAAGACTTGTACGGCAAGAACATGGAGCAGGTAAGGACGTGTTTGTTTTAAAGGAGTCCACAACAGCTCAAATCATTCAATATAATAAAAATCCTGCTAAATGGGTAATATTTGAAAGCATCTTTGTCTTCATCAGTTTAGTCATTCAAATTAGTTTCCTCTGTCACCTTTAATCACACGTCTTCCCCCCCTCAGATCTGTGGTGGGGACAAGCCATACATCGCCCCAGCTGACCTGGAGCGCTGCCATGAGGAGTTTCGCGAGCACTCTGTGCATCACTTCCGCTCAGTGAAGAAAATGGGTGGCGAGGAGTTCTGCCAGCGCTACCAGAACCAGCTGGAGTCCGAGCTGAACGAGGCCTACAGCAACTTCTCCAAACACAACGACGGCAAAAACATCTTCTACACAGCACGCACACCCGCCACGCTGTTTGCAGTCATGTTTGTCACCTACGTGGTGTCTGGGGTGACCGGCTTCATTGGTCTGACCACCTTAGCAGCGCTGGCTAACTTTGTAATGGGCATAGCGCTGCTGTCCCTCTGCGCCTGGGCGTACGTGAAGTATTCTGGAGAGTTTCGGGAGGTGGGAACGATGATAGACCTGGTGGCCGATACACTCTGGGAACAGGTGGGTCGACGTGTGTGTGTGTTTGTCCAGGTTCGTTCAGTTTTGATTTGTTTGAATGTAACATTGTCAGAAGTCAAATGTCTTCTAATGGTTCTTGTCGTGGTCTTTGGGTGTTAGGATCATATTAGATCTGGAAATTAGAAACGTTTTGTTTTCTTCAGTTCTTTTCTGAAATGTGTTCCTGTTGTGTCACATAAACATAATCTGACCTGAGGAAGAGTTTAAAAAGAAAAAACAGAGGTTGAAGTCAAAGTTTTAAATTTAGAGTCAAATCAAGTTTTATATCATCTTTCTCCAGGGATGGAACAATAATAAGAGTTTTCTTGTTTCTGCTGTAATTTTCTGTTCTAGTTAACTTGAAGTTCTTCATGTTGCAGAATCCTCCCATCAGTTGTTCTTCTGTCCGCATCCCATCATCCACTTCACTTCATAACCATTGAGTCATTTCACGTGTCAGCTCGACACTGACACTCTTTCAGCACCTACTTTTATTTTCCTCACTCTCTTCATTCCTTGTTTGCAAATGTTTCTTCAGTGTTCGTGGTCCACCACAAACTCCTGTCTCCTCTGACGTCTCCGTCTGACCCTTCCTCCCCCTCTGTGTCTCTCCCCCCCCACATGCTTTGCAGCAGACGGTCAGAAAAGTGAGACGTGTCGCTTCCTGTTCTTCTGAACGTCTGCCTGCTGTTCTCTACATCCTGATTTTACATCCCTTCCTGTTGACTCTCTCCTCCACCTCCTGCTGCCACTCTCCTTGTATTATTTGTATGGTTCTCACTCTGACAACATTAAGCTGTTTAACTTTTAAAATGCAGAGTCGTGTGTAAAAATATTCATAATCTCTATCAGCATTTCCAGGTGATTTTTCCAAAGACCTCTTTAAATAAGATTTAAATATAAATGTAATCGTATTAATGTGGACTTACTCTGTCTCCTCCTGATTCCAACTTTCTTAACTTCCTCTTTCTGGATCTGTCCATCTCATCTTTGTGCTCGTCTGTCTGTTCCCTTGTTTAACTCTCCCGTTCCCTCTCAGGTGTTTTCCAAACTTTTGGAGCCCGTCAGGAGCCGCCTGGCGTGGCCTGCCTCTCTCCTCCCTTCGGGAGCGGCGCTGGGACTCAGCGTTCTGACTCCTCTCAACAATAACTACAAGAAGAATTACTAGTTGCTCAGTGACCGCTGGATTCACGGTGTCAAACTTTCTCTCGTGCTGAAGCTGCTGCAGCTTGTTTGCTTCCATTGGTTCATTTTCACTTGATTGGTGCTGGACTCTGACACTTTGGCCCCTGAACACTGACAGGAGTGAATCTTCTCAGGATCTCAAGGAAGTGGAACTCGCCCCTGACGGTTTTTATTCATCTTATTCTGATGAATGTTAAAGGATGATTCTGATTTGAAGTTCTTTTCAGTTGAAGAGGTTTTGTTCGGTTTTGTTGTGACTCGTTTGGCTCGTCTGTGCTCAGCATGTTGTTCCACATCCACTTTTTGTTCCATTGATTTTCACCTTTAAGGTTTTTCTTCCCTAACCTTTTTTCTTTCAGTTTCCTTGTCCATTCATCAATTTTTAAACAAGTTAACTTAATTTCTTCTGAAATAAAATCTTTTTCTCTCCTCTTTGCTCTGCTGCAGGTTTTGAAGCCGTTAAGTGAACATTATATGGAAGACAACGTCAGACAGACGGTGGTTAACTCTCTCAAAGCCAGCTTGACAGAACAGGGCTCGCAGCACACCAAGTTAAAGACTCATTGACACTCCTCCTCCTCCTCCTCTTCCTCATCATGTTTATCCTCCCCCCGCCCACTCACTCAACGTCTTCAGTCCTAGAACTGTGGAACTAGTTCAACACCAAAGCTTTTCCTCCCACAAACACCCATCATGACATCGTTGACCTGTTTACCGTCTGTGCTGCTCTTCATCGCCCCCCTGTGCCTCAGAGCAGAAACTGCATGTTTATTGAAGGACCGAGGAGAGGAGCCGGCAGTTTCAACCTCTCGCCAAAACCTGAAGGAAAAGCATCTCCTCCTGTGTGCCACGCTGGGATAGTTGTAATGTACACTGTAGACACACACACACACACACACACAGTTTTGCTGGTAGCGACTTTGCGATGGAGCTGTAATTCAGGGAAATCTGTCAGGGCTGTGCAGCTGTTATCAACAATAGATGCAAACACTTACCTGTGCATTTAACAGTTCAGTGTTACAGGACACACAGTTCAAGAACATTTCCTACAAGCACAAGTGACTAATCAGCTGAGAACAATAACTGAGGTGATTGTTTTTCTCTCTTTTTCGTTATTTCAGTAAAACCAGAAAACAGATTTTTAAGATTTAAAGTTAACGCAGATCACATGTTCTCGTGTTGGAGGTTGTCTTAACAGTTACATTTCCAGTCTGTCCTGTTCTGGTAAATCGATTTTTGTTTCATATTTGAAATGAACAGGAGCTGAAACATTTTATTTCTGCTCTGACATATTAATAACTCACCTGCTCACCTCCATTCATTCAGCTTTTTAACTCTAAATCTAGAAGGTGTGTTCACCGGGTTAATTCGTAAAATCAAGCTGGCCTCATGTTTCTTCTTGACAGAACCTCTGTACACATCTGTCTCATCCTTAAATACTCTGACGGTAATACTGAAGACGACTGTAGCAGGCTTTATTTTAGAACTGACGTGTTTTATTTGGCCTCTAGTGTCTTGTAGCAGATCCTCTGCATGGTGCTGTGTTGTAGCATTAGCGCTAAGCTAAGAGCTTTTAGAGCCCAGGTATCCTCCACTGCCTTTCATTCAATCCACCACAGCTCCGACTGCGTTCTCTCATCTGACGACACGCAGGCTGCAAGTTTGATTTTTGCCTTTGGGATTTTTTTTTAGCCCAAATCACTGTTACAGGAAAGTTTGGTCATTGTGAAAAAATACATTTATTTGCTGAGAGATGATTCACACTGAAATCTGTTGGAGAAATATGAAGCGGAAGCAGCTTAGCACAGACCCCCCCAGTCTTTATGCTAAGCTAAGCTAATTGTCGGCTGGCTATAGCTTTGTATTTAACTGCTAAACTCGTTTTCTAAAACTTTGACCTTTTCCTTTAACTGTCAACATATTGTCTCTTATTTCTTTTTTTCTTTTCTCTAAAAAATCTGAATCTAAATCTTTTCTTTTCCTCAAATCTAAATCTTTAATACTTTTCCATTGGTGTCCTGACTTGATGTAATTTAATGAAGCGTAGAAATGTACTGCTCCCTTCTGTTTCTTTAAGTTAACACAGCTGCATCACATCTGTCTGAGCTCTTGACATTGATTCCATCCACAGTGTTTCAGTCTCGTCCTGTTCGGTCTCTCTGTCTGTGTTGACGTGTCACAGAGCGGGCATGTATGTTGGATTAAATATTTAAATAAACTTTGAATACGTTTTATAGTGAATCACTTGACAGTGGCTGTTTTTATTTTCTTCTCCATTTAACAGTTTGTGGTTTGTTAGAGACAAGTTGCTGCTTTAGGGTTCTCGTTAATTTTTCTGAGGACGAACGTTCATAGAACAAGTGTGAATATTTGGATTCTGATCGGAAACCGATAGATTGTGACGAGTGGGTTAGAGAAGACGTCTGTCCGACTTTTAAAGATCTGTGGTAATTTATTTTTGAATAAAATGTTTTACCTAAAGAATAAAACATCAATGCAACTCTTCTGGCTCCTTTTCGTTTCTTTTCGGAGAGAATTTATTCAAAGGGACACAAAGCAGTTTATCACATTTCAGTTTTATCATGACCTCAACTCTCAAAAATAGTTGTATCTCTAAAATAGATTTGCACATTTCATACGTTCGCTGCAGGAATCAAACTCTTTTTGTCAAACATGATGCATCACGTTTCTCTGCAGTTAGTTTTCTGAAGGAAACTGATGCAACTGACGACTACGTCCACCATGTTGGGATTTTAAGAATAGAAGTGAAGTGTAAAAAGTTCTTAACTCTAGTTTTGAGAATTTTTTTACTTAATTTTTCCATTTTTGTCTTTGTGTGTAAGATTGAGGCGTCTATTGCATTTGATATCTTATATATTTTTGTATTTAATCAAAGGAGAATAACCACCATGTTATATACGTTTTATATTTGCGTGCAAAACCGTAAAATACGTGGTATACAAATATGTAATAAATGTTTTTTAATGGATTCAAGTAGAAGATACGTGTATTCATATATGTTGTAACAACTGTAGAGTGCGGAGGCTCAGCTGAACAGATAATAATGCAAAGAAATGTAGACAAATAATAATTAAATATTCATAATCATTCATAACTACATCAAAATCTGTTGTAAGGGATTTCTGACTTCGTTATATATTTGTCACAATGTTGATTTTGTAGATTTCATCGCTCTAAATACTGAGAAGGTGACAGTGGTTTGCTCGTTAGAGAGGAGGCAGAGGGGGAGGGGGAGGGGGAGAGGCTGAAAGCTTTCTCTCTTCCTGTGCCCTGGACACAGTTAAACTTCATTATTCAGTCACATGCAGCAGCACACACGTCATCAGCTGAGTCAAACAGTATAAATATAAATCTGAAGTACTTTTACTTAACTCTGATATTTTCTTTTAGAGTCAATTCCTTCCTCTACCCCAAAAAAATTCAAATACCACAAATTTTTACCTCACTACAATCTGGCACTGGTTTTATATTAAGAGTTTTTACTAAGTACAAGTACAAAAGGTTAAGACGTTGAAGGTGTCACTTGATGATTTTCCGTTATCTGATCGTTACATACATTCACTTGCTCCACTACGGGAACTAGATACAGAACAGTTGGTATCAGCAGCGATAATCTCACAGGAACCGATGTGTCCTGATGAGCAGTTTGTTTCCACTAATGACCACCAGGACGAGCCAGAGTTTTAAAAATACAGTTTTATTTTAGCACTGAACTGTTTGAAGCTGCAATCAAAGTAACATTTCCATGGTTCGACCAACATCATGATGCACGCAGCTGGTTTTGTGAATATTGTGCAGAACTAAAGCAGAAGTTTTTTTTAAAAAAAGCAACAAAAATCCAAAAATATCACATGCAAGCAGACGACGGCTCTTTATCCACCTTCAGTACTAATAACTAATTCTGGTATAAATTCTCATTCTACAAGAGAACACGTTTGAAGGAAAATGGCACAGATAGAACAAAAGAAAGCAGTGAGGTTTAAACAGTCTCTCTCACTCACTATGGCACATTTTGTGTCACTGACAACTTTTCACTGCGTTCAAAATACTGGTGTTTTAACAGTGTCCTGAAAATGTAGATGAAGACCTCAGAGGGCGGCACAGAGGATGTTTTCATATAACCAGACAGAGATGTCAAACTTCATATAAAACTACAGGGGAGTAACTTTCCGAAGGTCAACACTAAACTTCTGCAGGATTCAGTCCGTCCTTACATTCATCAGTTTTTTTGTTTTTTTAGTAGAAGTGGCCCGAGTCGACACTGAAGCAGACGGAGGGAGCAGGTTTGTGGGTCTTGACCTCCGTTCAGAGTTTCTCGTTTTCCCACGTCTTTGTGTATTTGGCTTGATCAGAGTTAAAAGCTGCAACAGTCACAACAGAGCGACGTCCTGTTTGTTGTTTCGTGCTCGATGTATAAAATCATTGACATCTCAGTTCACTGATGAACAAGTCTTGAGTGTTCAGTTAACGGAGACGAGCCGAACACCTGCATCGCAGAGCCCCGAACTTCATGTGAATTCTGAGAATAAAAAAAAATTACTTTCAACTTCATTAACACAATTTTCAATTTTTTTTGTGCAAAAGGTTTTTGAACGAGGGCTCTGAGGGTCACTGTGCAGAACGTCTCCGTTCACTGTCCGGCTCCACATTCGGCCGTTGTCTGATTTCGTTTAGTCGTCTTCCAGATGATGAGCTCACTAAAACCTTTTTCTTTTTTTTTTTTTCTTTTAAATCTTTTGGTTTCATCTTAAAAAAAATAATAAACACTTTGATCAGTAGCATTGATAAAAAAAATACAAAAACAACAAAAAACCCAGAACAGTTAAGTTTTTGGAGCAAATTAAAACTAAATAAAAACTATTCAGTAACTTTTCAGCTTATTTAGTTGCCATGGTGACTGTACACGTCAGAAGTCAGAGATTCTCTGGTCGTCTGTGCTGCCTCCTCTCAGTCGGAGGAGCTCAGTTAGTCCGGATGTTGAAAGGTTCATGACGGGGAAAATTGATGGAGGACGGGGGTCGTCTACTCTTCGTCTGCTCAACGTTCCACCGGAGGTTTTAGATCATGGCCCGGAAAGCAAACGAGACTGCGGCGCCCAACGCCAAGCCGAGCGACAGGAAGAAGGCCATGATGGCCCCCGCCGTCTCTGCCTCGTGCTGCGGCACCTTCCTGTACGCAGACAACAGAGGGAGACAACTCATTAAGAACGTGTGGTTCACCATTAATGATGTTTGTTGGAAAGTAGAACTCTGTGTCACTCACAGTTCGACACTACGGGAAATATCTTCACTTTGTTTTTAGGAGTTACGTGTGAGGTTGTGTGAGTGTGGAGGGTTTTAACTTTAACTCACATTTCATAACATAAACTTCATACTTTAATGTTTTAGTGTCAAGTCTTTGCGTTATCTGAAAACTACAGCTTAATTCTGACCCCTTTGTTTAATTCAGGCACAACTCCGACCAAAGAAACAGGTTTTTAAATTTAGAGGAGCAATGATGAGAGTCAGGTTAAACTGTTTCTGTGTGTGTGTGTGTTATTTACTTGGGTCCGAAGCACATGCAGAGACTGGCCAGGTATCCGTTGGAGAACGAGAAGAAGATCATGAAGATGATGTACCAGGCGTCGTGGCTGAACAGCACGGGGAGGTAGTGACGAGGCTGAACGTTACACAGCATGAAGAGAGGGATGAAGACGACGCGCAGAACCACGAGGATGGGAAGCCACATACTGTCTTTACCCGGCTGAAGAGAGAGAGAAACAAAACATCATCATCATCATCAGAGACTTACATTTAGGTGTTTCTACTTTGTGTGTGTGAGGGGGAATCTAAATAATGGTCAGAGTTGTACAATACTCTATTTATTATCATCAAGTTATTTATCCAGATAAACTGCAACAATCTGATTTCAGCTTCTCACGTGTCACGATGAATATTCTGTGGTTGTGAAACGCAGGTTAGACAAATCATCAGCTCGGTTTTCTGGGAACATGAAGCACATTTTCACAATTTTATGACCTTTAATAGATAAATGAAATCGCCACAATAATCAGAAATGTCACTTATCGTTAGTTGAAGAATGTTAACAGTGGTAATGTGGATGCACTAAAAACCAATGTGTGTGTGTGTGTGTGTGAGATTTAACATGAACGTTGTTTTAAAACACATGAACTGTAAATGTATTGTATTGAATCTGGAGTTGTTAAAGCTGAGCTCAATAACAAACTCATATTTTAACATCTTCTGCCAAGAAACAGTCTGGATCAGTCTGGTTTCCTGAGGACGGTGATAAATATTCCCACATGGTCGTGGAGCAGCTGACTCCTGCCTTCTGTCCTCAAGAGGCTGCATTCCAGCGTAGGTCACACTGTGGTAACCATACTACATTTTAACTGAGTGACTTAATTCAATTTGATTATTTCCTGTGGATTACAGGAAACTGAGACTTGATTGTTGATTTGTTTCTGGATTAAGTTGTTCAGTGAGCTGAACTTGTGCTGAGACCAGAAAAACATGAGTAAAAAAAAACATTGGCATGATGATTGTGTTCGCAAAAAGGAAATCTGCCTGACGTACTTTTCATTGAATGAATATATAAAGACACCAAAGGAGAGTTTAGATTTAAAAAAAAAAAAATCTAAAGGAGGCGAGTGAATAGTAGGAGGAGAAATCTCAGCGCTTCTGGGGGCAACGGACAAGTTTCCTTTAATCACACGAGTCAAACGTTTCTCCTCATGACACAAACAGCGATGCTTTTTGTAGGTGTTTTAGATCCGGAAAACATTTTGGCTAACCTCAAGCTACATTAATATTCAACAAAACGCCTGCTCAAACACGAAAGGTCAACAGAAACAGAAACCAGGACGCTTTAAAATCGTGTCCCTCTTCCACAGATTCTGTTCCTAGAGATTATAGGAGGTGAAGTATCAGCTAAAAACGTTCTCAACATTCACAACCATAGGTATGATGATGTAGAGATGTGTAGAAGAGCTCCGGGCTTTTCAGTTGTTCAATAACATCTGAGCTGCCAGCTTTTATAAACACGTGTGTGTGTGTGTGTGTGTGTGTGTGTGTGTGTGTGTGTGTGTGTCAGTGTGTCAGAGAACAACCATAAAAATCCCCAAAACCACTTCCTTTACACTCACTCACACACGTACGCTAACTTTGGCAGTTGACTCATAGGAACACACCCTCATCTGTAACCAAACCGTGGGCGGCCGCAGTGCACTGTGGGTAGTTTAGGTGGCAGGGTTTGATGAGGAATTGGGAGTCATCCAGTATAAGACTAAGCGCAGCAGCAAAAGCATCTCTGGTTCTGGTTCAAGCTCAAAAAACCTTCCAAAGAATTCCTAAAATTGAAAATGATCTTGATCTGCTCTCTCTAAAACAAACCTCTGATCTCAACAGTTATATTTGTCTTCTCTATTTTCATTCCTTAATTCCATTCCATTCATGGCTGTGTGATTTATTCATGTGTAAACATTTATGCAGGCTTAGTCTTTCATTAAAACATCAACTACCAGGTCTCTTGTTGTCTCCATCCAGAAAACAGAAGATCCCTCTAAATATTTTGATGTGGTCATTTCAAATGGACTCTATGAGATTAATGTGTTTATAAAAGATATACATCACTGGAAACGTTCAATATGCTAAATCTGCAGACGAGGGCTTGTGTCATGAAGCCTGACCAATGAGCCAATGAACCAACTGAAGGTTTCGTTTCTTGGCTTTTTACGACGTGACCTCGCTTTTGCAGCACGGCTCGTCCCCCGAGCTGGATAATAAAACATCTCATTTGTGTTTAACCCACCCACATACAGACGGCCGTCAGACTCCTGCCGGCCCAGTCCATCAGGTTGAAGAGGAGGAAACACGACACCGGGATGAAGTACGTTTCTGACGAAGGAGCAAAACAAAATCTGTTGTTAAAAACCAAGACTGCAAATATCTCACATGAGCACTTGAGCTGAAAGTTCTCAGCTTTGTCCTTCGCTGCTGTTCGGTTTGGATTCACAGCTGTTACTAAGGATTCCAGCTGTGACCCAGAGTCACGATGCTGAAGTATCAAAAGATCCGGATGAACTTTTCTTTCTACTTTGTTATTTTTCATTCGTTTCCACTGTGACTCCAGATCGTGTGAATCAGGGCTAACAATAGCTTCTGAATTCCTCGAGGGAGAAAGCTGCTAACTTCACAGAGCTACACAACATTACAGGAGGATATGACAGTTTCCGTTATTATAGATAAGATTTATATAGAAAACTTATATCTGTATATTTATGGGAAGCTTTCATATTCATAAATAAAGCAGAGGCAGAGAAGGAAAAATACTTTGAAGCTTTCTAACACCTTTGTGCCTCATATAAATCATCATTGCCTTTAATGATAAATAATACGAGTAGAAGTAATTACATTTTAATTTAATTTAATAACATTATAATAGACACCTGCCTTGCACCACAGTGCCCAAACTTTCTGTGTGAGACACGGATTCAACAATTTTCCAGTCTAGAATCAGACAAATTAAGTTTGAGCATAAACATTTGGGAAAAAAGGACCCAAAAAAAAAAAAACGTGGCGGTCATTCCTCTTAAATGTCAGGTTGTCAGACTCACTAGTCTTTGTGCAGAGGGAGGAAACAGAGACTCACCCCAGCCGCCTCCGTTTGCCACTGTAGACTGGACCTCAACAGTCACAGCTGGGAATGTTCCAATGGTGACAGTGAAGATGAAGCAAACTGACAGAGCCATCACCCAGATCTGATGAGAGAGCATCGGAGCACGTTATCAATATGATGCAACCAGTTTAATTGCTGTCACAGGTGGACAGTGGTAAATGAAGGCTTGCTTCTGTAGCAGCACAGCATTTCTAACTGAAACAAAGACTGTGGACTGTTACTATAAGATGTAGTCATTATTAAACAGTTTGGAAAGTAACACAATCAGTATTTTATGTATATCAATTCGGATCATTGTGAGAAAGTCGTAGTTTCACCTGTTTGAAGATGTTTAACACTGACACGCTGGGTTTGGCCTCGTCCTCCACCAGACTCACCACCGGTCGCTTCTCTCCTGGACTTTCTGATTGAGAAACCACCAAAAGAAAAAAAAAACATCTCGCTATCATTGCTTTGCCCAAGTGACAAATGGAGTTAAGTTTCATTTGGTGCATGCAATAGATCTCAGTTTTCATATACATAACATAATATGCACCATTTTTGAGAAAGTCCATCTTGTTCTCTTCATCTTCAGATGGTCTGGAGCCATTACTCTCTGTGTAGTACTGGAAAAACTCCTGTCGACAAAACCAACAACGATGATGAGTCGAGTTCACTGATCCAGTTTAAGGAGGACAGCGTGTTTGCTGAGATGCTGCAGACTTTCAACAGCCTCAAAGGCTGCAGAGGAATTCAACTCTTATCGAGGGTTTACAGAGTTCTGTCCAAAAGGGTGCAAAGTTAGTGAGAAAAGAAATGAAGTCTTACCATCCTGGGCAGGGCGAGGTAAGACATGATGGCCAGGAGAATAACAACACAGGCAGTGATGAAGTAACCAAAAGCACTGTCCTGCAGGGCCGATCCAGCTGCACGAAAAAGACAAGGCACATAGAATCATAAGTGTTTTTAAAACAATCGTAAATTATTGATTTTACTGATTTAAGTTCTTCTTGTGCTTCAGGAAAATATCTCCCTCAAACGTGTCATTTTCAGTGCAGTGTGCGGAAGCAGCTCGGGGAGGAAATCCCAAAAGTCAGAGGGAATTCTGAGGAACTAATTCTTAGCCTTTGTCTGGCCTTCTCACTAAACTACATTCATAATTAAACACATTTAATCTTCAAAAATATTTGTATGAACGAGTGTTTCTAAATCATTTAGCAGTTGCTACAAAAATCATTATAATAGACAGCAGGGCATGCAGCAGTTTGGTTATATAAAGCACCATTGCTACCTCCTAAAATTTACATGAACATGTGAGACACTTACAGGCCAGTGCGCAGATCATGGAGAAGGCGGCGAAGGCACCAGCCAGCCCCTGTCCGCTCATGATGGGAGTGGTGTAGGAGGCGGGCAGCATCCCCGCCAGCCCGAACAGGCTGCCCTGAAGAATCGCCCCAAACGCTGAGCAGGGACAGAGAGAACAAGGCGAAGCATTTATAAGAATGACAGTCACTGTGAAACCAAAAGTAAACTCATTGTCCTACAGCATCAGAAAAACATAAAAAATTAAGCAGTGAAATGATTTCTAAACACAACGTGCAGCAGATGTTTTACTCAACTCTTAAGTAATTATTACTTCACACCAGTAGACTACTGCAGCTTGTACAAGGACAAGGTTTGGATTTTAATTAGCTGCAGAAATCTTCTAACATGTGTCCACAAAGAGGAATGTGCCACTGCTGATATCAAAGCTTCAAGGTCACAACGTGCTCCCCTCTAAATGAAACATGATGGGCTGATCCTCCTGAGGATCTGGGGGTCAGGGCCGTCCCAACAGGGGACAGGGAGGGGGGTGAGCTTATCCCTGCTGCTCAAGGACTCATAGTAAATATACAAACACAGTGAGATTTTCAGATTGTGTTCTGAAGCTCAGCATCGAACAACAGCGTGTGTGTGCGTCCATATGAGAGGGATTTTCCCAACACAGTGGATGCAGAAGATTTTGATCAAAGAAGAGGAAGACACGTGGAACTTATCATTTGCTCGAGTTCAACATGGAAATTACGTCAAGGAAAATTAAGGCAACCTCATGTCGTGAAGGTTTTGGAGGCTGTGCTGCTTTGAATTAAACTATATTATATATTTTTTTTATTCTACCCTCACATGTTAATGGCTTCTGTTGTCAGGCTGTATGAGATGTGCAGTTTTAAAACTAGTGGGAACTAACAGAGAGCTTGAGGGCACTGTACACTCACCTACACCGTCAACCTTCACCCATTGGCAAAATGAGCATCATGCTGCATTGAAAGATTTGAAGCTAGCCATCAAACTCTAGTTTAGAAAGGGTTAGAAATGTGTCTGCTGTTGAACAGTTTGATACAAGGGTCTCTGCAGTGACAACAGAAGAATCACATAATCATCATAAATTCAGAAACTCACAGTTGATGCAGATAATTTTGATCATAGTGACGGTGAAGAAGGACAGCGGGGCCATGTCCACCTTGACGAATATAGCCGTCAGCAGGAAAACCACCAGGATGACCGTCAGGCTGCCAGAGATCCGCAGCTTCTGAGGAATCCTGAGATGCACAAGTTGGAAACAAGAGACAAATAAATTAAAAAATACCCAGCAAAACACAACAATCCTAAACCACTGGTCAAAAACATTACCCATAACCATTTTAGGATGCTTTAGGAGTTCTTTATAAAATAAATGTCCTTTAAATAAAAATATAGGATGTTTAATTTCAATTTAACTATTTGTTATATAATGGAGAACTAAACCAAGAGAAAAAGACTGCTAAGTAATGAGAATGTGGAAAACTGGGTTATGATTCCTTGTAAAACAGGAATCAAAAATATTATAATAGGAACAGAGTTTTTATTCATCTGAAAAGTGTTGATATCACTCTGATAGAAAGCGTGAGAAAAAGGGAAATAGAGAAGCTGTGTCTGTTTACAAAGGCCTGTGTCATGAGAAAAAAAAAACTGTAAGCAGAAGTGAGAATATTGATGGAGAGAGGGACAGCAGGAGAAAAAGAACGGAGACAAAGTTTGGAGGAGATGAAGAAGAAGATGATGGAGTGAAGCTGAGAACATAAATAGCATTCCTGGGTGTGTTTGTGCAGGGGAAGAGTCAGCCATGGTCGGGGTCCACCCCAGATCTCTCTCAATCCAAGTTAATTAAAGCAAACATACTGGAGGCACCAAGACCTTCATTCACATAACAGGATCGTGTTACCTACAGTGGGTCGAGGGGGGCAAAAGATAAGCAGTGTGGTGGAACAGGAAAAATAAAGTTGTAGAGTTTTCCTATAAAAACGTCTTGTTTGACTAAATCTGTCGCTGTTATAAACTGAAATACTGAAGCATAGATGGTGGAATGGGATAATTGTCTCAACAGGACAGAACAGAGATGCTACTGATGTTGGAACAGATGTTTTGGCCTTCAGGTTTAACTCATTTTTCCCAATAAGTGGAGAAACAGAAGGTATAAGAATGAAGCCAAATCATCGTGATCACCCCCTGGTGGCTAGGTGGAGTACAGATCATGAACCTCCCCATAAGTGCACATTAAAAACTTTTTTTATCCAAAGATGATTTCTGTCATTTTAGTAAGTTTTCATTTGTCCGATATGTTTGGTTTCAATCAGATATTTGACACAAGGCCGTTTATAAGTTATATAATTATCCGTTGCAATTTCTTTCCTTAGTGTGAACATGCCAATAATGCAGCAGGGTGAATACCTCTGGTGTATGAAGGAGTTGAGGCAGGTGAAGATGAGCAGAGGCACCATGGCACAAAGAGTCATCACGTTGTTGAACTTGGACTCCAGCACATTGCGGGTGTCTACGCCCTCCATTGTGCTGTTAGCCGTGACATTGGTAGGTAGATCAACGGGTGGGTCCTTCAACCGACTGGTAAAGTACTGGAGAGAAACGACAGAAGGATGTACATTTATATAACCATGGTCACATAATTCAACCCAAGCACACAGTAAATTAAACTGAGTCGTCATGGAGGTATGATCTATTGCAGGACTGTTTTATCATTAGATTCAGCAAGGTGTACCTAATAAACAGCCAACTGGGTGTAAATGTAAAAAGTGGGAGGTTGCTTGGATGAGAAAGTGCATGATCTTAAATAGTGCACAAAATAAAAGTGTGAGTGACACAATACAAAAAATTCACAGTCTACAAATGTGCATGTGTTGTTGAAACTGATGTGAAACCTTCATTTATAGATATTTACTGGCACAGTATAGTTGTATTTATGTGGCTTGACTGATACAAGCTATTTGAGCTTCAACAAAAACCTCCCCTCAGGGTGAAACCAAATGAATTCTGCCAGGAAAATTAAACTGAAATTCCACATTTTGAGAAGTTAACCCTTTAAGGCTCAAAAACAATGGTGGGGGATTAGAGGGGCTTCCATGTAAATCCACCTGGTTGGGGTCAGGTCAGACTTCCTGAGTGAAACCAGGTGGATTTGGGGGGAAAGGTAAACAAACAACTTTATTTTCTCTAAGTTAGCTGACCTTTGTCTAAATGGAGGCCAACTTTTTAATTAACTAGTCACTGCGAGGTCACCAACAGGGTTCCTCCTTTTACCTATCTGTCTGTTGTTCCTCAAAATATTCTCGAGAGGAGTTGAAGCTGTCCTAAAATGTTGTTTAACTCACCATTGTTGCTGTCATGAAGAAATTCCATGGTAACAGGGTTCCCAGACCCAGGATGAAGAAAATGATCCATACTGCATTGTATCTGGGAAAGAGACAAAACAAGGTTCACAGGAAGAAAAGTACAATCAATGAAGTCATTCAACTTCTTATCAACAATTTAGAACGTCGCAGTCATTGGGTCCCATTCAAAACCCCTTTGTACACAATGACACGATAATGAAAACAAATCAAGTTGTCCATCCAAGATTTGACAAAGGAATGTTCTTCCTTTAAGAGTTTCTCTTACTTGTCTCGAGGAGCGTTAATGGCCGTCATGGTTGATGTTGGTGAGGCGGAGGCCCGTGTTCAGTTCAAGTGGGATCAGCGTAACACCAGGTCTGAAACGCAGAGATAACCAACATGTTTTCAGTATTTAAAACATACTGCCGATGCAATCTGTCCCTCCCCTCTGTCATTTAGATTTAGATTCTATTTTAAAGCACCACTTTTATCTACGGACCGTAACAGCAATTTAATAATGGTAAATTTGATAATGTAATTTGAACAGATACAGTAAACCAATTCATGCAAAAACTGTATCAGAATCAGTATACCCCCAGTTTGGTGGCTGCATGCCAGCTGCAGTGGTAAATAACCTCAAACTTTACAACACGACACAGAACATAGCAACTCAACTTTCTAAATTGTGCTTTAGTTTTTACCGTGATAAAAAAGTAGCCACAATGGGTTAAAACACACAACATGAGGCAAAGAATTCTTCCTGGCTTGTGGTGAAGTTGTACTAAAGTTATGAAACTCACAAGGCAAACATCCCAGTACCAAACATGTGGGAAAGCTTTTACTCACATTAAAGTCACTTTCTACAATTCTACTCACGACAGTCAGTTGGGGGAGAGAAACCTCCTTTTTCCTCTGGTCAGATGCAACAAAGGCTGAACAAGCTGCACACACTTTGTTTTATACCATCCAGAGGTTTTGTAGGTTGACTCCCCACTGTCCACTGCACATTAGACCTGCCCCTCTGTATCTCAGAGTGCATCCCACCTCCCCTTTACCTCAAAACACCCCTCTCTCCTCAGACCAACCTCACCCTACACATTTTCACATTAACATTCCAATAAAAAAGTTGAACAGATCAGAGGGGTGAGACCTTTCCTAGAAAAGAATGCTGTGAGAGTCGAACAATCGTGAAATGGAAACTAAAGGCTTGGAGGCTTGGAAGGAGCAGAGAAAGTGAAGGGTGTTTTTCAAATTGTATTAGTCCACAAGGTTCTTGAGTAACTTGCCTTTACGTTCTCATCTGTTCTGCTCTACATACGATTTCAATTTTCAATCTACGCTCCCAGGTCTTCTTAATTTCTCCCTCCATTTCCTCTGTCTGCTAATTTCTCGCCTCGCTGCATCGACCATTTCTCCTCTAAACCTTTTTCATTACTTTCAAGTCTGTTGCTCCCCTGGCCTTCATCTATCACTCCCCATCCATTTTTTTTCCCTATGTTGTTCTGCTCTCATCTCCACTCTGTATTCATGCTCTTGCTCCCCTCCTTCCGAGCATCTTTTCCCTTGGATGTGAAGGAAGACATGTGCTCAGATAGCTGTGTGACACTGTCTCTAAACAGAAAAAATTTTCCTCAACACACTTCCTTCGAAAAGAAAACATATACAGACCAATTTGGCATCAAATCAAGCTAAATAACTCAAAGCAAAGATAAGGTTCACTCATTAAATACATAGATCGCGACTTCTTAAATACAACAGCTCTCAAGGAAACACACTGATGGATCATCACTCTTTATAATAAGCTAACAAAAGCTTTTGACTACAAGCAGAGCTATGAAGAGATGTTTTATTTGCTCTATTGCTTGAGGACATGTTGGGTTAACGTGACAATTTCCTGCCAATGGTTACTCACAGAGAAGGGAGGGCGAAGACTAAACTACTGAAAAGAGCCGAACACAAACTGGAGCTTGACCAATATCTAAGATGTCGATAACTATATTAGGACGTTAAAAAAAGTTCTGATACTAATATTTATTTATTTACTTAGATAAAAATTTTTGTCATTATCAAACCCTTATGCCAAAGACGTGTAATTGAGGCTAGAATTTGAATAAAGAAAATATTTCTGCATTGTTTATTATAGAATAAAAGTTTTCATTTCAGTCCATATCGGCACACAAATGTTGAAAGAGTTATATAGCCTGATTTTATGTGCAAACCAATGAATCAGTCGGACTAAATACATGAGTAATGTTTCTTAAACATGAGCCTGGCATGTGTGATTTGAATTATTCCATGCAAAATAGAATGTTGTTGGCAGCACTTCAAAAAAACGCACTGTCCAAGTTTATTTTGCTGACAGACACGAGGAAGTCAATTGTTGATGTAGCTGGTCATGAGTTTACCCTGAGGGAGGACAGAGACAGCCCTATATGAAGGAGGCCACACACGCTAAAGGCCATTAAGTAACATGCACCCAAACTATACCAATTTGTCTGAGCCTGGAGTCTGACTCTGAGAAACCACTGTCTATGAGAACGATCTGTATGAGTCCAGCATTCAGGAGACGGTATGTTAATCAACAAGTCTATAGGTGGTTGTTTACACAGAGATCTACCACAAGACCAGGCACAAACTAAATGAAAACTAGAAGCTGACAGATAAATCAGAAAGGTCAACATGCGGCCCATCACCGATCTCATGTGAAATTGGTTGAGCTGGAGTTTGTGAATATTATTTAACGTCACATCTACATTTTAAGAGCAACTGTTTAAAGAAGCATAACGTCTCCTTAAAGTCTTTATTCAGAGTTCAGAGAATTTGTGTTGATGTGTTGTAATGTGTTACAGTGAAAAGTTAACTTGTCCACTACATTCAGTTTTTACATTGTTCATCTTAAGCAGACTTTACTGAATCTGTCATTGGTGTGCTAAATAAGTAAGCATGCAAAATAATGCTGTATTTGTTTGTCACATGAAAATAAATAATGGGAAGTGTAACTTTACTAGAATAAACAGTCACAGAAAAAACCTGAAGCTGATGTTCACCATCTATTTCCTAAGCTAAGCTCAGTATTGCTCTCAAAAACCTGGTAAACCGCACCGATGTCACTATTGAGTGTTAAACAAGTGGAACATTATGAAGTCTTTAAGGAGATGTGGTCTGAAAATGGGCCCCATTATCACAATATCTGGCAATATCTCTCTAGAACAGGCCAGGCTTTTTACTCCACCTTCTTCGAGTGTGGCCGTAAACTATATAGACACTTCCCAGAGCAGTCAGACAACATGTCATTTAAATTAATGGTAACTAGCGTAACCTAACCCCCGTCAGTATTCGACTTACTCTTTTGCAAGTTTTGAGAAAGTCATACCCAGATTAGTATTTTACACTCTGCCTCCTATGTTCCTCTCTTCCAGTGGACACCACTAGGACTCACACTTTAAATATACTCGCTTAGTCATGTCCCAGATTCCTGTATGGTATCCCTCTCTCAACCAAAGGAGCCTACTGGCATGAGGTGCCTGGTGTTGGCATGGTGCCCACCACACACATGGGCACTTTGTAGGCTACAGAGTGGTACAAAAAACTCCAGTTTGGCATCAGTCTGACACTTTTACAGCCCGACTACTTTGTAACATCTAACTCCAACGATCGTCACTCCAATAGAAAAAGAGACAATTTATTATTTCCTCCAAAAACATCAAATCTTGCCAAACAGGAAATGTTTAGACTGGTCTTCTTGCCATCTCATTGGTAAAGTTGTCACATTTGTGCCCAAACGTTTACGACCTCTTCCCACAAAGCAGAGGATTTTCCAAAAATATCTGCTGTTGGTCAGAAAATTACAGAGCTCCAACCCGCCATGTTTTATAGGAAACCTCTGCTTAACCAACAGAATTTTTGGGTCCGCTTATCACTCCATTAAGAATGAATGACTTATGGTTCTATTTTCCTTTTCTTGACAATCCAGTGGTTTTAAGCACAACGAGCAAGTCTTCTTGTATAGTAGATGAGGGGTTAGGGGGATTTCTATATTGAAAAAGAAACGTGTGACATAGACAGCAAAAAATCCCCTTTCTTGTTCTTACTAGTGCAACAACGCTCGGCTGGTAGCGGTGCAGCAAGGGGTAGAGCTGGGGGGGCGGGGGTGAAAAGAGGTAGCTGGTAACTAGGCTAGTCGAGACAGCAGTGACGAGGACAACAGTGCACACAACAAATTAGGAAGACAAATGGAAAAAAGTGGGACCTATATCTTGGACAGAGGCTGTAATCTTAATAGGAAAGGACAAGAGCCCATTTTTCACTCACTGGCATACCTTTTTTTTAACAGGGTTGCCTTTATTCGCAGACTGATCATGCTGGTCATATGATCAAGGGAAGGAAGGCGTACTCTTTCCCTCAAAGTCATTTCCCAGTGCTTATAGAAGGCAGACACTTATCAAACTCAACATTTTCTCTCCACAGTATGACACTGCAATGACATTCCAAGAACCAAGCAGGGTAAATGAGTAACATTGAGGCATTTCTGTTTATGTCATTAACGGTTTTAATTAGCTGGTAATACCATGGGAATTTGGGGAAGGTTAAATGGTGTCAAACAGGGACACCACCCGGAATCTGCATCAGAATTAGCTCCATTCAACCCTGTATCCTCTGAAGACTGACGCCCAGTCTTCATCAAGCATAATGTGGACGTCACACCATTTAGAAAAACTTCCAACACACAACTCGTAAAACTGTACGGTAATGATTCATGCTGTTTCCATCTGTGCCTGGCAATCAAGTTTCCGATTGCACATCCTTCCTAGAATGACCAATACATCGACTCACACACACACACACACACGGTGGTCAACTCAACAGGTGGGACAACTCACACCCCTACTCCTCTGAAACAGATGCTCCTGTGCGCTCACAGTGGTGGGCCGGTGTTGCTGTCCCATCAGCTGTCTGAGCAAAACAAAGCCGCTATTCTGGTGCACACATCGACTTGAAGGAAGCGACAGTCTCCATGCTGCACTGAGACTAAAGAATGTAAGCAATCACGTCTTTGAACGTACGACAATAACCAATTCATTAGGAGCAAAAGTGAGGATTTGTTGCTTTAATCCATTTATTACCTCTGCCAAGGAAGTTATGCTTTCACCCCTGTCTGCCTGTTTGATTCTGAGCAAGATAACACGTTTACCGTACTGCTGGTGAGATTAACAAGAAACTTGGTGGAAGGATGTGTCATCCTTCTCTTGAACAATAAAAGACTTTGACAACTGAATTGCTCAGGAATGATTCATGCATCCTAATCAAAAAATTCAAAAAAATCATCTCACAGTCCACAAAACACTTTAGGAGTTTCAGGTCTAAACAACATTGCCCAATAATCCAATACATTTAAAGTAACTGGGGATCGATTCTTCAAACTAAAAAAAACAAAACAAAACAGAAGATAACATAAGATGCCTCCATATGTCTTAAGAATCGCTCACCAGTTACTTTAATTGTATTTGATTTAGTGTTTAACCCTGAAACTCTTTAAAGTGGTTAAAGGACTCAAACACTTGACCCACTCCTCCATTGACATACTGGTGAATAGATTGAATTTAATCTATTTAAGTGAATTTTATTTATTTTTTTCCTTTAAAGCAATATTAGAGGGACACATTATAAGCATCAGTTTACCGTTGATGCAAATATAAAAGTTGTTTTCGGCCTCTGAAGTCATCCATTAGTGAGCCGGCGGATCCTCATCAACCTCAGCCCCCCTGCTGACTGAAGCTACCGGTCAAGCTAGCGGGAAGCTAACCGGTCCGGGGCGGGGGACTGATCCCGCGTCACGTTGGCGCTTAATTTTAATTCCTCAACAAAAAAAAAAACCGTCAACAAAAGAACCGCGAATGTCGCCGTCCAGCGTCGCACCGCGGGCACACCGCCCCCGCTCTCAGCCCCTCTGGAGCGGGTTAGAAACACAGGCACGGACCGGTAACAAGGACCAAGGCTGCCCGTGACCCGTGCGGGGACGGGAACCTGACATTAGGAACCGATAACGTTACGTACAGAGTTGATTCGTCTTTCCGGGGTCGAGTCTGAATGAAAGTTGAATGAAAGTTGGTCAGATGCGAACCCGCGGGTAGTTGTGGTTGGTTAAATAACAGCGGGGAGAGTTGGTTAACACACCCCGAGGTGTCCTACCTGTGGACCGGGTCGGTGGAGCAGCTCGCGTCTGGTCCGGTCTGAGATTTGAGACTCACTGAACCCGCGCTACATGCTGCGTGATGCGTTCACGCTGCGTGATGCGTTCACGACTCCTGATGCGTTCAC
Organism: Paralichthys olivaceus; assembly: GCF_024713975.1. Taxonomy (NCBI): domain Eukaryota; kingdom Metazoa; phylum Chordata; class Actinopteri; order Pleuronectiformes; family Paralichthyidae; genus Paralichthys; species Paralichthys olivaceus. The sequence goes on from NC_091106.1 coordinate 18,632,112, forward strand.
GCTCCTCCAGAAATCCACACGTCGCACACGCTTGGCGTCCGTCAACTAAAAGTCTTATTGCTAATCTCACCGCTAATTAATCACATTTGTAGTGATACAAAAAGGAAACATGCTAAAACTGAGATGCAGGACTTCCATTTTACACTTCTCAAGTTACAGATGTTGGTACTTGTCTCCTCTAAACATTTAGCTAAAGCACTTGTCATCACACTTCTGTTATGATTGTTGATCCCTCTTGATTGCTGTTAATTTCCCATAAGTGCCACTGGATCTGTTTTATGCACTTGATTATTTTTTAAGCACATGTTATCTTTAGTTTCTGTTCAAAGGAGAAAATAAACACGCATTGGTTAAAAGTAAAACAAAGCAGATGCTTGTAATAAGCCTGTAATGTTCATCATTTATTAATATTTCTTTAGGTAAGCGTTGATTCAACTGTATGATCAGTTTGGAGGATGTTGTTTATTATGAACTATACTGTCTTATATAATAATAATGATGAACTTTGTATAACACATTTCAAACAACAGCTACAAGGTGCAAAGCAACAGAGCATCGATAGAGATACACAATTTTACAGATGATGAGTCTCTCTCAGTATTTTGATGTGGGATTACATTGAAATGTCATCTGCAGCCCATTATGTGGGACACTCCGCCAACTGTTAGAAAGTTTCTGACCAGCTTTGAGGAATAAGAACCTCTGTGTGTCTATAAATGAGCAGAAATATCCAATGATAATGTGGTTATAATATCAAAGAGGCAGCTTCTCCACATTAACTGATTATGGAGACATTCTTCCATCAACATTCCATGGCTGAGATTAAGTTCATAGATATAAAACTATGTGCAAAGTATAAAGAAAGTCCTCATAGGCTCAGATGAATATTAAGTTTGTTTTATAGACATTACTTTGCTTAATTGCATCCATGTTTTTAAATATCATTCTGTTAAGAATGTTATGTGATTTAATTTTTCTTTTAATTATTTCTATCTTTTTCATATAGTTATTGATTTAAAAAAAAATCTGGTTTACTGAATTTCATTATCAGCCTTTCTATTAGTTCGTCTTATTTATGACTCATCAGTCAATATTGGATTTTTCTTAAAGAGCACTAATCTTTGTGAAAAGTGCTTAAAAAATAAAATGTAATTTATGATTTTGTTTAGTTTGCAATGTTTTAATGTTTGCATATTACTACATGCAGTGACCAAGTTGAGTTCTATAAAACACTAAATCATGGTAAAAAGTTATTTTAGTTTTTAAACTTTAATTAACAGTGGCTAACAATGGCTTTAATCTTCAAACATGTACATATCGTATATATTATTTTTCTCGTGCTCTCTGCCAGATTGTCTTTGTGCCATAGCTTCACAGTTTTGATCCTCATCATGTGTTTGACTTTTGTGTATTGTATTTATTGTTTATTTTAACCTCTCCCAGGAAGGTTATAGCTTCATCTCTGTTCATTTATTTGTTGTTGGGTTGTTTGTGAGGAAGATGACACAAAACTTGCATCCAGATCTGGGGGCGGATCTAGAAGAATTGTTCACTTTCTTTAACATTGCACGGTTGTTGTTGGGTTTTTCTTGTTTGTTTGTTTTTTGAAATTTTTCCCAAGGAATAATTCATGGACCATGAAGCTGTAGTTGGGAATGTGCTCTACTGAGTGCCATTTTCTTTCCTTGTCTGGCCCTTGATTCTCTGTTTGCCTGCCTGGATCTTTATATGATTGTTTTTTTTTTTGTCTAATGACCTCCTGAGTCATGCTCTTGGAAAAGACAGCTGAGTGTAATGTGACGCTATCCACAGGAATCACTTGTTGAAACAGCAGACAAAGCCAAAATGGCCAGAATAATTCATTTGGAAAGCCTCATGTGCTGTTTCTTCAGATTTCCCTGAAAGCACAAGGGAAGTATGTTCCAAAGAAATGAAGAAATGTAGCTGTGCATGGAGGCAGCTGTTTTTAACAAAAGTCTGCATTATTCATTCTTATCACAGTGTCTCTTCAAAAGCAGCACGTGATTTCATGCAAAAGGTCAACAGTGTTTTGCAGTCTTAAGCCTTTAGTCAAGGACAAACCAAAGAGCTAATGAAGGAGGAAAGTTTGCCTGAGGGAGTAACTGATGAGAAAAGAGGAGTTTCCTGTACAAATAGAAATTACAAATACTGAATTCTTGACATGACATGAGAGCCCCTCAGGAAATCTCAAGTGTAAGTAAGTAAACACATTGCAATCATTTCTTTTACTTCTTTTTGAATACATGTTGTTCTCTCAAGTGTCTGTGAGAACTCACACCAAAGTATAATTTCACCATAACACGTGAGGCCATGCCGAGGCGTTGTTTTTGCAGCGTGTCTGAGTCTGGTCACTAAGTGTTGGTCTCCTCTGTTTGCTCATATAGTCGTGGTAGGTACGCAGTCATCCGCACCCTGTCTCCCCCGTCTAAAAAAAGCATGCTGCGGTCTTGGGACACAAATCATCTGTGAAAGAACTTTAGTACGTCTGCTTCCTCGCTTGAACCCAAACCCCAATGAGAAGAGGCTGGAGCCACGGAGAACTGAGGGACAGCTGTGTCTCTGTGCTGGTGTGAAGACACAAAGCCTCACTTCATTTCATCAGCTTCTTTATTTGATGCAGTTGAATATGTTGACTGCTCTCTCCACGGTTTTGTCTGAGCCTCACACTTGTTTACTGGCTTGTGTAGCCAAAGCAGAAAGTTAGTCAGCGTTAACTCTTGTGTCAGGGCACAGCCTTGACGGTGTATTTCCACAGAGAAGAGAGAGACGGAGAGTAGAGGAAAGAAAAAAAAGAAAAAGAAGAGGGAAAGAGTGAGGCAACGATAGGAGAAAAGTGAGAGGATTGTTTTTAAGAGACATTCAAACACTCAACTTCTTTGCAGACGTGAAATTTGCGTGGAAATGAAAGAAAGATGAGAAAGAGGGAAACAAACGTGAACTGCAAAACTAAAACAGTCTCAGCTATAATTCAACAGGTGTTTGTGTGGATGAAGTTTGGCCACTAAAGCCTTTTTCAGACCTGAAAAAGGTTTCATGGGGTCTTTCGCACATTATCCAGAGCAGGAAAAGCTCCAGAGATTGTCTGGAGATTCTGACTCTATCATACAGCACCAATTTCAGGAGAATATCCCAAGTTCAGTGCACGTCTAAAAGCAGTTTATCTAATTTCTGCAACACATATGCGACAATGACTTTACATTTTACGTAACATTATTTTACATGCAGCAACCTGTTGATAAACCCACATTTCCCCATGGTATGTAACATGCATTTGAGAAGGAACACAGAGGAACATTCAGTTGCCTCCTTTTCCTTGCATGTTTGTAGGCATTTCTATTGTCAGACAAAAATCCTATGTATATAATCCAACTCCTTCGCTTCCTGCTGAACCCGTTCCCTCTAACCCCATTTTTAGAACACAAGCTTATGAGCAAATAAACATTGTACATGTTTAAATCGAGAATATCTTGTGAAGTCAAAAGGCATATGAGTCGAGCTTGGGGAGAGGTCGAAGGCATGGCATGAATGGGCTGGAAGTGGCTTTCTAAACACACCCTGAGGTTTGAGAGGACAGAGGTAGAAAAGAGGAATTCCAATGGATGGCCTCTTCAACCCCGACATGGCTCAGGAGACACAGAAGGGGTGAAGTAAATCCCATTTGAGATTAAAAACTCTGGAGACCCAGCTCTGTTTTAGAGGATTAAGGTTTTGGAGAGAAGCGACGAAGACAGGCAAACAAAGAACAGAAAACCCCTCAGGGAGGCCTGCGAGTCTGAAATGCCTCCTCATCTTTACCTTTGGAGCCCCTTCGAATTCCCAGTAGAGTGTGAGTGGTCTGCAGAGGTCACACACTGGTATGAAATCCCTGTCACGATGGTCGAAGCACAAAGCTGCGACCATCTGCATGGACAATGAGTTCCCCTCAAAAAATCCAATGCTGCATTTAGGGACAAGAGCAACATTTGAGATGCTCCATTAAAGGATTCTGCTCTTTAGTTTAAGTAGAGCAACTTCACCAATTGGCATTAGTCCCAAAATGACTTCAGCTGTGATGGGTTGTGGCTCAAATTCTTCTCTGTGTCTGTGGAATCGCCCCAAACCCTCACAAAAAATGTATTTCGTTCACTCCTTCGATCTTTACAGCTTATCTAAAAAATGAAGCAACTTTGCCAAATGTATGTCAGATTTAAGACCATGTAGCTGAAACGTTTACCCAGAGGAGTTCACATCCGTCCTTTTGGCCAACAGTGATTTCTTCATCTTCCTCCTATGAGGGCTCGGAAAAATGTCAGACTGATGCAACGGTAACGGACCCAATTCTGATATGAGGTGGAGAATTGTGTGAGCGAGTGTTCCTCTCAGTTTCCTGTGAATTGAACGTGCAGCAACAGTTGTTGGGTCAGATCCACACTTCCTCCATGTTGGTGGGACGTGGAACAAACTAGAAAGTCAAAGGTTTTTTTGAGTATAAGACTCATCATCTATCTTTACTCAGTCTAGGCTTTTGCTCACAAGCAAAAATTTACTTTAAAATTCAGTGTAATACAACAGTTTATTTAAGTTCCTGCTCACAATCAAATGGCAAATGAGATGCAATTTAAGCAGAAGAAAGCATGAGAGCAAAGTGACAATCTATCTGTTTGCTAATGATAAAAAAAGGGTTTTGGACTTTTACTTAGAATCAAGCTGGAACTGAGTCTTGACTCACATATGGTTATGGTTAACTAAGAATAAAAGCAGCTTTGTCTCTTAGTTACTGACTGGTTGTTTCCTCCTTTTTTGCAAAACACAAATGGGTCAAAACTTTCCCCACAGTTTTTGGGACAAGTTGCTAGGAATTGTTTGATGCAGACTGTATGACACAATCTCCGTCCCCCCTGTAAAGTTTACATTGATCATATATTTGCTCAGAGGAGTGTATTTTAAGTACATTGGCAGAAGCTTTGACTATATGGAGGAATTAAATTAAATTAATTCTAGTCTATTACTAATGATTTAGGTAGTGTTTTTTATTAACTAAAGTTTAGTAGTTGCTATGCTGCTGTGGTCATCACAGTCTGAACCAGTATGTGAGGTGTTCAGGTGTTTTTTGTGTGTCAGCTCAGTCCTGCACACATGAAGATATGTCAGATTCACCATCTGCAGAATGTAACTTGAATGTAGGGATTCAGATGTTTTCTTTGTACAGTATGTTCCCATTTACATAACATCACCTGTTAGATGAATTCAGGAAATCTGAATTCCCCACTGACAGTCTCAGCTGTTGACATGCTTCTGCGTCTTCAACAATCTTATATCCACCTATAGATGTTCTCATCTTCTCAGTGATTTTTGTCTCTTTGTCACTCTGTTTTATCTTATCAGTCTTCTTCCTGACCCATTCCTTTATCTTATCACATGTTATCAGCCATCCTGTTGGCCCATCCTCACATGGAAAATAAATAAGCAGAACTAACGAAGGGCAAGTTGTTATTTTTTCAGGATTTTGGAGCGTTGCCATTCCCATGTTTTTTATGGCGTGGTCATGTCCATTAAACATCTTGTTAACCAATTGGAAACCCATCACCCAATTGTTCTCTTGATTGCTGCGTGAGACGCCATCAGTCCTACTTTCCAGTCCTACAAATACCAACGCATTGAACCTTGAACCTATGCATCCTGCTCCACTTGTTTGCTCAACTATCTGGAACCTGGAGGCCATCTGCTGAGGCCATTAGAGCCACAAGACATTCTCATTGTTAGTATTGTTGACGAAAACTGAAATTCAACTGAAATTAATAAGGGGCAAGAGCAGTGCATCTCTTTTAAAATCTATCATGTCTACAGGTCTCCACAAAGTGGTTTCTAGCGTTGAAATCTCTGAAGGCTTGTTGGGGATCAATTAGTCTGAGGGAGGTGATCATAAATTATTGATGACTTTAACACTATATATAAATGGACTATTCCTCCAATGAAAACTGTTAACAATATGTTTTCTGGATTATCTCACTCATTGCAGAAAAACCTTTTGCTGATGATTTCTTTTGATCGATGTCCATCCATGCATTATCTATATCGGTTCTCTTTCACCAATTTTCAGCAAAGCAGCTACATATTTATTATGTATGTGGTTTATTTTACAGGCTGGGGTAAAGTAATTTCACAGGCTGTCACCAGATCCCTCAGCTGTATATGGACACATGGTAGCATGACACCCATATGATTAAGTGAGACGCATCTGCCACATGCACGAGAAGCACTGCGTGTCAACAAATGGGTCAGTGAGTGGTTCAATTCCACATTTCTACCAGGCAAGATCCAATAGTTACATTTTAATGTCATTATTAAAGATGTTTAACGTTCAAGTTCTCAAATTGAGTTCAAGTCAAATGACTGCATTTCAGCCCCTGCTCAGATTAAAGGTAAACTGTGGAGATTCTGACCGCTAGTGGCGCTGGAGAGCAGACATATAGTGTTTCTCTCATGTTCATCCAGCACAAAGAGACACATGCAGCCCACATTCATTGGAATGATGTGAAACACTTATACAACCGACTGCACACTGTGTCAATAGACCAGTGAATGGTGATGTGCAGTGAAAAGAATGAATGCAAGAGGAATAGAAGAGGAAAAGCAAAGACAACAGGCGGATTTAATGATGGTAATAATGCTTTGCAAATGTTTTATGACAGGGGAAGATTAATTCAATCGTTAAAAGGAGAACACCCCACACTCAGTTTTATGATGTATTCTGTGGCTCTGGAGGGGGTGTTTGAAAAACATCTCAGCTTGATCTTGGAGACAACAGAAACTCTGAGTTACAAACTAGCTGGGGAGGGTCTAACAATGAAAACACAGGGTCCTGTTAAAGTCCCTTTGCAGCTTTAGAAAACACGTTCCTAATAAAACACAGCTTGAAACATATTTACCTTGTATCAACAGTGTGAAACAAACAGCTGTAGAAAACAGCGGCTTACAGAGACAGACGTATGGACAGATTCTATCGGCAGAACTTGACAGAGACTGTCCAGGTCGAGTTGTTTCAGAGTTGTAGGTCTTAAACCAGGTCGGGCTCCAGGTGCATTGTTTTATTACATGAACACTGAACAGGAAGCAGACAAAAACAACCAGTTTAGCTGAGTTCATCTGTGGTCGTCTAGAAAAATAAAGCAGTTGAGTCACATTGATGTAAGAGCCAACAAAACCTCAAGAAGAATGAGTGTCTGTTTGTGAGTTTGTGTTCCTTAAAAGAGCTTCGTCAGTGAGCGCTTCATCCGTCAAACAGTGCAGCAACATCATTCTACAGTTTCTACATCTTGGACCTGAATCAGAGAGCTCACAGGATGAACACACACTGACCCAACAGTTTCTTTATATTGTTAGACGACCTCGAGTAGCTGTAACAATGTACTTAAACAGTCCTTGACCGTTCCACGACATTAACCATGTGTTTATTATTGTTTCCATGACAATGAAGGTCTGACATGCCTGCCACTGGTTTGCTCCTATATGATTCATATCTGAGGGCCAGGACATATTACACATATGGTCTTTTAGACTGGAGGACTAGATGTAACTTTCATCGACCTGCAGATGATGTTTTTTTTGCCAACATTAAAGAACACATGTTAGATTTTAACGACATATACAGAAAATATTATCACAACCATTAAATCATCCTGAATGACTTTAATCCTTCGAGTTTCACAACCAAAACTCTGTGTGTGGTCTTGGCTCATTCTCACACAACACAAATTTCCCATCTTAGAATCCAAAGTAAACTTGATCGTTGTTTAGCTTTTGGAAAATGATTCCAGCCAAGAATTAGTTTTTAGCACATAGTAGCAAGAAGGCATAAAGTCCTGGTCCTGACATTACTCGTCTTAGCTGTCAGCTGTGTGCACCAATGTTTTTTTTGCACATAGAAATTATTGTCACAATGTTGTTGATTTAAGCGGGCGGCACAAACCATCCATGATGGAGCCACGATTACTTTTTCTGTCGCGATCTCAGAAGTAACCAGAGGCCTCGTTCAGTCAGATTTGTTTTTATTTACAGAGTGCTGATCAGGAAGTTTTATACAGTCTGAGTTCTGTGGTGTGGCCTCTAGTGGAATACTAGCATGCCTAGCAGCAAGTGTGAGAACTTTTGTCAAAGTGAATGTGTCTCCAGTCTAACCTTAACTGTACTACAGCTTCAGAAACCAAAACATTTTAACCACTGTATTTTCTTGACATTCCGTTCTCATTGTTTGTCTCACAAAACAGAAGCAATTCACTGTTTTCTGTTGCAGATTCCAAAAACATGTAATTAGATCAAAATGACGCAATTCCCGTGGAAAAGTCGATAAGTATCTGGCTGGACAAATGGGCTGCAGGACCCAGACAGAACATCCATCCATTTACACCACTTATCGTCCATCAACCCAGGGGGCAGGGGTGCTGAAGCCAATCCCAGCTGACATTAGGCCAGAGGGAGCGAGCAGCGGGGGGACACGCTGGGCAGGTCACCAGTTTATCGCACGGCCAACATATAGAGCCAAACTATCATTCACACACACATTCACACCTACAGTCAATTCAGGATTTCCCATTGACCCGTCCTCAGTCTGCATGTCTTCAGACTGTGGGAGGAAGTCAGAGAGCTTAATGTAACTGTCACTTAATGAATTTAACTTTCTTTTTGAAAATTTAAAACAGAAAACATATCTTTCTGATTATTCCCAGTTTCCCTGAACTATTTTTTGAGTTTGTATAATCTCATCTCCGAATGAAAAATCTCTTTCTTACCCTCTTACTCTTTATGCAGAAACATTATTCCACATTCTCTGAGCTATAGTATTAATTTCAGCAGTGTGACGAATATAAATCTGTGTGAATATTTGCTAATAAAAACCCAACCCTCCCCAGTTTGCCTCCTTTAAACTCAACAAACTCATATCCGTGTTTGTGTCTGCGTGTGCGTGATGCTTTATTCAAGGTGTAAAAACAAACCCAAGCTTATTTTCTTGTGGAAAGTTACTAAGCTAAACTAAACTGACCTGAGGAAAGACACTTTCTGAACAAATATGATTTAAGTATTTCAAAGTTTATGAGTATGGGGGAGTTTTCAGTTTGACCAATACCTTCCTTTTTCCTTCCCTCAGTTAATCTGGTCAAAATGGAAATGAACGAATACAATATAGTAATACTGAAAGTTAAGCCATTATTAACTGTAAAAAATCAGTAGACGGTGAGAAATTTCACTGGATAATTGAACATTTGAACCTGCTAATGTAAACTTGACGAATGCCATGTGGGTAAATCGGAGGGGAAGATATGCACACCTAAAAAAAAAACTGCAGTAGAGGTAACAAGGCTGCTCTTCTCCCTGTTCTTAATGTGCCCTCAGGAAATCTCCCTGCTTCATCAGTATTCATACCCTTGTGTCCCACAGGGCATCTGCTATATGGACACAATGACGCTTTTAGTGATCCAGTCTGGGTCACCTGGTTTCACACCACTGCATCATATTACGCTGCTGCTGCCCCTGCCTGCATGTCTTCAGATACAACTCTCTAATTATAGTCATCTGGTTGTTTCAGGACACAAGGTCCTGCTAGGACATCAGGTGTTTGAGAGAGAGGGACGCTAAAAGGGAGAATGCAACCGTGTTGAGATTAAGGCAGCACTAATGGATGTTACAAGGCAACAGAAGGTTCAGTGTCTTACTCCAATGCATTCACACATGACACATCTAACCTCATGCATGTGACCTTTTTTGAAGGAGAAAGTGGACACGTGTTGTGCCTCTTTATTTACAGTCTATGATTGAGTCAGAGGAAAAAACCTCTGATGATGTGAGGGATACAGAGTTACAAGGGTAAATGATATAACCTTAAATTGTTTGCTATTTTAAAATGAATATTTACTCAAAAACAATGGACTAGTTGTTAAAATCATCATCCATTAATCTGCTATTTGATTATAGACCAGATTTTTTTAACCTCACAACTCCAGCTTCCTGAAGCTGAGCTGAGCATCTTGAACTTTCTCCCGTTTACATGCTCAGCGCTGTTCACTGCAGGTGAAAACAACAGACATCGACAGACCAGCTTATCACTGTGAGAATAGCAGCTTTCTTAAAGCCACAGGAAGGCTGGTGAGCAAGCAGTTTCAAAAGTTATCAAACACTCTCCACCAGCATTGTATTGAGCTGACTGTGTAAGTGTGTGTGTGTGTGTGTGTGTGTGTGTGTGTGTGTGTGTGTGTGTGTGTGTGTGTGTGTGTGTGAGTGTGTGTGTGTGTGTGTGTGGCTCATAGTAACCTTGAGTCAGGTAAGCTTTCAACTCCCTCCGCAGCAATCCCAATAACATTGCCCGCTGCTGAATTACTGACACAGAAATTTACAGTTGGACCATTAAAGCAGCAGCACTCATGCATTCACACTGTCTGATATCACATATCAAGAAAAGCTATCAGCAAATGCCCTCGGTCACACATCAGCTGGCACAGTTCAAACGATGTTACGGTCACGCCCAGGCTGCAGCGCACTGCGCTTTCATGACCATTTGACCTTGTCACCGTTGTTCCTGGTACTCCTCCACCAGCTGAGCACAGAACAACAACGTGCACTTACCCTCCACCCCCCACCTCCCACATCAGCTCAGTATTTCTGGCACAAGCTGCACAACGCCTTCTACTTTTTCTATCGCATGATGCATGAGAATCACACACTTACCCTCATATAACCGGCCTGCGATGCCCTCACATTTGAGCAGCACGTCGGAGCACAGGCAACAACGCTCATTCGTGCATTCGTCTTGTTTTTTGTTTCTCGCTGGGCAGCAAAACTCAACTCAGTGCTGTATATGGATTTGTGCAGCTGGCACAGAGAGAAAGAGGGGAGAGGGAGAGACAGGCTGCAGGGGTGCAGATGGGAGGCAGGGGGAGGCAGAGGGGAGGCAGAGTGGACCATGACTGGCCCAGATTCCGACAAATAGCAGGCCAGCTGGTTACATTGGGTTTTTACAAATAAACCACCAGACTATAATCCCTTTTCAAACATGCGTCAGAGTCCAAAGCCAGATATTGGATCAGAGAGTGGAGACATAGTCGTTCCAATCAAAAGGTCTTTTCTCAGACAACAAATCCGTGACTGGCTCTATATCACATACTACTACTAACAGGAGCTGGCAGCATTTCTTCTCACTGAACAAAGTCACAGGGAAGTGGTCAGTGTAGATTGTGAAGGCGCAAAGCTCAACACTTTACATGACCAGACTCTGCATCATACTGAAGATAAAGCACTCTGGGTAAAGTTTGAGAAACGTTGTGGTTTCAGTTTAAGGTTGTTGACTTTTCACCAGCACTTTGGGTGCATAAACACAACCATAGAGGGTTTTCATTAAAAAGTTCTGATTATATCTCACACAGCCTTACTTTGGGCTCAGTAAATAACAGTGAGTGAGATGAATGTCAGTATCTCCTGTGCACTTGTGATAACTGGGAATCAATGAAAAACATATTGAGTGAAATCTGGTAGTGAAAAGACAACAAGTGGACGAATTAAACTAATTCCCTACTGTAAAGTCAGCAGAAAGTCTAAAGGAGCTGATGTGAGAAAATAGCAGGAGACCCTCTGCAGGATTCATCGCAAGAAGTGGGTGTGTTGATGAGGTTTCTAACATGCGACAGAACAATCATCTCGGGGTGAAAAAGCAGCATTTAGTGAATCTGACTGTGGAAAGTAGCAGATGACAGGTGAGGCTTCACTTGAGCCAGTAATCAGATCTGTGTCGGGGGTATGTGAGGAAACAACTGTGATTGATATCTTCCAATGAAAAACTGTAGCAGCAGCAGCGTCACTCACTCTCACTGCTTTTAATAGCCGAGCTATTCGCTGTATGAAAGCTCCAGCATGTGATTTATATACACTGGGATTAGCAATAGAGAATAAACAATAGGGGAAGTGTATTCTCTGGAACCCCCCTCAGGATTTTTCGCAAAATAAACATCTTTGAGTTTACACAGTGGAGCTGAAACATACACACAACAGCATGATTGGAAAATAAAACAGAAATCTGCACTTTCACATCAATGTTTAAGTCTTTATCCAATAAAAAGAAAAAAATGATCACTTTGATTTTCCTGTCTGACAATGTCTCCTCCCTCAGACACCCACATCCAGATGTTTGAAATGATTGAGAACAAGTACATAACAACAGTAAAACACTGAATGTACAAACATTTATCTCAATTTTTCTCGTCAGCAGTTTAATGGATGTCAACCAGATGTTCTCTATCCTCCTCCACATCAAACCCATGAGGATTATCCTGTCAGATCTCCTCCTCCATCCATTCATCTCCTCTGCATTACACTCCATCACCACCTGGGTGTATAGTATATTTTGGATTCCCCTCAGATTCTTGAAGCCGGCTCGGTCCTGCGCAGAAGCTTTACTGGGCAGCAGGGTGACTCAATGACCCAGTTATGCAACAGAAGGTCGATGGAATCTCTCTACGTGCAAAATGTCACATTCTCTCACACCCACACACAGAAAAATTACCAATGTTCACCCGTGTCATTTGAATCTGTGACACCCAGTCTGACTCACATAAAGAAAATCCATCCAGTTCCCTGAACTCCACAGAAGATTAACCTCTTGCCCTGTTTCTTTTTTTTCTTTAAGAAAAGTATGGGGCAATTTGCTAGTCTGGGTCAAATGCTGAAGAATGTACAGTTCAGTCTAACCACAAACTGTAGCTCAGGCTAGCTCATTCTGAATTCTCGACGTGATACAAGCTCATGATGCTGCAAAGAAATCTTCTGAGTGGATTTTGTCAATGGACAAGACATGTGGGAAAATGTCCCCAAAGGTTCCAGGGGAGTTTGCAGGCGATCCTGGGTCTATAGGGGCGATTGCATAACCAGATTATGGTAGTTGGTTTTAGGCTTGGAGGTCACTGGGGCCCGATTAGCCCTTTAGCTTTAACATCTAGAATCTAAATCGCCCGAAGCAGCTTCTCAAACACAGAGATTCCTGAATGAGCTTCTGTGTGAGATGTGGGGGCCACCTGGGAGCGGTCCAAGCTCCGCGTTTTAGGCTTCAAAGTCAGGGTGGAATGACTCAAACGTGGTGACTGTGTGAATTTCATTTTGCTGCTGCTTTTCTATGACACTGAGAAGTAAATGAGATGAAATAAAGTCTTGGAATAACAATGAAGCTGCTGCTTCAGGAATGAGAGCTTCGGACCAAACATGGAGCTGGAGCAACTTCTTCCAAGTGGAATTTAATGAAATAACATTTTGATTTCTTGAAATCACTTGATTTCCGTGAAACAGTCAAACAGCAAAAACCTCCCTTCTTGTCCCTCTGTTATATTTCTCTTGAAACGTCTGTGTGAACTCTGAGAAAAACTCACTGACTTGTTCAATGGTTTGATACATAGAGACTCCTGCAGTGCCACCTACTGGTGGATCATGTTCCTCTCAGACCAGGACTGAATTTCAATCAAACAAACTTTATTTGTGCGGCACCTCGGAAAGAGAGGTCTGAGAAGCTGACATTACTACAAATCCAATGACTATAGAGACAATAGATGCAAATAAGAAATAAAAGTTGTTCATTAAAAGATCAAAAGGTAAGAATAAAACCAAATCTATGACGGAATATGAAGGAATAATCATTTATAAATACATTCAACCTGGACGAAAAAGGTTGATTTTCAGTTTGCTTGTATAAATCAATATTTAATACACGCAGCTTTGACATCTATAATCTGTAGTTGAGAGAAAATATGAGGTAATTAAGTAGCTAAGTCTAATATGATAGTAAATGACAGAAAAACACATTTGTAGTGATATAAGTGTAAAAATAAAAATGACAATTACAAAAGAAATGAAAACTAAATAAAAACTACAATGAACGATGCAAAACTAACTAAAACAAAACTGAATCGCAGATAAATTCAGCTTCGTTTTCGTTTCGTCTTCTCCCTGGATTAGTGCCTGTCCTGCAGGTGATGGTTAAAGAATGAAATTAAAGGACTTGATAAACCATATTTGGTGTCACACATTGTTTCATCCTTTTTCAGCTTCTACAAGTCAAGTTTTTCTCTTAATACCTGCCCAGCTTTGAAAGTTTTCTTTTATTTGCATTAGACAAAATGCTGCAGAAGCAAACAGTGAACCTGCTAAATAAAACTTTACATAATAAATAAAGGTTTAAAAAGATGGTTTGCTTCCTGTTGCAGTTCGTTCTCAGTTAAGTTCTGTTCACAGAAAAAGAGCTCAATCATCAAAACAACACACAGGATCAACATCACTCACATGATGTCATATTAAAAAAGAATAATGACAATGTTTATTTTCTTAACAACATTGTTATTACACTTACTTGCACAAAGCACATCCCTGTTTGTTGTGTATGATTTCCTATCAGAACAAAGTTCATATCAACAGCAAAGAGGAACATGTTGTAAACATCAGGGCCAGTATTTATCAAACCGCTCACAGAGAAATGTGTTTCTGAAGCAGAGAAATAAAAAGTAAAAATTCTTCCCAGCAACACCAACTTTCTAAACTTAATAAATGTTATTTTAAAGTAGCATTAAATTAAAAAGACCTCAAACGATCCTAAGTTAGAGCAGTAGAGGAAAAAAGGTGAGAGCACATCTTCACTGTCTAAATTATACAAGTGATATAACTGATCATGGTCAATAATGTGAGGAGAAGCAATAAGTCAGGTGCCACAGTTAGGTAACTTTAGCCAACTTCTTTCATTGAGTTCTTGTACATTGAGGCTGAGGAGACTGAGTGGGTCGTCCACTAATTACATGGTTGGGGGGGTTCGATCCCCGGCTCCTCCAGGCTGCCTGCCAAAGTGTCCTTGGGCAAGACACTGAACTTCAAATTGCGCTTGACGACTGTTTCATCAGTGTGTGAATGATGTGTGGTGTTGCGAATGGATGAATGTTTCATTTCCTTTACCAGTATGATTTTATGATTTTCTTTTTGTCCACATTTCGGCCGTTTGAAAGAATATTAAAAGGTAGGGGTAGTAATTGGCTCTTCAGAACATTTCTTAATGTAAATCTTAGAGGTTTGAAAAATATGGGCCCTGGAAGATGAAGATAAATCAGTATTTCTGCGTGTGAGTCCCTAAGTGGTATTTGAGGTGTGCGCTCTGTAGATATCCTTTGCCACAGACGTTACAGCGGTGTGGTCTCTCCCCCGTGTGGCTCCTCAGGTGCTTCTTCAGATGTCCGCTGTGGGTGAAACTTTTACAACAGAAAGAGCAGCAGAAAGGCTTCTCGCCCGTGTGGATCCTCATGTGTATCTTTAAATCTCCTTTCCGGCTGCATTCCTTCCCACAAACATGGCAGCGGTGCAGCTTCACCCCTGTGTGGCTGGTCATGTGTTCAGCCAGGGCCGTGCTGCTGTTGCACTGTTTACCACACACGTGACAACATCTGGAGGCCTTGTGTGATTTAAGATGCACATTAAGACTTTCGGTGGACTCTAAGGCCTTTCCGCACACAGCACAGTGAAAACCTGCATCCGTTGAATGCATGCGCAAAGCGTGATTTATCAAGTGGTGTTTGGAGGCGAAGGATTTATCGCACAAATAGCAATGATAGCCAGGTGCAAGTGAATTAAAATGAGATGCCTCAGTGGACTCTCTGGAGGTGATAATTGAATCCTGGTTTTTGTCTGTCTTTGTTTGGTTTGACATGAAACTCGCAGCAGGTCTTTCGTGTTCCCTACCATCTTGGATCTGAGTTTGTGAAGGTGGGAATGGGGCGAAATGTGGCATGAACTGTAGAGCTTTGGTTTCTTCTAACTCCTCCAACTGCTCCTCAGTGTCACTGTTTTGATTTTGAGTTTTCAAGGACGGTTTTGTGTCCTCCTGTTCATGTCCCTCCCACACAGCTGAAAGAGGTACATACAAGTCATTAGCATCCCTAAACTCTTGAACCTGTACTCCATCTTGTTGACAGGCCCAGACCTCCTGATCTTCCTCTTTAATGCGTCTAGGCTCTGGCTCCGTCTGACTGGTGCTGAGATTCGGCTCGTGCTCACAGTGGTGCCGCTCAGGGGGAGTTTCCTCTTTACAGATGGAAGACTGAGAGAGATCTAGAAAAAAAGGTGAAGAACTTAAAACTCATGTGTCTCTTTGCTCAACAAACAGTAGACACAGTTTCTGTCAGTTTGGACATTTGAGAAGTTAGAAAAATCAACATCTTTACTCAAAACAATGACAACTTACTGATGTATCAATTGATTGTTACACCTACACCTGTAATTTCCACCTTGTTAGAAGTAATAAACATCTGAGAGCAAAATGAAGAATGTCAGTTCATTTGATAAGAAAACATTTTGAATAATTTGCATTAATTAATTTTAAATGCATCGTTTTCCCACCAGAACGGCTTGATGAGTGATCCTTATTGAAAATGTGAAGTGACACAACTAAATAAGAAACTGAATATCTGCCAATATATCACTGCCTATGTTTTAATCGAAGTATCATATGAAGATCTGTATCACTCTCTTATCAATCAGGGAGTCAATCAAGTTAATACTTTTCTTATAGACAAAATTTGAAACCTTTTAAATGTATATTCAATAAATGTAAATGTGCACAATGTACAATGATTTAGTTGTAACCATAATGTGTTTATTGATGTATTATCATTATTATATTAATTTTTTTATCTTATACATAGAAAGTCAATCGATTTAACATCATGATAATAACAAGACATCAGTTGAAATGGTTGAAAATGGGTCTTAGGAGAATTATCTTTTTAAGTTATTACCTTGTGGGAACAAAATAAGATAAATAAGTTGTGAACACAGATTTAATTTATGAGCAGTAAACACATGACTGTCTGATGAAGACAACAGTAAATTGCGTTTCAAGCTTTGAAGAGTTTGTTAATTTCTCAGGTATTCTGATTGAAACATGTCTGACAGTCCTGTGTCTCTGTGCAGGAGTGACAAGAATCTCACTGTGTGACATTCACATGAAAATTAAAAACGTGATCAGCTGAGTTTTCTCCATGTGGTGGTGCAGATGTGGTGCAGATGTTTATCTGAACGAATAAAACACACACATCTTAAAATAAACATCAAGAGTAAATATGTCACCTTCCAGGACTTCAGGGGTTCTTTAGCTTACTTTCATTGACTCTAGTTTATTTAAATCACCGAGTTTAAGGTTTATAAAATACTTCTGGTGACATGGGTGGATAAATATCCCGTGGCCACGACTTGTTTAATGCGTGGGAACGAGATGATTATTAGGTGGCCACAAATTAATAAGACGTGGCCTCGAGAAATGTTTTGTCATTTCATCAGTGAGACTGTTCACTTTCCGGCATCAGTAGCTTCAGCCGCAAACATGGACAAGTTTGATCTGATTCCGTTTTATTTTTATCTGGGGTTGAATTATAATGATATCCTGAAATCACGTGTGGTTAGACATGGAGTCATTCCACGCATGTCACCAGACGAGCTCCGTAATAAAACCAATAATACGTCAATTATTACTATCAGGAAGATTCAGTCAGCTGATTCAGGACAGTGGAAAACATACAAATATACACAATCATGAAGTGACGTTAGGGAAAAGCAATGCGAGGTGTAGATGAGCAGCCTGTACTCATAATATCTCAGATAATCTCTAATGATAGTGATGATGAACAGACCTCTTCGGTGGGAGAACTCCTGCAGCAAATCTCTCAGACGATCGTTCTCCTGTTTGGACCTGGAAGCTTCTACTTCGTATTTCTCGATGGTTCGTTCAAACACCTGCAGAATCTCCTCGGCAGCAGCTGTTAGTCTTTCCTTCACGAAAACCCTGAGGAGCAGCGGGGCGGACATTTTAATCTCCCCGGACAGAAACTTCCGAAACGGGGTCACTTCTCTGGGCTGTTAGCTGACAGGCTACGGAAGTAGCGATAAACAAACCGCAGTGCGCATGTCAGAGATCTGTCGCCCCCTGCAGGAACACAGCGGCGGTGGAATAACTATAGACTATAGGGAATAACTTTGTTTATAGAGAAAACAAATGATTCAAACACATATATAGATATAAAATAATAATAATGATAATGATAGTGATACAATTATAATAATAAATTGGTACCCCATGTAAAAGTTTACTCGAGTAATTCATTTTATATCAACAATTTATATACTTATAAACACAAAAACTGTCCGTGCCACGGGAATTAAAAAAAAAGGAAATAAAATAAAATTAAAGTACTTGTTAAACACAAAGTTTTAATTTCCTTCTTATTCTTGAGTCGTCTAAACATGTTGCAGAATTGATGCAGTTATTCTCAAATTTTGATTTGGAGTTCGTCCATTTGTATGTGTGAATGGTACAAACTTTTCCCAATAATAAAATGTACGTTTTCTTATGAAGAGAAAGAAAATCACATGTTGTTGATAGATAATATGAGTTTATAGTTCAACCATAAGAAAAGGGACACAGATCAGCTCCCTGCTCCGACCTTCCTCTGGCCTGTGTCTGCTTGTGGCTCCTGAAATACCTGAGGAAACTACAAGGACTCATGAGTGACAGAGGCAGCTAATAAAACAATGATGCAAAAGCAAACATTAGATTCCGATACTCAAATTTCCTTTTTTTCCCTTTCTGTGACAACCAGATGAGAAGCGAACAAACACCCAGCTCTTCTTCTAAGTGCTGAAGATAGTGAGTGGCATCAGTTTGTTATTAACAAAAGCTTCTGTTAGGAGGAGACTGAGTCGTGACCTGGGCCCACTGCTCCCTGCTCTCACCCTCGTCCACACCCACATGACCATCTGTCCCACGCTGAGCTCAGAGGACAGGAGAGGACAGTCGTGATGTGAGGTGTACCTGGCACTGTGCTCCTCCATCTGCAGTAGGTATGCAAAGACAAAAAACAACAAGTCTGCAAAAAATGACTGATAATGATTTTCTGTTGCTTTGACAGTGAACAGTTTGTATCCTGAAGGGTTACGCTATTATTGTTGCTTTATCTCCTCATGCAGCAGGTACCTAATGAGTGTAACATATCAGGTTCAGGTGCAGAACATTTTCTGCATAATGCTCCATAACATGAGCAAAGGGACACGTGAATGTATCATTGATCACCATCAGAGGGAGCCAAATCATTCAAGAAGCAACACATGTAATTTCCAGTGTTTAGCTCCAGTAAATGTTTTTAATCAAATAACTGCTGCACAATGAAGGAAGCCAGAGAAGTGTTGAGATCTGAATCTATTGTATTGTCACTGATGTAAAGGTGCTTTATGTTCTGTACATGCAAGTGTTTGGAAATGACAACTTCAAATACTTGAGTAATGGTTACTTCTTACTGTACTGATCGTTATCTGTGTTTTTTATGTTTAGAAAAGTTGAAGGCTCTCAAGAAGCTGGTAAGTTAAAAAGCCTTTAATATCTAATGGCTATTAAATCATGTTTGTCTGGAATATTTCACTGGATGTTTCTCTGGATGTTTCACTGGATGTTTCACTGGATGTTTCACTGGTTTCTTTTCTTTGAGTTTTGACTTTAACGCACCTCCAGTAAAGTGGGAGTGAGTTCAAAGATTGTAAAAGCATCAAGATGATTCTCCTCCTACTTAATTCCAAGTACAGCGTTATAAATGTGGTCTATTGCTCGTTTGATCTCCTGGTCGATGGAATATAAACCTGCCGCTGCTCGTGTCTTTCACTTTATTTTTTATTTCCTTTTCACATTTGAGTTTAGCAGCGTTTTGTTATCGGACACTTGTGCGCATGCGCGAGGTGTGTTACTTCCTCGCGTCTAACGTTGCCGTGGAGTGAGCTCCTCTCTGAAGTTAGTTTACCATTAGACGGTTGAGCTGTGATGAATAAAATCAGTAATTCGATTGATAATAAAACAAAGTTCTTACAAATGTGACTCTGTGTTTAAATCAATGTTCAAATACTCTGAGTTATACTGAGTCTATTCTAAGTCTCAGTAAAAAAATAAAACATAACAGACTCAATAATCTTGATCTGTGTCTTAAACAGTATGGTTTAATCTAGTCCAGGCAAGACAACTCGTGGTTTTTGATCCAGACTTGTAAATATTTGAATTTTTTAATGTTTAAACACATAAAATACACTTTGTCACAAATTTGACCCTGTGCTTTAAACTGTGTCGAGCTTCTTTTGGTTAATCTGGTCCAGGTAAGACTAGTCTCACCATAATGTTTTTTAATTTTAGACCTGTGAAATCATCCACTGTTGTGTTTCCACAATCGATATAAAGGTTTCACTCATCTGAGACTGTTTTAAACAGTGTCCAGGTTCTCTGGGTTAAACACAGTTTGACTCTGTGAAAGCTGTGAAATGACTCCTTGTTGTGTTTTTCACAAATGAAATAAAAGTTTCAGTCATCTGAGACAGTATTATAACAACAGTTTCATCACATATATAATAAAGGTCTCACACATCTGAAGATTTGAAAGATTAAAAAAAATATTTATTGTAACTATAATGTATTAATTTATAAGCAAGTAAGATAAGATAAGATAAGACTTTATTGTCATTGTCACTGTAAAAGTTACAACGAAATTAAAAGGTGCTTGACTCATTTAGAGTTAAAGAAACAAAAACCAACAAACAAGTATAAAAATAAGTATTAAGATAGTAAAAGTAAATAGTAAAAGTAAGAATGAACAGAATTGGCACTGGTATTTACAAGAAATTGCAAAAATGGCACTGGTAGTGGTAAATATTGCACTGGTGGAATAGTATAGACAGAAGAGAATATAGACAGACAGTGATGCATTGATGTAAACAGAATTGCATTGGTAATAAATATATATATATAAGTGTTTATCATTTTAATCTATTCCAGGTTTGACAAGTCTAACATGTGGTATTACCTGTTGTTCAGGTCTGGATGGTAAAAACAGTGTCATCATGTATAAAATAAAGGTCCCACACATCTAAAGCTGTGTTTTAAAAGCTGTGTATTGTTATTACAGTGTATTCATTTAGGTGTAAGAGTTTATTATTTGAATCTGGTCCAGGTTTGACAAGTCTAACGTGGTTTCAGACCTGTTGTTCAGGTCTGACGGTGGAAACAATGTCACTGATGTAACTTCATGAATAAAAACGTGTTTTCATTCAGACCCAGAAACAAGTGAATCATAAAAAACCACCTGAGTCAACATGTGAACAGTCGAACCACAGACTAACTTCAGCCCGAGCTCCCTCCTCTCGTCGGTGCGGCAGCGCGGTGAAATAGGCGCACGAGTGAACCAGCGATCCACTGAAGCACCGAGCCAGGGACCCAGCTGAGATGTCGGAAAGCGGGAGCCAGGAAGACACCGGGGCCCCGAACGGCGGCGGGACGACGCGGCCACCTCGACCGTCCGTCGGCAACAAAGTGACCGTGGTGCTCGGGGCGCAGTGGGGCGACGAGGGGAAGGGGAAAGTTGTGGATCTGCTGGCACAGGACGCGGACATGGTGTGCAGATGTCAGGTTGGTGTTAGCTCCTCCGTGCCGCCTTCACTTGTTAAGCTAGTTACCGGGAACCCCCCCACCCCCCAACCGTCCAGCCCGGAGCACCGGGGCACCAAGTTTGGGGTGTCAGACCCGGGGAGCAGCTAACGAGGAGCCGGCTAGCTAAACTGCAGAGCCCCCCCCCACCCCCGGTCTGTGTGCTGCTCCCGCCGTGTTTTGCTAATGTCACCTTGAATTGCTGCTAGCTGCTTTTAGCGCCTCGCACCTTCAACGCTGCCGGGGAATCGTCTCCTGTCGTGTGCACATGACGAGGAAGCCGAGAGCGGCTGTTTCTAACTGAAGTGACCGAGAGCATCACCTCACACCGCGGCTTCACACAGCGGCTCCAGTCCGGTCACTGCCCCCCCCTCCCCCGGCGATACAGCAGGAAACCTCGCTAGCGAACTGGTTCTGGACCCGCAAACAGTTTGAGCTTGAATTAATTCTGACTGAACCATTCACTGCGTGATACATTTAATTAATGATAGTGGATGATATCCTCCATTAGCCGGGCTGATGGTAATTGCAGCTTCCTGACTCTGCATTAGCTCCATCACACAGTTATACACAGGTTTATAAACTGGAAGAAAAGGGTTGATTAATGGGTAATAAATCATTTAATACAGCTTTTTAGATCAGTCATAAGTGGACCTGCAATGTATTCATTGGTCTGCCAACAATTATACATTAATCAGTGCATAATCCCACAAAATACTTCTAGAGAAAATGGGAAAGAGATTTTCAGTTTCAAGCCTTTTAAACGAGAGGAGGAGCTGTGATGAATAAAATCAGTAATTTGATTGATAATACAAATAAAAGCTTGTAATAGTCAAGAATTCTGGATGAATATCACAGACAGGACAGGGGAAAAAAACTATTGTTGGTTTGTTGTTTTATTGTCTTGAGGAAAATATAGATTATTTTTCTATTTGCACGATGAGTAAAGTGTCGTGCTGGAGCAGGGTTTTCCACAACCTGGCAACCCAAACATTACTCATATTAATGGTTTAGTGATGGACACAGAAGCAGAAGTGCCCTGTTGAAATCAAGTATTTTGGTAATGATAACGTGACTGTGTGTTAATAAGCACCGAAGGTTTCATACTCAGATGTTTTTATTTTCCTGTAAAACTGTTTGGTCCTGATCGTGCAAGCTGCCCTCACACACACATACACTGTAGATATGTGCACCACACACACACACTGTCCTGCTCTGCCCGCTCATGCAGTACAACAGGCCAGGCGGGGACGTGGTGCAAAACAAGATAAGTGAGAACAGTGCATATGTTGATAACACAAAACTCAGAACGTACAGACCTGAGGCTTCTTGCTAAAAACAAGTGGAACAACTAGTTTTAAGGCCTTGGCACATTGACACTTCATCTTTAAGGGATCACAAACATCTTGGACACAGAGCGTCTGATGAAATGCTCCCGATGCTCCAAGCACATCTTCTCTAAAGAATCTGAAGTCTGTGGTGTAAAACTTTGTTTGGTCAAACCTCCTTATGTTTTGGCATCACTTCATGTCTGGGCAACAAAACATTTGTGAACCACTCAGCTGAGTTAACTTTGGCTGACAGCAACATGCAGTTCATCCTGTTTTTGTTGCTGCAGGGTCTGTACATGTTCTTTAGAGAAATTCTCTCCTGACTCATCTGAGCTAAAACAAATCCCACGACGGCATCGTCTGTGTATACTCAGTGTTACTGCGTTCACAAAACAGTTTGCGTCAGTAGGAAAGCACTGGTTCCCTTCATTTCAGCATGGAGTGAAATTCAAATTCAAACCTGAAATAACTCATTTGTTTAGGGAGGGGGGGGGGGGGGCTGCGGATATAAGCTGTGAGCAAAACACAGATATTGCATCAACCTTCATGTGCACCTAGTTCAAAAACTGCTGCTTGGTTATTTATGCATCCAGCCGTCACAGAGCAACATTATTGTTCATTTGCAGTTTAGCTTTTTTTCTTGCCACCTGTTGAATCTAAGCTTCATGCTCTCTCTCCTCTTTTGCTCTATTTCGGTCTCTACCAACTCCTGAAGGAAGAATCTGGCTGCTAAATGTGACACAATGTTCACTGGTCTCTAAATGTGTGCATCTTGTTTGGTACATGCTGCGTTCAGAAACAACGTGTGACCTAAACAGTTAAATTGGGGTCAACCAATTCTTTTTGTGATCAATTTTTGCATTTTTTTCTGCTTTGCCTCTTGCTGAGACTCACAATATGAAATCGGTGACAAATCTAAACATGAAATCAGTGAATATAGGAACTATGTTAAACCTACTGATGTTGAGTAGGTTGTTCTCAGTGTTATTCAAACTTTCTGCAATAATTTTAAGTGAATGGACAGTCAACAAGTGAGCGATAGAGGGACAGCACTGCAAGCCACAAACAGCTGTTTCTATGAGCCTCCCCGACTCTCAGAGAGATGTGAGTACGTTGGAGAAGATCGCCCAACTTTAGTGACCAAGTTATTAAATCTCTGTTTTAAAGCATTTCCACAACTTTGAAGTTTGGATTCTGATCCTTTGAGATGAACTCTCATATTTAGCATTCGCAGGAACGGGATTTGAACCTCCTTTGGAAATGTGCTCCATCATAGTTTAATCGATTCGTTGAGTTAACTCATTCAGAGTCGTATCATTTACAACCTTTTGTTCCTGTTAATTTACTGACCGCAACTGAGTGACCCCCAATAGGTTCACATTTGAGGTGATATCGATATTTAATCAACTCTGCCTGATAGTTGTGTCAACAAGTTGGCATAACAAACATTCTCCTCCTGAACCTCTTTATTTCCTCATGTAAAAAATATCCACACATCTCCTTAGGTTATAGTGTGTGTGTGTGTGTTTGTTGGGGGCTTGTTGATGTGTGAGTGTGTGCTGAGGTGCTGCAGCTGATAGCATTGATCTTTTTATAAAATAGGCTTTGCCAGCATTCTTGCTTGGTGTTACTTACAGCCCAGATGTCTATTTTCCTAGAAGTTAGAGTTGGGGTTACAGTGTGTAGCTGCTAAACACGTCTCAGGAGACTGGTGGCAGGATCATATATATATATATATATACATATGCTTCACCACAAATAAAATAACTAATGTTTTTTCACAGAGTGGAGAAAGTGCATATTCCTATCTTTTGGTAAAAATGCAAAAATGCTGCCTTTCTTTGCCATATGTCAGTAGATTGAATACGTTGGAGTCTTGGTCAAACTAAGCAAGCTGTTTGAATGTGTTGGTTGGGATCTGGGAAGTTATTATGGATTCTTTTTTCACATCCTCTGACATTTTAGAGGCAAAACAATGAATGAATCAATCTAGAAAATAAGCAACAGCAGGTGAAATCGAATAATCAGCCAGAAACTTTGATAAGACCGAATTATTTTTTACTGAGGTATTACTCAGAGCTGAATGACAAGAGGGAGGTAAAGTTCACGCTCCTGAAATTAGAGCATCAAGAGGATACCTGAAAGTAATTAAACATTGATTTCATTACGGAGTTAATATCACTTTTATAAAGTTGCATAAACTTCAGACTTGCTTTTAAATGTGTTTTGGGGAAAATCGCACTGTAACAAAACAACATGACACCAGCATGAAGAAAAATAAAACAGCATTCAAGTCAAAATGAAAACATTCAAAACAATTCTGTGACTCAAGTTAAATCCAGAATGATATTAAACAGTCTCAGCATATAACGACTAAAAAGGTGTGAAACAAGCTCATCGAGTTATTTGCTGCCTGTCGGAGATATTTTCTGAGAAGTCCTGTTGTGTTGACATTACGAGCTAAGCCAGTATTTTGTGTTTGTCCGCCAGGAGACACTTATGGTAAATAGAGTTTGTATGCATGAAGATTTTGTCGCCTTGTTTGCATTTATGCTTAACTTGGGAAGATTTGGTATCAGAGTACACAGCAAACATAAATGAAAAATTGTGATCCATTACGCAGTGTTTTCCTTCGTCATACGTCATTTGCCCCTGAAGTTCTAGCAGAGCCAAATGAGATGTCAGAGTTTGAACAGCTTTCAACATTTTGAAAACGTAAGTATAAGTCAGCAAAATAAACCTTGGTTTTGTCGATTAGACATTTTAATGAACAGGGTTCATTAACATAGTCTGATATAGAGGGCGACTGATACAGGAGCTTTTTATAGCTCATGCAGGTTCTGTTGTTAACACAGATATCTGCACTGTTCTGATAAAACCGTCTCGACGTTTTTATCAGTCAGTCACTCATTATGTATCAGGTTCAGTTAAGGCATTCAGATGAACCAACTGGAGCTCCTCTTTTAAACAATATTCAAGGTGTTGCCAACACCAGGGCTTGAACTTGAGACCTTGAACCTATTCAGGAGGCGGTTTATGTTTTCACCTGGTGACGCTACTGCTCGGAGACACGGTGTCATACACACGTTTGATACAGGACAACGGAGAGACATTCAATCTGGCTGTCAATCAATAAACACAAAGGTGTTTACTGGAGTACCAGCAAACGTTTGGGAACAGTTGTTGTGCAACTCAGGAAACGAGCTGTAAACACATCCGACAGTCGATCCGTTCTCAGATCGGGTCTTGATCCATCGATGCCAACAGTGAACTCTATAGCTTTATTCTGAAAGAGGTGTTAGATAAACATCCATGTGTCCGTCATTCAGAATTCATATCAGGCCCTCAAGTGAAACACACCACAGCACAAGAGCAAGCCACTGAGAAGTTGTGCTTCTCGTGATAAGAAGCAGATCATGGGACTGGATGAGAAGTGGAGTTGGGTTCTGTGGGGGATGGGTTAGATCGTAAATGTAGCTAAAAAGGAGAGGCATGTGCCCCTCCCCATCTGTTCCCCCTCTCCACCTTCAGGGTACTGCCGGGGCCAGGAATAACTCCATGTGGTCGAAGCACATGCTGAGCTTCATTTATATCCACAGGGCTGAGAACACATCCTGGTCACAGGACGGACTGAGTTGAATCTGCACCACAGGTATTGAGCTGCAAGCTGCAGAGGCATGAATGGACCTGCAGCTGTGTTATCGTCATAGAGAAGAAAAACATCCACATTACAGCACCCGCCAACACATGTCAGTGTCTTTGCCTGTTCAAAAACTCCCAGTGAGCAGTGGACATGGTCATCTCAGACAACTTTATTCATCCAAATTTAATTTGTTGATGGCCATTGGGCCGTGAGGATATATGATGTAAAGTGTTTAAGACAACTTACCAACTCTTTAACAAGCATGAATATGTGAGTCTTTTCTGACAAACACTGAAATAAATTGATGTACTGCATGATTTGGTATGCAACTAACTTTCATAATCCAAAGTTCACACGTTGCTCAATGTGTCGTCTTCAGATGTCTGATTATGATCAACGCTTCAGAAAAAGGACAGAATTTATATTATGTTCTCTAGTTAATGATCTTGCACAGGGATTAAATCCACGAGTCACAGTTCACGCACACATTCTTATAGTGCTTCTATATATAAATCGTTCTCCATCATCCCATTCACACGCGACGCAGCCGTTCAGGACAGTTTGAGTTTTAGTGTCTCGGCACTTGCAAACTCGAGGATCCAGGGATCAAACCACTGACCTTCCAATTCTAGCTAGCAAGCTGCTCGTTTTTCCAGCCAAGTGGTTTCACACTATAGAGCAGGACAATTAAACTATATATCTATTGTTGTTGCTATCTCAAGACATATAACAATAGTAATATAGATAACTTATAATTTGAATATGATTTCTGACCTATCACCCAGCCCTCACATGATTTCTTCATATCTTTTGTTGAGCGCTGGCTGCGTTGAGGCTAAAGTTTACTGGCAATGATGAAGAACGGTCCTAGATTATTTTGTTTATTCTCAATGTGGAGGAAGGAGCAGCAATTCTTGATGAGACATGTCCTTGGTTAGAGGATTGTTCACCCTCTTGTTCAATCCACAGCACTAACTCCCTTTTACCTCTCCTCTGATGACACATGTGTCAGTTTACACTAGAGCGAGGCCTTGAGATGTGAGTGCACAGTGAGCAGGACTCTCTAAGCAGCAGCAGACAGAGCACTGACAGTTGGCCAGCCGTTTGTATATTTACTTGTTGCTGCTCGCCAAACTATTCGTCCTCTGCCTCCCAGTGCCATCGAGCATAAGTCGCAGCGCCTCCATTGATCTCATTCCTCTCTGTGTTTCTGCTTGTCTCTCCTTCGCAGGGCGGTAACAACGCAGGACACACGGTGGTGGTTGGCTCAGTGGAGTACGACTTTCACCTCCTCCCCAGCGGCATCATCAACCCCAAGGTCACTGCCTTCATTGGTGTGTAACGTGCACCGATGCAAGCACGCAGAAACAATTAAACTCACTCACACACACACTCACTCACACACACCTTTACTCTCACACAATCACACACAGTTCCAAGGCCATCTTTCCTTTCTATTTTCTCGATGAACTGTCGGTGACTCCATTTTGACGACTGCTACAGGGAGTGTGATGGTCTTGACTCGGAGCCAGACTGCAGGCTTCGCCACATCCACTCATCTGCAGTAACTTCATTAGCTAATGGCGTCTTGCTCTTTCTTTCTGTCTCCTGAGCCTCCACATATCAACATGTATAGATGCGTGATCTGTCGATTCTTAATCCCATTTCTACACATTAATGTTCCTCTGCAGGCTCACACACTCCGTGTAAAATATGACATGCATATTTTAATGTGAAAAAAAGTTTCTTGTTTGCTTACATTAATGAACTGAATTATCAGTAACTTATTTGTTCTTTTCCTCTTTATTACAATTAGCATTTTCTGAGCTGTTCCCATTAGAATGCAACTATTACCGTTTGTTTTGCGCTGGAAGATGGGGCACTCAGCTGTTCTATCACTGGAGACAGAACTGGACATTTTAAATTCTGTATCTTCCTGTATTTTCCTCTGGGGAGGCCATATTTGTGGTTTTCAGTGACCACTGACGGATTGCCTTGAAATTTGAGGTAGACACTAATGACCCCCTGAGGACTGTTTCACAGTCCCTTTGCTTTTCATCTCGCTCCATCATCAGATTAAAATCTGTCTGTCCAGTACTTTGGTAATTAACCAGATTCCTGAAAAAAATATTCTTTTTGTGTTGTGCTAATCTACTAATGTGCCAAACTGAGATGGTGACTATGGTAAATAAATAATAATAATAATCAAAGAGTCAAAGAATAGGTGCTGGTTATGGCACACACTAAAGACAAAGACAACAAAGTGAAATACAGGTATTATAGTGTTCTGTTGCTATGATGGATTTCCTGCAGTCAGATTCCAGAGAGGGGTCATCCTGCTGAGAGCCACTTTACATATCCTGTTCCTTCACATTCCTGCTGGACTCCTCTGTTGTGTCATGTCTGGAGCGGAGCTGAGTGAGCAGAGCCTGCACCAGACACGACACAGAGCGTTGTGCAGAGAGGCCCTAGCAGTCACATAGGCTGAGGGTGTGTAGCTACACAATGTTTGTTCTTAGCTGCCTTTGAGTTTTTCACATAAAAGACTAATGGGGATTGACCGGCAGAGCTCCCTCCAACTACTCAATGAAGTCCAGCTGGCTACTTTAATTCTAATAAAATATGGCAGGCTGCTGTGGAGAGGAATGTGTGGACCGCCTGCTGCCACTGCCACAACCTAGCAGCAGATAGCGGTTTATTTGTATCTGTCATGCATGTTCAGCTGAGAGGCCATGTCCTGCCGAACAGGAGTTGTCTTCAGCGTTTGACAAATAATACTAACTGATGAAAAACGTATTAATAACTGGAGTTATTCCAGAGACACAGGACATCCTCATCAGAACACAAACATATGATATGTTTCTAAAATGTAGTGATTAGATAGAGACTGAGGGGTAAAGAGCATTTATGCATCTGCCATGACAAGTAATGAAATATGAACTCTTTATATATATATATGCATGTGCTTGAAATATTTATCTTTAAAATACATATTCCTCATAATCTTTGTAAACTTACTCTCACTGTTATTGATACTTTTGCTTCAGAATAATGAAAAGACTCCGTCATCATTTCAAATCACTCACAACTCATGGATATATTTAAATCAACCTTAAGGAGAGGTCACAAGTCAATGTTTGTTTTTTGAGGGGTAACCAACTAAAGAAGTTATGCAAATCATGACAAACTGACTTTAAAACCATTTCTTTGTTTTTTTTTTAGGCAATGGTGTTGTGATCCACCTTCCAGGTCTGTTTGAAGAGGCAGAAAAGAACGAACGCAAAGGGAAAAGTGAGTGAACAGTTGTTTAAACACACACATTCAAACATAACAACAGGAACACCCTGACAGTGCTGTGTGTTTGTGTGTGTAGGTCTAAAAGGCTGGGAGAAAAGGTTGATCATCTCAGACAGAGCACACATTGGTGAGTCCACCTCCCCGCTGTTTTTTTTTAACTTTGTGTGAATGATTGAATGTGTGCATGCAAACAAAGTGTGTGTGCGAGCCCTGCTTTTTCTTGAGGTGTGTGAGAGTGTGTGTCCCCTCTCTCCCTCCTCCGCAGTGTTTGACTTCCACCAAGCGGTTGATGGTGTTCAGGAACAGCAGAGACAAGAGCAAGCAGGCAAGAAGTAAGAAACCAGTTGCTTTGAAAATGGGCGCAACACACACACACACACACACACACGTCGGACTTATAATCGGAGTGTGATTAAACACTTTTTACACTTTATGGTTAAATTCTTCATCTATTCCAGCAAGTTTTGCTTTATACATACATAACACACCGTATATATGTGTTTTACAGATAATCTTAAATGAATAATGGAAAAATAAATCCAAGTCATCCATTATTAATTCGCACTCACATTTATCTTCATCTCCTGTATGTGGATGAGTTTACTGTGACTCACACACACACACACACACACACACACTCACACACACACACACACACACACACACACACACACACACACACACACACACACACACACACACACCTATGATCCAAACACTGCTCTGCCTGAAGACTCCTCAGACTGAGAGTATCAGCCCTCGAGCAGGTGGAGGTTACGAACAGACAGATAGACGAGCACTGTTTTGTCTCCGAGAGACTGAATAAACCAGTATGTTTCCTTGTCGGGGTCACATACACACTACACCAAGACATTTCACTTAATTATTCCAGGGAGTCAGTTGTATGTTTCAATCTACACTAGTTTAAAACTATTTAGTTTGAATAAGTTGTGAGCCCAGGCAGTAATTCATGTGCAGAATTCTAAGCTGAACCTGACGAGTGTTTAGAATATTAAACTAAACAGAACCCGAGTGTATTTCTGTTCAAAGCCCCAAACACACAGCCAGCTCCAGTGTGTGTGCGTGTGTGTTTGTGTGTGTGCGTCTGTCTTAATGGAACAGTCATTATAATCGTCATATTATTGCTGGAGAGGCTGGTGAACTCAGTGCAGAGAACATTCAGGATTTCTATCAGTCAAAGGAGATGTGTTTGAAAGTATATTTTTGTAGCAGTGATCTTAGTTTTGTAAACAGTTTGCACCTATTCATTGTGTGTTTGTCAACAGCTGTTAGGATTAACTGACTTCCAAACATGTGTGTTTTGTGCATTGGGTCAAAACTGTGTTGACTCTTCAGTCACACCATGAACTGCTGATTGGACACTGCTGCTTCTAATGATGAAACCGAATAAACCCCAGAGGATCTTTGGCCGTTTTCCATTCTGTAGTTTGCGTGTGGTGTGTGCAGATTCTGCTGTGCCAAGACTTTTCCTCTGAATAGGTCAAGTTATAAAAGGGATGTGTTGAGTGTGTCATATGTAAATGGTTAACTGCTTTAACGGGTTATGTCCTTATCTTTCACCCTGTCATGCATAAATGGTGGAAAAAAGTCTAATTTCAAGTAATAAATCAGTGTGAAGATATTTAGTGTCTGCCTGAAGCCTGATATCCACTTTGCATTTTATCTTAAAGTCAAATCTCAGCTCCAAAGTCGTAACATGACCTCCCGTAATTTTCCTACATATTAAAACCACTGCTCATTTTTAGTGTTTTACAGTAATTCTGTAAAAGACGTAATGAACCTTGAAACTGTAAAAAAGAAGCATGTTGTAGATTGAGATCACTCGCTAACACTACTTGTATTTCTATTCTTCCCCTTCCTCCTCTCTTGGCCCCGCCCAGTCTCGGGACAACAAAGAAGGGGATTGGTCCAGTCTACTCGGCCAAGGCTGCACGCAGTGGTCTCAGGATATGTGACCTGCTGGCTGACTTCACTCAGTTCTCTGAAAGGTCTGTGTCAATTCTACAGGATCTCTGGGTTTAAGTGAATTCAAGTGTGTGTGTGGGAAGGTTCTCCAAAGACCTTCGGGCAATGTGTTAAGATCACTCATTAATTTATCACTTATTAAATCTGATGTAATTGATTATTCCATGACTTACTATGACCCTTACCCTCGATGAAACATTTCCTTGGCTACATATCGATGAGAACAACTCTACTTTCAGCCCGACAATAAAACAACGCAGCATTTGGTGAAGGAGAGAGCTGCACAAACAAAACCCTTGCTATCTCAATACATTGGCTAGTCAGTCCTTAAACTTTGAAATCAAAGACCAAATATCACTGTTAAGCTACATGTACACTAATATGTTTTGTGGCTCCTGTGTTTGAGTCTCATGGGGTTAATGGCTGTCAGAGGAAGTTATTAAACTGATCAATGATGCCTGTTCCAGGTATAAAGTATTGGCCCGGCAGTACAAGTCTATGTACCCCACTCTGGAGATTGACATAGAAGGAGAGCTGGTCAAATTAAAGGTAATATAAATGAAGCTTATAAAATAGTTCTGGAAATGTGAAATTTTCCTTTGTGAAGTAACATTTGTGTGTTTATTTAGGATTACGTGGAGGAGATCAAGCCCATGGTGAGAGATGGAGTGCACTACATGTACGAGGCTCTTCATGGTCCACCCAAGAAGATCCTGGTGGAAGGAGCCAACGCAGCGCTGCTGGACATAGACTTTGGTCAGTACATGTTTGAGCTTTAGCACTTTTACTCTTGACTTCTTTGGTTTCTTATAATTTTCAATGATCCTTGTGATGCTCAGACACCTTCCTTGTGCTAACCTGACAATAAATGTCATTTCTAATTGCATTAGCACCGTTCAGTGCATCTACACTGACCCAGTGATGTTACCCAGAAACATTTAAGCTTTGTGATGCTCTTTACAAAAAGCTGCTTGGAGCTCAGACTAGGAATGACGGTAAGTCTTCTAACGGCTACTCACGTGCTCATGGCATCCAGGCTTGATGTGCACGCTCACAAGTTACGACCACTCGACACCACCTGTCTGTGCATGAGCACGAGGGCACCCTGTATCAGCAGTCCGTCAGAATGACAGAGTAAACATTAAATCCAGAAACGTTCACGAAAAGGTTGATGTTTGAAAACACGACAGTATTTTTCCTTTTAATATCAGCTTCTAAATGAGTTTGATGTTTCTCTGACTTGGAGCAGGGAGAATGTTTCCTCTCTCATTCCCACTCCTCACCCTGAATGTCTGTTGTTGTCTATGTAACTCTGGTGAGTGGGTACGATCTCCTGTGAGAAGTATGGAACTGATTCATCGTAACAGCTGTCAAGCACAACAAGTTCAAAAGTAATTGTTGATCAGTTAAAAATACCCAGGAAACTTTTAAAATATGAAGAATTTTCAACAGAGTTTATTGAATGTATTACAGCGGCAGCTTTTCTGGTTCAGGAAGCTGGGGATCATGGGTAGGATCCAAGTTTCAATTGTGTTCCAGTTCAGTTAACAGATTGCTACAGAGGGCGCTGTTGCAGTAAAAGTTACGTGGTGTTGCTTTAAACTACAGTTGATTTTTATTACGATGTTCTGCTCACTGATGACTAAACAATCTGTAACTTGATTAGAAATCAAACATTGTAGCAGCACCGGGTCTTAAATTTATCTGCACTCGTATCAAGACTTGCACGTCGGTCATCAACGTGAAACTGAAGAGCACTCTGACAGGAGACATGGCTGCTGATGGACAAACTGGCTGCTGCAGACTAAAGCCTGTTCTCCTTCCAGTATCGAGGTGTAATGAAACTCATTTATACATTTTCCAAAGCACAATGGATGTCTTAGAAAATTAGAATCACCTCAGGCATGTCCTTGGGTATCACTAGACAAAAGGGTTCCAAGTTAACTGAGTGTTTCGCTCTGTCAGATGGACAAGGATCTTTGTTTTGAAGGATTCCCAATTATGGAGAGGCCAGTTCCTCGAGTCGAGGTATTTCACTGGTTGGGTCGGTTGGATGGTTTGTTTATCAGCAGGATTATGTAAATAGAGACTTATCGGAAAGATGGTCCAAGAAAGAACTCACTGAATAGAGGATACGGACAAAGGGTCGGATACAAGAATTTTTTCATGGCACATGATGAATAAAACTCATCATTCAGCCACACTGAAGATTAGAATTTTACGGTCTGCATTGTTTTATTGGCCCAGCTCAAAGGCGTGATTGAATTTAAGGAGACTGTCGGGCCTTGGTAGAAAGTTTGCGCTCGACTGAGAGCCTTTCTAGACGTGTCAAGTTTTAGATTGTCACTCATTCCGTTGGTAGACTCAGTGCTGTCCAGTCACAGATAGAAGAATTAGGTCAGAGATCTCAATCCATGCAGGATGAGTAGCTCAACTATATCATGACCATCACAAAAACGAACATTTCTGCCATGTCAAAGTCGTACTTTGTTTGGAGACACTTCACTGCCCGCACCTTCCCAAGCCTACACCAATAAAGGTGGGGGGAAAAAAACAGTTCAATTTAAAAAATCAATTAGTTGGGAGGATAATGTGCGTCCAGCCTCTCGACCAGGGGATTTCCAACTGTGATGGCGCATGAGAGAGCCGTGAGGCAAAGATGCTGCATGAGGCAGGTATCTCTAGAAACAATGGAAAGTTAGTTATTGTGGTTTGGCTGCTGATTTGACTGCTCACCAACGAGGTCAGTGTGAGCAGAGGCTCATGGAGGCAGATAAAGTGGCTTTTATACAGAGTTAGAATAGCACCAATTTTCTCTGCTCCTGCTCCAAACTGTTTCATTTATAGTGTAATCTAAAGAGTGAAATATCACATACACACCTCAGGAGGTTTTACAGATCCTTAAATCAAATAAGGAGAAACTCCCTGAAAAACCTTTGTATAACTCCATAACCTGCGGATCAGGATTTCTTTAGTATCTAAATAAAAAGTGACATTTGTCTGTACAGTCGTCGGTATGTTGCAAACTGAAACTGCACATTAATTCCCCAAGTTACAAATAAATCTGTCAAAATGGTGGTTCGGTTACTCACCGTCAGGCCTGATGATTGATTGTGTCTGACCTGCTGTCAGTCTTCGGTTGCAGCGGGGTCGGGGTCATGAAGCCTCATTCTGGAGCGGCAGCCTCTTTTTCAGCTGGGACAGAGGAGTGAAGAAGATCCTGCTACTGATAAGGCTGCTGCTCATCTTCACATAGTTTCCTGTTCTGTTTCTTCGGCTTCCTTCTGCAACAGTCTGTCTCCAAACACTGGCTCCCAGCTGTTGGGCTTGACGTCTGCCTGCTTCATGTCCTGCTACAGAAATCCTTGAAGCACAGACGTGAGCGACCAGTTGTCCTGGAACCAGTTGATTCGAGGGGGCGCTTATTTAGCACCACAGTCGTCTTCATGTTTTGAGTGAAGCTTTGAAAACCTGTGCTCCGGACAAACCTTTACACAATTGTCTTTCAGATGCATGTTTATTCATCCAACGTCTACAGATCCTCGATTTAAAGGAACATTTCATCAGTCGTCTTCTTCTTGTGTCTTTACAGGGACGTACCCATTTGTGACGTCGTCCAACTGCACAGTGGGCGGGGTGTGCACAGGTCTCGGGATGCCACCTCAGAATGTCGGGGAGGTTTATGGTGTGGTCAAGGCGTACACCACCAGAGTGGGCATCGGAGCGTTCCCCTCAGAGCAGAGCAACGTAAGGACACACACCCACACACACACACACACACACACACACACACACACACAGACTTCCACCTCCCATCAGGATACAAACATGAACGTTTCGTCTATACAATGTCAAGGATATGGTCGAATGGCTTTGATTATTTCTTACACTCCGAGGGAAGATCTTCACATGTTTAGTCTAGAATCTGCGTCATGCAGAAAAGTTTACAGTCCTCACAGTTCAGAAGCTGCAAACTTAACAAACCTAAACATGTTGTCGACTAATTGTTGCAGCTCGAGTTTAAAAAGATGAAAAAGAGAAGTGTTGGAAAAGAAAACTTGTTTTTCTTCCTCACCTCATCACTTCAACACAATCATGTGATTTTCACCTCGGCTTCCTGCTCACTGGAGGAGTTTTGTTTTCAGACAGCACCACCCAGAGGAGGTTCAGCTTCAGTAAACCTCCATGTATCTGCCTGTGACACCTGCTCAGCACTCACACTGAAGCCTGAGCAGCGAGGCTGATGTCTAATGACGTGTCTGAGTCATTTAAGTCATGTGGAATAAACAGAAAGTTCTTCAGACTGTAACGAGACCTGAGACTCTCTGCACTCGTCCGCAGGAGGTCGGAGAGCTGCTTCAGACTCGAGGGAAGGAGGTGGGCGTGACCACGGGCAGGAAGAGACGATGTGGTTGGCTGGATGTGGTGCTCATCAAATATGCGCACATGATTAATGGCTTCACAGCGTGAGTATGAAGCGGATAAATAGTTTGTTGTAAAATCGTACTTCTCAATAATTATTATTTAAAAAAATATATACTTTAAAATAAAGTGCGATAAAAAAGAAAAACAAGATTAAAAGAGATTTGAATATAACTACTGTCAATGAAATCCAATTTAAAAAAACGATAATTGATTTTTTAAAATTACAAATGATTTACTGTATTTATAGTTGCGTGTGAGTGTTCTGTGTTGTTGAAAGCCGTCCCTCTTCTCTTTCAGTATAGCGCTCACCAAGCTCGACATACTCGACGTGTTCTCCGAGATCAAAGTGGGCGTAGCGTACAAAGTCGACAACCAACCTATACCTCACTTCCCAGGTGAGTTTCCTGGTGTGTGTCTGAAAGCTCCTTCTTGTCTAAGAGACAAATTGAGAGGCTTAAAAAAATCGTTTTCCTCTGCTCTGGTTTTTGTGCTGAAGATTCAGATTTTTTCTTCCACCCACACACTCAGTCTAATCATGGGATTGACTCAAAGTTGTTTTCATTCATCATCCACCTTCTCAGTGGATCCGCTCATTTAGTTTGGAAATCAAGTCTCGACTGGTGCTTCTCTACTGTCAGTGGAGTTTTTCTCACCTCTGTTTCCCCGACATCCAACCTTTGCTCTTCCTCTGGTCTCTATGATAACGTACAGAACGCTCAGTTTTAAGGTTGAGACGTATTGATAACCTGACCTTCTCACTGATCCTGTGCCAGCCAATCAGGAGGTACTGCAGCGTGTGGAGGTCCAGTATGAGACGCTGCCCGGCTGGAACAGCGACACCTCTGCTGCCAGAAGCTTCGAGGAGCTGCCTGAGAACGCCCAGAAATATGTCCACTTTGTTGAGGAGCATGTGGGAGTGCCTGGTAGAGTATTTTGATTTGATTTTAAATCATACTATAGTTCCTTTATTACCCTCTGTTGCTATAACGGCCTTTCCAAACTTAAAGTTTTGATCCACACTTCCATGGTTTTCACCACAGAACAGAGTGAATACGTTTTACAAATGATCTTATAAGGTTTTTAACACTTTCCTCTGCTCCTCTGTTTCCTTCAGTGAAATGGATCGGAGTGGGCAAGTCTCGGGAGTCCATGATCCAGCTGTTCTAGACGGAGGGAGGCCAAACACGAGCGAAGAGGACGCGCTGCAGCGAATCAACTGTTCCCTTCTTGCCCTAACACCCACACACAGCCTACCTACCTGTCTCAACTCTGCGACAGAGAAACGACCACCACGTCTGTCCTTAACGCTATACGCCTGCGTATCATCGGACTGTCCCACGTTACAGACCGGACCTCTCTGGATCAGACTCCCCTCCCTGTAAAAGTGGTTCCCCCCGTCTCCATCTGTGTTTTTAACCGCTGTAAACTTAAGGACATCAGTTCCACTGTCGGGCCCCCTCTGTAATTTGTTGCTATTTATGTCACAGCCATTTATTTTAAGACATTCACACTCAGCAACACCAGCTGCCCTCAGGTCTGAGAGAGGAGACGTGAGGGACACTCACAGACAGGGATCACTGCCCGCAGGGCCTGACCACACGTACGTTTGTTCGGTCGAGTCGAAGTGTATTTCTTTTGATCTATGCTGTGGTTTAAATGCGCTGCGCCATATCCGGTGTGAATCAGTTACTAACTTTCATTGGGTTTCAACTTCTTAACTCTTCAGATGCTTTGGACTTTATCCGCTTCATGTTTGACTTTGCCAGGTGTACGACACATCCTGACTTGATAAAGGGATCCTTTAATATTTTACATGTGTGTGTTGGTGTTTGTCAAACACTTCGATTGCCTTGTCGTTCAACCAAAAAGACAGTTAGCCTTTAAATTTCCTGTAGCTTGTAACTGAAACGTCGCCCAGTGCTGTGGAAGGACTCATGGACTCATGTTTCCATCGAGCAGGACAGATTTACCATCACTTTATCTTATCTTATAACAGGAATTTAATAATTTGTACTTTTCAGGACAATGTTTATTAAAAGGAATGAGGAAGACAACTTTTACACAGAAAGAAGAAAAGTGCAAATTGGACAGATTGTACTTCAGCCGTCGTTATAAAACCAGAAAGATGATGATGATCACGTTGTTGATCACACATTGTTCCCCTGTCTGTTAAATAATCTAAATTTGGGCTGATATCTTCGCAGCTATTGTGAAGTTCTTTTCACAGAGTGAGAAAAGTAAGACGCTGTCAGAGCTTCTCGATCTCTCCGACTTTCAACCAGCCGGCTGTCTTTCTGACTCACTCCCTCTTAATTACAGTCTTAACTAAATGATGTGTAGGCGGCATTACAGTTTGACTGATAAAGTATATTTATGTTTGGATTGTTGTGATGAAGGGATGCTCCAGTGGTGCAGCACTGATCTTTTGTTTTAATCATCATAACTCAGGCAGCAGAATATAACAGTGTGGGTCAAACTTCTACATTTCCCAAAATGCAACACAATGCGCTCCTTCATCATGCTATATTTAAATGGACAGTAGAGGTGGGAAAGATTTAAAAAATATATAAATTAAGATGGTGGTTGCAGAATTCTTAATGAGAGTTTTTAAAAAATACTATGAATTGATAATACCACACTATAGTCATTGCATGTTTTCACGATGTTGCCAGTGGACGTGACGTGAGTTGTGCATGTTTGGTTTGATGCAGCGGTAGAAGAGACTCTAAGTTTCAAAAGATGACATGAACATTGACATGACATGAATGTGGCTTTGGAACAGTCGCAGTAGAGATATAACTGTTCTCAACTCATTTCATAGACAAAGTTTCACAACATTTATTTTCCCAATTTTGGCTTTTTAATTAATTCTCTCTAGATGTGATTTTAGTTTTGTTTTAAAATCAGGAGCTTCAATAAAACAGTTCAGGAATTTTACAAATACACAATTAAGTATAAACTACATTAATAATAATCAGCAGTCCCGTTCATTTCATACATCAGTTCCTTAAATGTGTCTGAAGTTTTTCATCAGGATCCATGAATTACTCTAAAAAACGTAAAATCTTAAAATGTTAAAGAAAGTGATAAAACCATTCCTGGATATTGGATCTGCACCAACATGAAAATGATTCTTTCCTGAACCAAACTGAATTCTTCTGCCAAGTTTAGTGGAAATCTGTCCTGTAGCTTTTGTGTAATCTTACAAACAAACATAGAAAATGACATAAGGGGTGAAAACACAACCTGCTCGTGGAGGTGAAGACACAACAAACCTCCCATTGATGACACAAAAGAAAATCATTCACAGACTTAGTGAGTTCATTGATACGCTGAAGCTCAGGTCTGCCCCCTGGTGGTGAAGAGGGATGAAAACAGTGACCCTGCATCTCCTGTGAGGTCACACTGAGGTTCTTACTTTACCTGTGCACACTGCCAACTTTCACCGAAGCTCATTGACTGTTTAAGACTGTGTCGGCAAACACTCAACAAATAATTCTTCTGTTCTATATTCATCCCTCTTATGTGCAGTTTTATTTCCAAACAATTCATCCTGATGTTATATGTTGGTGTCTCTGGGATCTCAATAAAAAAAGTTCTATGGGTTTGAACAAAGTTTGAGTTTGTGACATCGGTACGTTTTTTTAAAGACGTACAACAAAACACAAAATCCAAATTCAGTATCAGAAAATGAGCAACAGAGGACACACACATAAACACACACGACTGGACCAAAAATTCAGTCAAAAGAGGCAGAAAAAACATGTTTTGACCACTTGATCTTTTTCACAAGACAATTCAGGTTTAATGGCCACAGGAGAAGAAATGTATTTATTTACCCAGAGAATAAACGTATACTCAGGAACCTATTAATACATTTTAAGGACAGATAAAACACAAGCTGTACAATGGTATTGAAGGAGGGTACTGCTGTGTTTGAGGTACTGCTGCTTACAAATATCACACAATTAGACACTAATGAGTAAATGAGTCCAGCTCACATCCACAGTGCAGGACACAAAAACACTGCACAACTTTAAAAGACTTTAATCTTGAAAACTTTAAAGAAAATGCATAAAGGACAAAAAAATTGCTTTCCCACAAATACCAAAAATATACGTACAAATTAATTAGAGAAACATAGAAACATCTCTGGATAATCAGGTATTATCGATTATTACCTTGTTAATATTTATTATATTCATAATGAACTATTTTGTTGGATGTTTCATGTGTTCTATATATTATAGTATTATATACACAGTTGTGTTTTGTTGATGCTTGTATGAATGTGTGTGTGAATACAGATCATTTACTCTGTTGTTAATGAGCACTAGAGGGAGACATGCGACTACAAATGACTGTGCTGCACACTCGTTAATGAGCTGAGAACATGGGGGGGGGGGGGGGGGGGGATCTTCTATGGGAAGTATCATGAAGTCACCGGGGAGATTAAATAAAGGTTTTATAGGTTAGTTGACTGAAAACAGAACAAAGCATCTGAAACCAGGGGCTGTTCTCCTCCCTCCTCTCTGCCAGTGTTTACTATCAACACCCTCTGACCACAGCCTCACCTGCAGCTCATTTCCCTGCCGTCACCCAGCTTCCTCTCCACCATTTGACTACATCTGAATGCACCACCAACAACAACCTCCTGCAAATCCCACACATGCAGAATTCAGCCAGAGGCGTCTGGTTCTCTGATCAGGACTGAAAACATCTCGCCTGACTTTCCCGAGGCTCAAACAGCTGTAGTACACAGAGAGGTTGTGTTGTTGAATCAACTGTCACCTTGACACACACACACACACGCTGGCATCTGGCATGAAGCCTAACCTTCCTAAGTATTGTGTGACCATGTTGATGAGCGGCCGGGCCAGAGGGCACCGCTGCCCCTCGGTTTTTGGGTTGGGCTTGTGCTAATTTTGTAACCGGACGCCCCTCCTTCCTCTTCACCCCTCATCATCCATCACCTCCTCCCCCTCTTCTCGTGCCACTTGTTCAATCCCCCTCTAACCTCGGAACCCGACCTCAGTGTCCCACCGGCAACTCCTCCATCCTCTCTGCTCCTCGTCCTCCCTCCTTCATTTGAATCCCACAGTGAGGCCTCTTTGTGCGGCCGCTGCTGCAAAGGGAAGCAGATTAAATGGACAAGCAAATGAGTTTTCTCCCGCAGCCAACTGCAGTGTGAGGACACACACACACACACACACACACACACACACACGCTCTGATGCACTCATCTGTCAACACAAACACACTCGTACATGCACATTTTCAGCTTCTGTATTAACTGAACTTCTTTCCTTTGCATGTTGCTGACCTTTGACCTGGACGTACATGACACACAGCCGTGTACGTACATATCATCCAGCTGTCCTTCAATCTCTTCTCTAAAAAATGAAGCCGCTCAATGTGTTTGTGATGCTTCACTTTCACATTTCACAATGATCCTGCACATTCCAGGAAACTCTTACTCAAGTAAAATCTTGTTTATTTAATGTCGTATTATTAGTTCTTCCTTTTTCTCAGCTGAGACTGAGTTGTGATTGTTGCACAGCGTGTATCAATGGCTCCTCAGACGTCAGGGTTTGTTTCCCGGGGTAGTTTAGCTTCATTCTGGAAGTGGAGATGCGTCGTCCATCTTTATACACAGTCTGTGTTTTTAACAGCTCCAGGCTATATTCGATTTTTGTTTTCGAGCCTCTATGCTAAGCGAGGCTCTCGGACTCAAGCTCCAATCAATCTCCTTAAAACCAAAAACATTTCCTAAAATATCTGACTATTCCTTGACATGACAGAGGTGACTTGGTTTAAGGTGGAAATGTGAGTTAACACCCTCCTCAGCTCATGTTACCGGCTCTCTCTTAAGGTGGTCTGACTTGTGAGCAAAGGTCAACATTGAGGAGCGTTTGGATTTTTCTTCGGGCACATTTTTCTACATTCTCACATTTGACAGGAACATTCCACAACATTTTTGCTCCTTCTGTGAAGCCTCTATCCTTCAACCAGTTCTGTTAAAGCGGGTGGTCCCAACACTTTTCTTCTTAAAAGTGATTTCAGGGTGTCTCTTCCGCAGTGCTCTCGAGCAAGCCAGCAAACCGCCACCTGATCCGACCTGTGACTGTGACCTCCCTGTGGAATGCACGGCCGTAAAAAGCTACACAAAGTTGTTTTTACCCACTGTCTCTCTCGGGCCCTCGTTCACCTGCTGCACCTCTTCTCTCTGTCTCTCCCCCTTTCCAGCCCCCCCCCCCCCCAACCCCTGAACTGTGGCCGCTCTGTAAAAAGAGGCCGCGGCAGCAGATGTGTGACGGTCGACACTGTTAACAGCTGTCGGCTCCTATATCAGCTCCTGTTAAAGGCCGAGCCCCACACGCCAACATGTCCTGCGAACAACAGTCGCAGCAGAAACGTCAGCAGTCAGATCCGACTTTCTCCACGAGAAAACTTTTTAGTACATTTCTGCTTCAGTTAAGCTCAACATTCATCGAGTATGTAGTTTATTAAAATAAGGCAGAAGAATTAATTGCAGCTGAATAAACTGACTTTGATGTTTTCCAGACTTTGTTTTTTAGAAAATTACCCAGAGGCATCATTTTCAAGAGCTTCCTGTGAGCATCGACAAAGGCAGAAGCTTCAGCTTGACCATATTGTGACTATACCTTTCCAGCCATTTTAGTTCTGCTCTGTAGGCGACTGTTGTTCAGAGAGAATCCCCAGAGAGAAGAGGAACAGTGAATAAAGAGGAATATCCATCTGTCTGCAGTTTACTGTATTATTCCATCTTTACTGAAAATAACTTGAGTGACAGCGAAGATGGTTTTTGTTTTTTCACCTTGTGTGTGTCATCATGGTTGAGATGTGGCAGGAACTACCACAGAGGGGATTTCAGTAGATCAAGTACATTTACTTGATTACTGTACTAGATGTATTTATCTGAACTTTCTACTTCACTACATTATTATAATACAGTGTGTTACACCTTGGTATTTATAGTATTCTTTAAAGCAACAATCATCTTGTGGAAAGCTTCAAATTAAATGCACCTTGTCCCCAAATCTTGGATTTAAATTCTTTCAACATAGTTTTTTTCAACATTCATGTCAACTTCACAGTGTGATAAGAGCTTTTCGTGGGAGCAACATGAAGTAATATCATGAATCCTGCTGAACGTCTCCTCCTTCTTTGTGTGGCCACTGTAATCAGCAACAACACTTCTCTCTTTACACATGTTCACATGAAACCTAATATGTTTTAGTGTGTTTCAGACACACTCCTGCTCTGCTCTATCTAACCTCATTGTCTCTGTCTGGCATCCGCACACTGCACAGCATCTGGCTGCTGTCCAAGGCCTCGCTGTCCATCTCTGGCACTTCCATTCCTCGTCTGTTTCCCCCCATCGCCTCTCTGCCCTCTGATGAAAACTCACTTGTGTCTGGCTCTCCTGAACCCCAGCTACTCCAGGCCCAAGCCTGTAAACTTCAACCCCCGGCCCCCGGCGTCAACTCCAGCCCCAGGTCCCAGCCTCTGGCCTTGAGCTTTTTACCTTCTCCCCGACCCAGCTGCTGTCACCTTCCCCAGCCGTCCAGCACGGCATGAGAAGCCTAGCAGCTGTTGATCAATGGGCAGCCGGGGCCAACGCCTGCCTGTCCCCTCCCCTGACCTCCTACTCTTACACACACAGACACACACACACACACAGATGCACGCACACACTCCCCAGGGAGGCAACAGATGGGGGTCAGCCAGAGGAGAGGGGTGTGGTGCGCGACAAAGGGCTGGGTTAGGTGTGTGTGTCTCAGTCTGTATTCGAGAGACTTCATGTGAGTGAGTTTATCCAATGGCTTCTTCCACAGTTAGATAATATCATGCATGTTTTTATGTATGTGACGTGATCCTGTGTGTGTGTGTGTGTGTGTGTGCGTGTGTGTGTGTGTGTGTGTGTGTGTGTGTGTGTTTGCAGGGCTGTGGCTGGACATTTGCTGGCCCCGTGTCTCCAGTATGGACAGGTGTTGGTGTCAGCAGTGTCCAGACTCATTTCAGCAGCTGCTGCCTCCCCCCCCACCCCCAAGTCCTCTCCTCACAAGTCTCCCTCCCTCCCCACCGACAGATGTAGCCACACCACCTCCACCTCTCAGCTTTTTATGGGCCCGGCCTGTTTTGACTTTAAATATTTGCCCAGGAGGCGCTCGTTCTGTTTGGGTAAGGAGGGGTTTGAAGAGACACACACACACACACGTAAACATTTTCTCTGTGTATGAATATGTACACCTATGTGTGCACCCTCCCCCGCTTCTCTGTG
This sequence comes from Paralichthys olivaceus, assembly GCF_024713975.1. Classification (NCBI taxonomy): domain Eukaryota; kingdom Metazoa; phylum Chordata; class Actinopteri; order Pleuronectiformes; family Paralichthyidae; genus Paralichthys; species Paralichthys olivaceus. Next base: position 18,676,613 of record NC_091106.1, read on the forward strand.
TTTACACACACCTGGGCAGCATTGGAAAGGTGGTTTGTCTTGTTTTTGTCTCGCCAGAATAAAAGCCTGTCAGCAGTCAAACAGCCGACACAGAGAAAGAAAACAGTTCACCCAACTGATCTGTGGCCCCCGATGGTGAAAACCTGCAGACAACTGGAAGAAAGAAAACACTGCAGGAGCTGACAGCTGAGAGCAAATGGATGTTTAGAGAATTGAGGATTTTTATTGCACCTCACAGCAACCTCCCCTGTAAAAACCACAAATATCTGATGTGAAGTCAGTTAGTTTCAGTTTGTTCACATTCAGAGTCGAGATTCAAGAACTTTATTGTCATTGTGCGAGGACAATGGAAATTACGAAAAAGTCCTGGTCGAATCAAAGTGTGCCTGTTATAAGATTTACAGAGGAAATACACAAATATAAAGAAAAGGCAAAAGTGTAGTGAAACAGAAATATCAGCAAAGAAGCAGAGAAACGCTTTAAACAATGTTTTATTAATCGTTCTTCTGTTTCAATGATGTAATATGAACAGCAAGAATACTTTTAATGTGGTGAATGAAAATATTTAAGATTATTAACGCTGTGCTTATCAAATTTTGTATATAGACAAATTATCGAGTGGATAAATGGAAGGTAAAAATCTAATCGTAACAATCCCAGAGAATATTATCTCCTGACTGTGCATTTTAAAAAGTTTAGCCAATTCAATGTTGATCTCATTTATCCTTTATTTAAGCAGGAAGGTCTCACACAGCATCTCCTCTTCCAGGGAGTCCTGGTCAAGATGGGCTGAGAATCAAATCAAATAAGTTTCATTTACAGAAACAAGCAGGAACATGAAACAGACATGAAATTATATGGGAATCAATGACAAAAATGATTTCTATCTATCTACTCCAGAAATATCTGTCTGTCTCTATATGGCTTAGAAATCTCCAAAATCATATCGGCTTCACACTCGCCATGTGAATTATTCAGGGCCCGAGGAAGAGCAGTGTCGAATTTGGACACGCGATATTAATAAACTTAAAATTTGACGACCATCACTTTGTAGCAGAAGCGACTGGGACTCATCAACGTAAGTGATGTTGTCTATCACGGCAACAGCGTGAATATAACTGACAATAGAGTCCTTCACTGAGTCTTTCAACAGCACCTGACGGCCTTCATCTGTGAATGGAGTTAACTGATCCAGGGAAGTGTCCGTCCTGTACTGTGCAGTAATATATGAATTTATACGTACATTTCAATCCTCTCTGCAAACAGTCAGAGTGAATGCATGGTTTTGATTCTACACACCACTTTGTGTCACATTTTCCTCCTCGTAGGTTTGAGGCAACTGCACAGCAGAGGTGAGGAACATGGCTTCAGAAGAAAGGATTCAATTAATAGCTACACCTGTACTCCTCGTTTTCTTACTTTATACAGAAACAACAGTGGAGACACCAACAGGCTAAACACTGAGCATCAACAAACGCTAATCTCAAGGTGACACATGCTGTGAAGTGTCGTGCTTCTCCAAAAGTCCCCAAAGAGCGACTGAAGCTTCTGCTTATGATCCATCAGAAGGGGAGAGAGAAGGAAGATAGAGAGGAAGGTGGATATGGAAGAACGATATACAGTTGGGGGGTTTGGAGTTGAAAGATAATTAGAACAGCAGTGAAGGATTCTGCTGCTGATCCCAGAAAAAACACCTCCGCCAGCTGGGTTCAAAGTCCAGGAGGGAGGAGGGACATGAAGACGGAGAGGAAGAGGAAGAGAGAGAGAGAGGGCCACAGGAAGGGGAAGATTTGGGGGATCTATAGCGGAAGAGTGGTGGAGCACACCTTGTTGTGCCATCTGGGCCAACTCCCCCACCACAAACACACACATTTCTCCATCGTCTTCCTCCTCCTCCTCCTCCTCCTCCTCCTCCTCCTCCTCCCAGCCCATTAGGACGGAGGATTAAGGTGGTGGCAATGACAGGAGCGTACCTGGCAATACATTTAAACTGTCCAGGGGAGGGAAGCAGGAGGGTGAGGGAGGGAGGCAGATCACAAGGGAGGAAAGCAAAGGAGAGGTAATAAATGAGATAGATGGGACGGTGAGATCATTACGCAAAAATACACACACACACCAGGATTGTTGTGACAACAGCAAAAAGAAAGTTTCCTCACCGGCAGCGCGGCCGACTCGTCTTCAAAAAATGGCAGCATGAGCCAGTGAGTGCCAAACAGATGCTGGTGCAATTGCTGCCCCCCCCCCCCCCAATAAACACCACCACCACGCTCTATACCCCTCACCACCACCACCACCACCACCACCCCCCAGCCAGCCAGCCAGCCAAGGGGGGGGGGCACAGCTATGGATGGGGCCCATATGGCCGCAGCTGATGGGGGTGATTGTCGGTATTGTTCACTTTGTCAGCGATCCTGGGGATGCGGGAGAGAACTAATGATAATGCAGAGTGCAGATGTGCTCTGGAGCAGCCCAGTCGTTAAGCAGCAACAGCTTGTGTTTTGTGTGTGTGTGTGTGTGTGTGAGAGAAAGAGAGAGAGAGAGACAGAGAGAATGCATGTGCATGGGTGGGTTCCTTGGTTTGTGTGCGTGAGATCGAGAGAGAATATGTGTGTGTGTGTGTGTGTGCATGTGTATGTGTGTGCCTGTGTGAGTGTGTGTGTGTATGTGTGAGTTACAACCACAGCTGCTTGCCAGCCTGTTTCCCTTCTTGAGAAGACCTTCTGGAAGACCTACTGCACACACACACACACACACACACACACACAGAGAAACACACACACACACACACACACACACACACACACACATACACACGACACATACATGAACAGTTGTTGTTCCGTGGATCTGCACATTTGTTTCATCATTCATCCAAACTGATTCCTGTACACTAGAGATCAAACGTCAAAAACTTTATCAATTGATGGAGAGTTTAACATTTTCAGTGAAACGTAACCTCCGTCAGTAAACACATTATTTCAATATTTCACTGGATAAGTAAATATCTTCACCTAATGGTGGCGCTGCAGGCAACTTCAGCAGATTACCTGTAGCTGCTGTCAGACACATCTGCAGAAACTCCAGAGGAGCTGGTGTGAGAACACAGCAGGAGATCCTCCGCAGGATTCACCAGGAGCAGGTGGGGGTGTCGATGACGCTTCTAACTTGCCGCAGAGAAAAACCACACACACACGTAGCAGACACAGAAGTCAGGAGAGTGTCTGGTGATAAGGGCCCCTGCTGGTGTCGGTGCTGTAAACAAACATGTGATCTCCTGAGCAGAAATAATATGTTACTTCCTGCCTACGCCTGCTGCTCCGCCCTGCACCTGAATCCTGCGGAGGCATTTCATTCTGGACCAGAATGGTGGACACATGTTTTATGTTCCTTGTTTTAATATTCCATGTTACACTTTGTCGTTTTATTCATGGAGACGGGACTAAAGCAGATCATTTAGCTCTGTTTGATTCGCTTGCACCGAACAGAGATGCAAAAAGAAAGATGACATAAAAAGAAAGTGGAGCGTGTTTCTGAAGACTCCCTCGCTCGTTTGGCCTCTCCTCTCCTCCTCTCCTCTCCTCTCCTCCTTCTCTACTTCTTCCCTACCATACAGATGGTCCCAAGCTGCCTTCAATAATCCAATGCACAGCCATGCCAGTACTCCCCGGGCTACACCCCTGATGCTACACCACTCACACATACATATACAGAGACAGTGCCAGTTCCCTGGGCAGGACCCCTGTCTCTCTGGTCCAGATTGGTTCAGTTTGGTTCAGCATGGAGCAGTAACACTGGCCCTCAGGGCTCTACATGGGCCTACGGGGCCCCAAGTTGGCCTCAAGCATAGCTGGGGCCACGATGGAAGATAGCTCCGGGGCTTTGTTGTGTTATCTTTTGATGATGACTGTTAGTATTATTACACAAGCTGGAGCGGCCAGATGTTTTCATTTTCATCAATGTAAGCCTGGTCATCTGGAGGAACACGAGAGCCGACAGACGACAGAGAGAGAGATGGAAGGAAAAAGGTGAAAGGAAGGAGAGCGAACAGTGACATGGAACTTCTTAAAAGATGAAAGAGATGGAGATGAAGACGAGGACAGCGATGGAGACGAGGCCTCTTCAGGAAGGAGCGAGGGAGAGGCTGGTCGGACATGACGGAGGCAGAGAGAGAGAGAGAGAGAGAGAGAGATGGATGGAGGGATGGAAAAGAAGCATGGGTACGCAGAGGGAGGGATGGACAGAGTGCGGCGGATTGGGGGGAGGGATGGAAGAATGGATGGAAGGAGGAATGTGACAGATGGGTTGTGCCTGGCCAGAGCTGGGAGGGAGCGGAGAGGTTGGCATCACAGGGTGAGAGAACACACACACACACACACACACACACACACACACACACACACACACAATGACTGCACACACACACACAAACACACACACACACAATGACTGCACGCTCACATGCATGTGCGCCAGTTAACTCCCCTCATGCACAGTCTCTGCTGTCAGGAAGCACTTCGATGTCTCCCCTTGTGTCAAGAAAACGTCGACCACATGATAAATTGTCAAATAAATAGCGCAGTGGAAATGTTCTGACATATTGTTTGCATAAATTTATTTTCGGCTCTTGCAATCAACTTTCTCACTGAGACGATTCTGAGACAGATTCAGGATTTCACTTCAGAAATTCCCAAAGTCGTCCCAGAAATGAAATCATCTTTGAGATCAGTGTCACCAGCACGACCTGGAGTTCGAGAGTCTAGATACTGTTGAGATGCAGAAGGATACAGGATCTCATCAGGCTGGACTGTTTTTATTTATTTATTTTTATTCCCTTTTTTTTTTTTTTTACAGGGGTAATTCTCATGGATAGAGAAAACACTTTTGTTTCTCTTTAAGTCGATATCTGTTTCCCTCTTGGTGACGCTGGACTTGGTTGTGTGGTTATTTTAATAAATAAATGATTCTGATTGTCAAGTGTTCATTCATGTTATTCTGTTGTGTCATGGTTTGACTTTGTCAGTATATAAGTTCCAGTGTGTGTCATTTACTGCCGTCAGTCTATCTATTGGAGTTTAATAATGTTTTATGCCTCAAAATATTTTCATGAAAGTTGGTGGAAGGAAGGGACATGAGCCGAGAATAATCCAACTATACAGGGAATATTCAAAAAGGGCATAAATCTTGAAAAAGGGGGCAGATCCAGGATGTATTATTCATTATATTATCACTGATTTCCCGGGGAATAATTCATGGATCTTGAAAAAAAGCAACCTATCATTCTTCCACCATGCACATTATGGTTTCACCATCCACATTGTTTTGTTGGCTGTAAGGCCTGACTGAATTTAAGGGGACTGCTGGGCCTTGGCGGAGGTGAGGGCTCTACTGACTGACACATCAGTTCAGTTTTGTAAATTCATTTTTAAAGTTTAAAGTCTATCTGCTCACACATACTTCTTCATATCATTTTTATATTTCACCAGAACACAATCTACCAAATTCCGACAACGCTGCATGTTTTTATTAATAATATCCCTCAGTCCCAGTTCTCACTTCATTCTTCATGTTTTAATGTCAGGCTCTGACGCCTTGTTTGGGTTTTATGCTATTTACAATTTGATCCATGTTTTTGTTTGACATTGATTTTTTTTTTGAACATGCTTTCATTGTTCTATTCGGACACACATGTAATTATATGTAGGACTGAATCAAATCAACGTATTCATCAGCCGTCCTATCGAAGCTTTTAACACAATTTAAACGAGATGTTTTTGTTTCCACATCTCATTGTTTTTGAAGCGTAAAGTTACATCCTGCTCAGAAAACTGGAAAAAAAATAATGATTCTTTCCAAAGTTTTATACCTTTAACTTCCGTCAAGTTAAACGTTATTATAAACAGACACCTGGAGGTGAAGACACACTGCTGCATGTGTTTGCTGGTTTGGCTCCACAGTGACACATCAAATGATTGTGAGAATTTTGTGATTCGTTACACTCGCAACAATACGATACAGCAACAGGGATATGAGCTACTACACAAAACAGTGTGTTCTATTGTGTGTGTGTGTGTGTGTGTGTGTGTGTCTCGCTTTCATCACAGGAGGAACGACGTGACAGCGAGAATGAACTTCACTCTTCCACATCATCACAGCTGGCTGCTTGCTTGTCGTGTGTGTACATGTGTTTCTGTGGTTTCCTGTGTGTGTGTGTGTGTGTGTGTGTGGTACACATACTTGTCTACATCTCAGCAGGCAGGTGCAGCAGATGTCCAGCACTGACATACACAAACATGCACACACACACAGTAACGCCTTTAACATCTACACAGCAGCAGCAGCAGCAGCAGCAGCAGTCCAGTGGGTTGAGTGACTGACACCAGTAGACCCCTCCCTGCGTGACCCTATCAGGTCACTATGGCGATGATAAAGTGCTGAGTCGTGCACATGTGTCTCGGTGCCAGCAGCTTCCATCAACACCCCGAACACGCCCTGGTAATGCCCCTTATCTGGCACACACACACACACACACACACACACACACACACACACACACACACACACACACACACACACACACACACAGCTGGGAGAGGATGGCAGAGGAAGTTTTGTCTTTTTTGTTTTAACCTTAGAGCCAATTAATTTAGCTCCCCTTCAAATGAACCTTTCTGATTGGAGGATTTGCTTTTTTCCCAACATCTCTTTTTACCCTTCCTCTTTTTCTCTTTCTCTATTTTTCCCTCACTTATCCCAGGAGTTCGAGGCTGCTCTCCTTCCATACAAGAATCACACAAAGAACAAGTACTGTTTAATCCCTGCGTAGCCCAGCCCCTAAAGACAGACCAGCTGGAGGCCTTTGTGTGTGTGTGTGTGTGTGTGTGTGTGTGTGTGTGTGTGTGCACGCTCATGCTAGATCACAGGTTATATAAACCTGTGTTCTCCTTGTGCGACCACAGAATGACTTATGTAAAGTTTTCCTTGCACATGTAGACATATGTAGATGTACATATAACATGTGTAAAGAGGTGTGGGGGGAGGGGGGGTTGCAGAGGGGGTTATGGGTAAGTAGTATCCCCCCCCACCCCCTCACACAGAGACACACAGACACTCAAGTTCGAGTTGTGTCGCCTTTTGTTTTCAGGGAGGGGGGAGGAGGAGGGTGCAGTGGCTGGATGGATGGACGGCGAGCTGGGACACTGTGCCTCCCGATGTTCCCAAAAAAAAAATATCCCCCTCCCCCCTTTTGCCTCCCTCTTCCACCTCCCTCCCTCCCCAGCCAGTGTAGTGCCACTGTATTGTCTGCTCGCAGGCGGGCCGCTTGTTGCTTGCCTTCTGTCCTGCTGTGCTGAGTGCCTGACAAAGGGGCTCTTTTAAATATGCAGACAATCCTCGATCACTTGCGCGCACACACACACACACACACACACACGTTTGTCCCTGCTCTCCTCTTTCCCTCTCCGTCAGTTCTTCCATGGCGAGACCTGGCCTGGGAGTGTTTCCTTTTTCGCAGAGAATCAACAAGTCTCAGACATGAAAAGGATCCAGGAGGTTTCTCTCCTCTCAGTACTGAGTTTTAAGCCTTGAATGAAAGCGTTGTCATGTCAAGGCTAAAAGCTGGAATCCTGTTTGTTGAGGTCTCTGTGATGAAGCCTTGTTCTTACAGTAAATTTTCACCAACTGCATTTGTATGAAGAGGAAACTGAATTATTGGAAACAGGCATGCACAAACAAACTGAACATGTCTTTTATTCTCAGGTTGTCAATGGAAACATCTGTCTCGAGCTGATTTTGGAAGTTGCACCAAAGTTACAGAGGAACTGCTTCCTCAGCCAAACCTGCAGATGTCAGTTCACAGAGACGAGCCGGGGGTCGGTTCTGAAAATAAAGCGCAACAGTCAAACATCAGGACGCCTCAAGTCCACGAGACACTTCTCTTTATCCCCCCCCCCCGCCCAGTACGAGAGCCCTCGCTGGCAGCTTGGCAGAGGCCGCTCCCTCACGCGAAGCGACGGAGTGCAGGGGCCCGGGCCCCAGACAGGAGCCCAAGCTGGTCTCAGCCTCCCAACATGTTGAGCTGGCCCGCCTTGGGCACAGCCAAATGGTTCTGCAGCTGCCCCTTTGTCCCCCTTCCTTAAGTAAACAAAGGACAGAAACAAATTAATGACCTACATTCACAGCAAACCTTGCACGGCCTCCTCGCGCACAGAGAGAGAGCAGTTGTCTACAAGCAGATGTTCACTTGCAACACTGCAGATTGCAATTAATGATCAGCAGGCAGCGCGTGACCAAAGGATAGAGCTGCTGTATTTTCTGCAGCAGTTATCACAATGTCTGTCTGAAGTGACGACTGAAATCAGCACAGAGGGCAGGTACTTCAGAACCACGGACGTGTCTACAGAGTGTAAAACATGTTCAATAATAAGATAAAATATACATCAAGTAATGCTAACATCCAAATGTAAAATCAACCCCATCCAATCAAGTACACTTAAAAGTTACCGGTTTGAAATCTTCGCTAAAACGCTTCCTGGAACACGGAACTGAAATCTTTTTAAGTTTCTTAAACCAATAAGTTATTTATCAGACAGAGGACAATGTCATCAAGATTAGTTGTGAGCTTATCGCGTGAGTGTACGTTGGGGGCTTACTGCAGAGACCATCTGTGGCCTAATGAGCGCTGCTCCTTGGCCTCCGAGTGCAGGGGCCTTAAATGCATCTGTAAGAGCAGGTTTACTGAGCAGCAAGACATTAGCTAAAGCTGATTTCTTTACTGGAAAACTGGGCTTGAGGAGCTTTGGAGGGTGTGTGTGTGTGTGTGTGTGTTGCTGGGGGTTTGGATCCAACAAGCTGCTGCACATTTTCTGTTGCAGCTGATATAGCAGTTGTGCAGGCACGCAATAATACAGTGACGGCACACACACACATACTGAGAGTTTGCAGGCCATTAGCACGGCTCGCTCTTCAGATTGTCAAACTCCGGCCTTTCAGTAACCTTTGTGTGTGTGCGTTCAAGACACGTTTACACAATATATTGGTCCATGCGCAGACAACTTGTTGATGAAACTCAGGAAAAAGAGGAAAAAGCCGAAACAGAATTTCACACGAGCTTGAATTTCAAGATTCTTATAATTTATTGCAGTTTGCACACAATTTTAAAAATGTCAACAACAGCACACCAAAAAATTACAAAACTAAACACAATTAGAATTTACTCCCCTTGAGAAAAAACAAACAAAAAAACAAAAGAAATCAACCCAACTATGATTGTCAAAGCTAAACATGACTAAATCTGAAAAAGAAACATAAAAGAAAAGCAAAGATTTTTTCTTTTTAATCTCAAGGGAGAGCAAATACATCTCAATCCAAATCTGCTTGTTTTTTCCCCCCAGACAGTGATTGTCCTTTTTCAAAACAAACTCGTCGTTTCACGCCCTCCCCCCCCCCCCCATCTGTCGTTCCATAACCTGTCTATGACATTTCAACATTTTTATACCTTACTTTAAAAAACTCCCCCCCCCCCCCCCCTTTGTTTTCAAGTAAGCACAGCAAAAGAAGGAGATGTCTCATCCGGGTGGTTACTTCATAGCATCATGAGCCGTTGACATCACTACCACAAACTCCACCCTCCACTCACACATCGAAAAATAAAATTTAAATAAAATTTTAAAATTAGCCCGGACTACAGCAGTTTAAGGCGGTCAAGTAGAACCAGAGGAACAGAACGGAACGGAAGAAAAAAAACAAAAAAACATAACAGCAGTAATGATGAAAACAACAGCAGGATGGAGTGAGCCCATATGCAGAGACGCTGCCAGTGAAGAAATAATTTTTCATGGGAAAAAAATTACAAAAACGAGACAATGCGGCTAAAACTGCCGCAATGTCACCCACACTGTTGCACTGGCAAAGCCTGTAGGTGCCACCAGATGACGGGGCGGCACATACAGCCACGGCACACACACCAGCGGGGGCATGTACACACACACACACAACACACGTCTGAGTGAGGGGAAATGCGGAGCCTTCGCTTTTCAGCATCTCTGCGTTGAATGGTTTTGGATTGTATCAACGCTTGACCATTACTTTGAAAAAAAAAAAATTTGAAAAGAGGTTTAAAAGAAAAAGTTAAAATTAAACCGATGTAGCCCCAACCCAAACACAACATCCACGTACAAAACAAAAATTCAGATCACATGAGCAAAATATGATAAGACATCATTTTCCAACAAATTCAAAAAATTCCTTGAATTTATACATTATCTATTTCTCAATGCTCTACAGTATCAAATACTCCCGTAGCGTCAGAAATGTTTTTTTTTTTTTTTTAATAAAGGCATCTTTTCAGCAAAAAAATCTGATTTCATGTCTTTTAGCCTAAAAAGGTGCATTCAGGCATGCCAATGCTCTCCCGTCTCTCTCAAAGTCAGGATAATGTTTGAAGTGGAAAAAACACACACACGCTCACATACAAACATCTGATCACATTTACGCTGCTGCTTCGTCTAATGCGAGAGGCGCTGAGCTGAGTGAGTTACTGTACAGAATCAGCTCGGCACAGCTCGACGCCACGCAACAGCGCGACGAAGATATCTGACCCTTCAACTTTCAGCAGAACATCTCAGGTTCATCCTCTCTGCTTCCTGTCTCTCTCTCTCTCACTCTCTCTCTCCGCTTCCTTCACACTGCAGCCACGTCAGAGCCACAAACCTGCACTCAGACCTGAAGTAAGTGCCCAGTGAGAAGATAAAACCGAGAAATGGCAACGACGGCGTCTAGAGCTGGAGAGGACGGGGAGACGGAAAACAAACATGCAGCCATGGAGAAATGTAACGCCTGAGGAGGAGGAGCAGGAGGAGGAGGAGGAGGAAGTGCTGGGTGGACGCAGATCGTCAGTAGGTTAAATTGACTGGTGATAACCAAGTCACATGCTCGTAAACACTCTCTCTCACACACACACACACACACACACATACACACACACAGCAGAGAGATCAGTGCATATAGACACAGGCTTCAAATGCTTCATCGTATCGCTTCAACATCCGAGGGTAACACATTCGGTAACATTCTTCTAGGAGCCCAGCGACAGACCTACAACGAGTAGAAAAACCCAACTCTTCACTGTCAACGAGTGTAACGTTCAAACATTTCCCCCCTGATGCAAAAACCACAACTTAAAAGGTTTAAGACAAAATCAAATTTTCATGCATTTTTTTTCCAGAATAATATTCAGATTTTTCAACAGACCGCACCCTGGAGTAGTATTCACAAAGAAAAGGAAAAGAAAAGCCCGTTGTCAAATATTTGATCAATTACAATGTGTACAGTAATACAGCAAATTCACATTTTATTTTAAAGTATACAGGTTTGGACGTCATGCAACAACAGCAGGTCCCATTACAAAAAAGTAACAAAATAATAATAATAATCATTAATTTAAAAAAATGGTAAAGGATTTAAGTTTTAAAATTATAGCAGAACAATATACAACAACCTTAAATTAAATTACTTTTTCAACAAGAGATGTTTTAAAGACTGCCAGCTAGATTTAAGAAACAAAATCTATTAATAACAATAATAATATTAATAATAATAATAATTTTAAAGGTCTTTCTCATTTTTAGAAAATACTTCAAATTGATTAAAAGTGAAAAAAGGAGGCTGTGCATTGCATGAGTGCCATCAGTCTGTCAGTCAGTCAGCTTCCCCCTGAACACACGACACCAAAGAGCTTAACGAGAGAAGCGGGGAGCGCTTCGCCAACGACACCTCCATGCCAGTAGAAAATAAAATTAATACACACAAAACTCACTCATACACACTCACGCACATCAGGTGAAATTTTTGCCAGAGTAGTGCAGGACTGCGCACACACACAGACACACACATTTCTTCAAACTGTGTGTGTGTGGTGGTATCGACTTGTTGTGATCACAGTACCCGTTTAGTGTATTGTAATGCTTTTTCACTTCAGTGTGTTCGACCTGAACTCCTGCAGTGGTGTTTGCTGTCTGTGGGACTGGGACCGATACGCTGGCCAGCGTCGGAGTGTTGTTTCTGAGATGAAACACAAACAGAGTGAAAACTCTTCAAAAAAAATAAAATAAAGGCAAGACATTCTCACTGGGACCCATGTCCTTAGACGCAATGAAAACCACCAAACAGAACTTACGCCAAATAAAAATAAGAGTTCAGAATAAAATAGAATAAAAAAAAAAAAAATCAGTAGTAACATTTTCATGTGCTATTAAAGTGCAATTGAATGAGATTTTGCGACACAAGAACATGACTCACTTAAACCCCGAACATCAAACTTCTCTTCACCTCCCCATGGCTCTCTGCCTTTCTCACTCTGCTCTTTCTTTCCCTTTATCAAACCCAGCAGTCTGTTCTACTTCCACAGTTCCTGGGAGCTGTCCTCAATCGCCCAATCCCTGACATTGGGCAGCGCCAGCGGTTCACTCTTTACTGACAACGAGTTGACCAGTTCACAATGGAACTTGCGGATGTGTCGGTAGAGGTCCCCGGACTGCGTGAAGCGCCGCTCGCACCACTTGCAAGCATGCGGCTTCTCACGCGTGTGCACCACTGCGTGGCGGCTGAGGTTGTGTGAGTACTGGAAGCTCTTGCCGCAGGTGGTGCAGGTGTAGGGTTTCTCACCAGAGTGTGTCCGCTCGTGGCGCTTCAGCGTGTACATGCAGGAGAAGGTCTTGCTGCAGATGGTGCAGGTGGGCACGTTGACGTCTCCGGCGGGCTTGGCGCGGATGCCCTCCTGCTCCCTGAAGTGGGAGCTGAGGTGAAGCTGGAGGATGTGTGGGGAGGGGAAAACCTTGTTACACAGCGGGCACATGAAGATCTGGGTGTGTTGAGCTGACAGCATGTTGGAGACGTAGGGCAGCAGGGAACTATCCATGCTGGCCACCTCGGCCTGGGCGCGCTCGTTTTCACCTCCGAGTATGTCCTCCTCATCTGCTGTGGCTGAAGGCTTCTCATCTCGCTCCAACTCAGAGGCCAGAGAGGCCTCTCGCAGAGCGGACAGGTGCGCTTCCAGGCCAAGCCGCCGCTGGACTGACAGAGGCCCTCCGACCCCGTGGTGGGTTAGGCCCCCGTTGGCGCTGGGAACTGTTGCCTTGGTGATGCCACTGTGCTCCATTTCATAGTCCCCACCTCCTAGTTCCTCTTCCTCATCTGAAGCCACGCCTCTCTCTACCTTCACCCTCACAGCCAATGGGCTTTGGAGGCTGTCTGGTGTGGCTGCACCGCTGAAGTAGGATTGGTGGTGGTTACTGTGGTTGCTACTGGGGACAGGCTTCACTGACAGGTCCAGGACACAGTCAGCCACATCATTTGAGACCCTCCTGCCCCTGTGCCCTCCACGAGAGCTCACAGAGCGGTGTGACCTCTGGGAGAGGGATCCAGTGGAGCTGGTGGGGCTTCCGGCCGGGGAGAGCAGCTTTCCTCTCTCCCGAAGAACTTCCCCAGCCTGTGTCACAGCCTCAGCGTGATTTGGGCTGGTTGTAGCCAAGGCTGGTGTTGCTGGTCTGTCCGCAGACGGCAGCCGCAGCCACAGCGGTCCACTCTCTGCCTTTCCATCCTCCTCCTCATCACTGTGCAGCAGGTCGGCAGTCGCAGGCCGGCCGGTAGAACCATCTGATAGACTGTCTGCCTTATCAGAGCAGCTGGACCCACCGTCATCCTCTCTGCGCGTGCTGTCCGCCTCCGCCGTGGCCTTCTGCTTCAAACGTTTCTTACACACCTTCACAATGTCATACATGTGTAAGTAGCTGGCCGCTGCCAGCACATCCTCCACGGGAAGGTCCTGGAACTGCAGCTTGCCCTCATACATGAACTCCAGGAGCAGGGAAAAGGCCGGGGCTGTGACAATGTCGCTGTTGAGATGCACCACATCTCTCTTGTCCAGCTGGTCCTTGTAGAAGAGGTGAAAGTACATGCTGCAGGAGGCCAACACAGCACGGTGCGCACGGAACTGGACATCGCCCACCAGCACCGTGGAGTCACACAGGAAGCCCTGGTGCCGCTGCTCACTCAGACACTGGAGTAAATGTCTGCTGTGGTCTGGGAACTCCATCCTGCCGTCCTCATAACCTGCAGCCACACAGAAACACAGAAGCAGAGTCAGATCTCAGTACATGTCATAAAAGGTCTCTGTCGCCATAATGTCAGACTTAAGAATTAAACCTGATCTGAATTAGCAGAAATGAACAGAAATGTAGACAAAAATCTAGATATGTAAAAGAGGATTTAAACTAATGAGAGACATTATAAACAGATTGAAGTAAATTAAAAGGTAAAATAAATAAATGAAAAGAGATGCTGAAAACAAGCATCAGAAGAAGACACGCAAGCGAAAGAAACTCTTCAGGAGAGCGCAAGGTGGTCAAAACTGAAACTGCTAATTTCTTAAGGTATATCAAAATAAAACAAAAACATAAATGCAAACATGCAGCAAAGATACAATATATATTTACATCCACAGAAATATTTCTGCTCAAATTAAAAGACACCACGGAGGTTACTGCAAAGTCATACATCTAATCCATCCTACAAACACACTAAAGCTTTTTATATTAATCATTTTCTTATTTAAAAACATAAATAAATCAAAACAGGTAATTAAGTGTAATTAAAGAATAATCTGTAATTCAGCTTTTACCCAGAGAAAGACTTAATCTCAGGTAAAGCACCAGCGACAGATTCTTCTACTCTGTCTCTCCGTTCTCTCTCTGAATCTCTCTAACTCCTCTGCCTGCACTCCTGGATTGTCGCTGCTCCTACGCTGGTTATTTTTATTAACCCACTTTGGCCTGGCCTGGCACAGCCCTTTTAGGTAACCGGCTTTCAGCTGCACACACTGTCCTCACGTACACAACACACACACCACCAGCCTACCTACCAACCACCTCCACAGGCTAAGTCGAGCAGGAAAACTGCCCAATTGAAATAGCACTGTCGAAAAAGAAAACAGCTTGTCCCTTGTTTAACCTGCGAGCGCCGGCTTTAAGTGTACGATTAGACGGAGGAGGGAGAAAGGGATAGAAAACTTTATGCTCTTCAGGTGTAGTTAAAAAAAAAAGTTGATTAAAAGAAATAAAAAAACGAATTCTGCAAAATTTCCGAAGTCGTTAACGAGAATGAAATCTGTAAAATCCCACCTGTTAACCAAGTGGATTTGTCCTGCCTGAGAAAATACATCGGTCCCGCTCTGCACTGTGTTAACCAAAGCAGTTAAATCACCTCATTTGAATGAAGCTTCACCAAGAATGTCAGTGTGTGTGAGACTGTGTGTGTGTGTGTGTGTGGGGTGTGTACGTGTGTGTGCTCGCCCTACAGCTCATTCAAACTGCTTTTAATGAGGGGGCTTATGGGGACAAGGGTGTACCACCTCCCACCTCTCCACACCCCCACCCCCTGTCCAGTCAAACTCCTCTTCCACCTCCTCCTTCCACGCACTCACCATCCGTCACTCACACACTGCGTTCCCATCTAAATCTTAGAAGAAAAAACCCAACACATCCGCTCCATAGTAGAAACTGCCCTCTTCCTCAACCCCCACCACCCCACCCACCACCCAGAAGAGAAGATTTACAATACAATCACTGTAAGTGCCCTGCTCGTCACAGCATCAATCCTAATCCTTAAAGATGTCTAAAAATAAAGACGGCTGTGGCGGCAAACGGGGAGGGAGCCGTCGGCAGAGGCTCAGGAGGGCAACCGCCTGTCAACCCGGCCAACCCGGCCCCCGGACCGGCCGGCTCAGGCAGGGGTCTGAGAAAGAGAGAGACACGGAGGGGCAGTGAGGGAGAGGGTGAGGGAGAGGCTGGGACGGCCGGGGAGGGAGGCTTACCCACATCTGATCCAGCTGACGGGGGCCATATGGCAGCTGCTAGCCAGATAAAGAGATTAAGACTAGGAGGGAGTGCGATTACAGCTGTCTAGCCAATTCAGGCAGCTCAAATCTGCAACTTCTAAATTAGTCTCCTCTACTCCAGCCGACAGGAGGAGAGAAAAGTGGGTAAAGCAGACCGCACATGCTTTCAAGTAATTTTACAGCGAGTGAGAAAAAAAACAGGTTGGATGATTAGGATCAAATGACTGCTGTGCTCACTAGATTTCTTTGCTTAAAACCTCACATTTTTTGTAGTTTCATTTATTAAAAAAAAAAGCAATTTAAGTGTATTTAATTAAATTTAAATGCAAAATGAGTGAATATTTTTTGATTGTTTATCAAAAAAGCAGCACTTTAAATAAAGATTTTGTTTATAAAGAGAGAACTAAACTCTGACAGATGTAACTCTGCTTTCAAATAATGTGTCCTCACTGAAAATGTCTGATAAATATAAATAGCAAACAGAAGACAAAACAACAGCTGAGTTGTAAATGCAGCTCTCTAGACTCCAAACTAAAAAAACACAGCGGACTGGTAGACCCGGACAGCAATTACCCCTCAGACAGGCAGCACCAACACGAGTTCACTACTGAAGCACTCACCAGCAGTTTCACGCAGCGCTCACACAGCTCTGACACACTGGAGAACCCCACAACAAAACAAAATAACTACTCCACTACCCCGGACTCTTCTCTAAGCACTCTGTCTAATACACACTCATGCACACACACACACACACACACACAAAACGATACCTGCAGCAGTATGCATCAACTTGATTAACTCCACTGTAGCAGAATAGCTGGGCTCTCTTGCTGGCTGGCTGGGAATGGCTGTGTCTGTCTCTCTCTCTTTCTTCCTTGCTCTTTCTCTTCCTCACTCGCTCTCTCTGAATCAATGAGTGGGTAGAAGAGAAGAAGAAGAGGGAGGCTGGCAAAAAAAAAAAAAACCACGCTGTTCAAACTGCGAGGGACAGATGCAAAGTGGAGGAGATGTTGGAGGGGGAACGAGATACCACCTCCCTCCTCCTCCTCCTAACTGATCGGCAGCCACAAACACACACACACACACACATGCACAGAGCACTAACTCTCCCAGGCTGCCGCTGAGACTCACAATAAAGGACTGGGGAGGGGTGGAGGCGGTGGAGGGATGGAGGAGGAGGAGGAGGGGGAGGAGGAGGTGGGGTGGATGGCAGCCTGTCAGCTGCTCTGACATCATCCTCAGATGGAGATGCTACCTCCAGCTGTGCTCTTTCTACAGCCATATGCTGCCTCCTCTACACTCCTGCCACCAGACTCCTCTTTCATTCTACCAACACCACGCAACTTTGTCTCTTTCTCCCCCCATTCTCTCTCTCTCTCTCTCTCCCTCTCTCTGTGGAGAAAAAGAAAAACACATGGAACTACTAAATGCACTGGGATGCTTTTTTTGTTGAGAAGGGGGACACAAGAGAGTTCAGCTGTGGCGGAGAGGGAAAATGTGTAAAATATAAACGCAGGTTGTGGATTTAAAAAACTTTGCGCAGTCTCTGTTGTGAGATGTTTGAAACCGTCCCCTTGTCTTTCTCTCTAACTCCAGTATGACCATAAACAAAGGCCAACACAGCACATTTGCAATGGACAGACATACGCAGCTGATATTGTTTTCCACTTCTTCACGGTTCACCGCCGCTGCCTCTTCTTGTAAACCATTCATTCATTCGTTCTTTTACTCACTCATTCATCCATCCATCCACCCACCCCCCCCTCTTCTCTTTGCTCGGATCCTTCGACAAGTGACAGGGACAAAAATGAATTGCAGAAACAATGGGAGCGAGTCATAAAGAGGGAAACTAATGAGAGCACATCCTAAACAAAACAGCCAAACACGCCTTTAATAAGCCGCAGAGAAACGTATTACAGAAGCAGTAATAATGATCTGTCCTTTAGAGTTAAAGTGCGTTTCAGAATCTTTTAATTATTGCTGCAAAACTACATTTAACTCATTTAAATAAGGTTTAACTCATCTAAACAACGCAAGGTATTACTTTATTCTCGCCTTGGAAATAAGTAGTTGCAACCTGTGATCGTTTTAATAAGAATATTAAGTTTAAGTTAATTACAAACATTTCTTGATCATTAAAGTAGGAATGTTGCTTTAATTGGATTTTAAAATGACAAGAAATGTGTCAGCGGTGCTTCGCTTCAACTTTCGCAATCTTTAACGAGGGTAAAAAAAAAAAAATTAGCTCTCAAAGTCGAACACGTTATTTTATCCTTTGACAACTTCACTCGCGGAGTTTCACTTTGCATCGGTGCTGCTGTGTGACACAGTTCAGACATCGTGACAGCGTCATTGCACCGACAACGTGATCGTGAAGTTAAAAAGCAGCTGGGGGGGGATAACCTGTTAACTCCTCGACCAGCAACAATGGGTGTTTGTGTGTGATCGAGAGCTTTTGGGACCCGAGGAGGAAATGAGCGTAAAAGTCAAAGTAGCGTTGCTGCTGCTGCGACGAACCCACAAACACAAGAGGACGTGTAATAATCCAATTGTGATCAGGAGACACAACCAACACACACGCACACACACACACACGGTGACCCACGCAGCTAGCTATAGCGCGACCATTGCTAACAAAAGTAACGCGAACAGGCGACAATATCGAGCTATTTACAGTTGTTGCGAAGGCCCCGGTGCTATGACAACAGCTGCTAAAACACCGCAGCTAACACGGGAACTATTCGTGCGTGGAGCCACACGGTCATGCTAAGGAAGGTTTAGCTACTTTTTCCCCTCCGTAAACCCACCCTCCCTCCCGGAGCCTGCTTCAATCGGACTCCGGTGTTGGAGGCAGCACTTACAGACAACACGGTCCGACGTCTTCCCCGGGCTCCTTCCGTCCGGGTCCCCCCTCCGCTTCCCCTCTGCGTGTCCACCGGAGACAAAACTAGATTGACTTTGGACTAATTTCCATAACAGGGCTGAGGAGGCGAGGCGAGGAAAGCGGGCGGGCGAGCTGAGAGGGGACGGGGGAGTCTTAGCACTCTGCGGCGGCCAGATGTTTCCGAGCTGTTGCTGCTGCTCAACTCGGGCTGGGAGAGGAGTTGACTGGCACCGCGCGGAAGCCAATGGTGCTGCCGGCGAGGAGGAGGAAAGTGACGGCGAACTGGAAGCGGCCCTCCTCACAGAGAGGGGGAGAGGGGAGGGGGAGTCTTCCTCTCTCCGTCGGCGAAGGTTGACAACAACAGCAGCGGTGGCGGAGCTCACACACACACACACTCAGTGAGGAGGCAGCAGCAGCAGCAGCAGGAGGAGGAGGAGGAGGAGAAGAAGAAGAAGGAGCTGGGCCAAACCAACTGGTTCCGCGAGGTGGACTGGCGCAGCGAGAGCGCGCCGCGGTGCCGCCTGGGTACTGTAGTCCAGCCGGAGCAGGCGAGAGGGGGAGCGGGGCGGGGCTTGTGTGAGCAGGTGCACCACCTTGACAGGAAGAAGAGAACACGTTGTTTCACAGGCCGACGGAAAAGAACCCGGATTTAAAGGGATAGTTCACCTGGAACTTGAGATTCACCCATTAGCGAGCCACCACTGTGCCGATGGAGGAGAGGGGGAAGAGTTGAGAGTCCACGAAACACCTTTGGAGTTTCAGGGGTAAACAGCATTGCAGACAAATCCAAAACAGAATAAAACACATGAAATGCCTCCGAACGACTCTTGTGGTGTCGTCAAAAGTGTCCGTAAGCCCGGACATTCAAATTGGATTTGAAATCAATTTATTTGAATAAATTCCTTAATCCGTACCTGAACAAAAACTGTAGCGTATTGTGCTCAGAAATTTCTGCTTTTAGTTTTTGGTAATTCAGCAAACAAACAAAAACAGCAAATAGTGAAAACATAACTTCCTTGGTGGAGGTAATACCATTTAATCCAGCAGGTGACTAAGTGTTGCAATTAACATTATAAACCTCTTCATTAATGTTACACTGTCTTTTCCCCATGACGCAAATCGTGTGTAAAAATATTGTCTATATAAATCTGTTGACTTATTATTATGTGTGAAACAGTAATTTCTTATTAATTGTTTATGTATAGCTACATAATTACTGAATAGAAACACAACAGTTATAACAAAAATATTAATTATTCGCGTACAATAATGCAATGAACCCTTTTTTTAACCAACGGAATAAGGAGATTAAAAAACGATTCTACCTTCAATATTTCACATTTACAGTATTGTTCTCTCTCACTCTAAAATCTGCACGTGTATAAACAGTGAGTCAAACTCCATATGTAAGCATATAAAATAGTTAAGCCTGCGCTATCACAAGTCAAACAAGTTAAGTGCTGTATAGAAGCTCTTTTCCAGAAGATAAGTGTTTAAACAGTCCATTGGAGAGGTCTCACTAATGAATGAATGAATGAATAATTAAAGAGTTAATTAGAATAACTCTCAGTTGAGCACAAACCTCCACCAAGGTTTCAACAGTCTCCTTAAATTCAATCAATCCGCCCCAAATTGCTCACACTCATAAATATCATTCCCCTAAACATGCCGGATGTTTTTCATCTACACCATGAACTATTCTCTGATAAAACCAACGACAAAAAGCCCTGTGCTACAAACCTAAAGAAACTTTTCTTTCTCGGCTCATGTTCCATCAAGTTTTGTGGTAAATTGATTCAGTAGGTTAATAAACAAACCGACAGCCAGAGGTAAAAATGTAACCTCCTTGTTGGAGGTATAAAAAAAAAAAAAAAGAAGAAGCAAAGTGTCCTGCTGGGGGGGATATCCACAACCTGGCAACCCAGAAGTTAGTGTCTAACTCTCAGGTCATATTATCAATAACTTGCAGTGCTATGATACAGAAACAATGAGTCAAATAATCAATTAGTCTATTAGGTTTAATATCTATTAATAATTTAATTTGTTTATCAAACTAAAATCTCAAACATTGATTGGTTCAATTATTGATGAGAAAACGTAAACGTCAGAAAACCCTGCAGACAAACTGAGGATATCCTCTTTCTGCCTCGCTACATGTCTCTATGGTGTCACTCTGAGCACTGAGTACTTTATATGCATGGCTGCCTTCAGTTTGTGATGCGCTGTCAGTTTTTCAGTCTCAGCTCTACAAGTGGAGAAGACAAATCCTCTGTGACGACGTCTGTGGATGCAGCGAAAGTGCAGTCGAAGGAAACGTGCCTGTTTTGTCAAAGTGGAGGAAGACATGTTGATTTACTGCAGTTTAAGATGATTTGCCAGCATATTCAAATCTGTAAAGTTCCCACAGTGAGTTGAGTGAAACAGGTTCCTGTGCCCACTGAAAGTCTGACTAGCACTTTTTTTTAGTAGGAGCTGAAGTAAGTCATTCCTCCTAAATTCAACAAGGTGCACCGAATTGGGAAACTACAATCTCGCAATGTTAAAGAAAGACAAAAAAATAAAATCCCCCGATCCACCCTCTGATCCGGATCCGCACCAAAATTGAATGGGCACCACATCCTTCCACCAAGTCTGGTTGAAAACAAGCAAACAAACGCCCAGGGATGACAACATTAACTCAGGGTTGCTAAATGTATTCACAGCGTACTGCTCCGTTGCTTCACTGCCGGCTGAATCTAAAAAAATGATAATCTGATCATGCTGTTGTCTTCACAGTTTATCTACAGCTTGATGCGAGATCGTATTTTTCTCATACATCTGCCTATGGTTACTTTTAATACATATTTGAAGAAGAAAGTCATCTGCAGCGTGCAGAGCAGCAGAGCTGGAGACGTTTAAGTTGTACATTTCCTACGTGATTTCCAAGAGAAGAGAATCTAGGACACAGAGCAACATCAGCAGCTCTGTTTCTCTTTGTCCAGAAAAAAAATAGGCAGCATGTTTCAGGAAAGACACGTTCAAGAGCTCAAACCACTGCACACTATAATTGAAGGGGTCCCAGAAACACATGAACATCAACAAATTATTCGTAGGGGGGAGGTGGTCAGAAAATACATAAATCATTTATTCAAATTAAACTACCTTCACTCCGAAAATAATTTCTAAGAATTTAAAATGATTCCTTTCAGATGTGGGTCACTGGGACAAAAACCTTTATCAAACGTCTGTCATGGGAGCCTTGACATGAAAAAAAAAAAAAAAAGTTGGGCCGCTCTGGTTGCCTGAGTGAGTCTGTGGGCCTATTTGCATCCCCTAAACCTGTCCCAGTAAACTAATTGGCGTTACTAATAGGTGGCTGGATGAACTGTAGCCCTGTATGGTAATGAATTCACACGATCCGGTGTCATAGCTGAAGGACTTGTTAAAATGCAAATGAATGATGACCCTGTTATGTGTCTATCAATTTAGGCATCCGCGTTATTAGCGCATTACAATGAGCCCCTTGTTCATGCACGAAAATACAATTAGGCCCACAGGCAGGGCCGGTTCCACAGAACAGAAAATTGGATTTAAGGACAGGCTTTCAAAACTACTAGCTAATTTCAGCAATAAATATAAAGTGGCCACAACCACTTTGAGGGTAATTGCAGATCTCCCTGAATATTTAACTCTTTTCGAGAGAGATTTTCTTTCGTTGTGCACGTCGATGTGATGTGAGGAGGACCGTGTGGCTCCAATGTGCAGGATAATGTAAAGAGAAAGATGCCTCTCTGATGTGCAGTATGTATTATTGAATGTGTCTGTGAATACCACAAGAGACTACTATGCAATTTTTCCAAACAACTTCCGCGGCTCCTGCGTTGCCCCTCTCTGATCCACATATTGTTCTGCCACTGACAGAAACCAGAATATAGCCTGCTGTGTGTGTGTGTGTGTGTTTGTGTGTGTGTGTGAGCGTGTGTTTGAGCCAAAAAAGCAGAGCCAGATGTTTGAAATTACATGTCCCACTATTTCATCCTCCTTAAAGCAGGAAAAACCAGAGACAAAGCAGAAGGCGGCCAGATAAAAAAGAGACAAAAACACACACACAAAAAACCAGAGAGATCAATATGCAAAGCAGAGCTTGTGCTCATGCGACCGCAGCAGAAGACAACAAGTTTCTGTTTAGTTTTAGTTCTGAGAGGAAATTAAATGCACTCATCCCCAAACACTCTTATGTAGGAACCGGTCAAACGCAGATAAAATGATGAGCTGTGTGTTTTTCTTTGAATATGGAAACACAGGATTTGTGTTGTTCTGGTGCAAACAGAGCTTTGACTTCAGCTGATTTTCTACTTCACACCTCTGGAGGTCGCTGTAGATCCCATCTTTCATACTCTAAATTCTGTTTTTATTCAATGAAAATATGAAGGCGTGATATTTTGATTATAAATATGTTGCATCTAAATAGAGAAAAATATCCGTATTACATAAAATTACAGGATTACAAGTAAGAAATGTAGAGGGAGACAATTAGTGAAAGATGATTAAAAATTACAGAAAGAATAAAACAAATCTGTTATTTTAATTTATTTACACTTACCTGACTGACTTTAGAATAAGTGTTGCCTTTAGGGCCATAATTAAATTATTTTCTGTTTAATCACTGTAACTGTGCTGCCTCTTTCCACACAAAAGTGTAAAATACTGCTTTTTTCTCCCGCCCGCCCTGAAGCAAAGAAAAAGCATTTTGTGAGTCTGGCAGGAGAAGCGATTCTGTGAGAAAACCTCTGGCCATCCTTGAGACATTACAACTGTACATGCTTCACAGGTTTTGCCTTCTCTTCTCTGGCATTAATTACATTTGCCTCGTCAACGGGTTTATATATTATAGGTGTTTAACACAGACAGCTGTGAGAGAGCAACTCTTCAGCACCTCTGAAAAGGGATTTCTGATGATAATTCTCTTTTTCCAGCATGTATGTTATCTCAGAGTGATTCACCAGGGATTTATAAATGTGTTGAGAATACATTTAATAACATTTTTAAAAACGGTGTTCTCGTTTCATGTAAAACATCTTTGCTTCTTTGATTTGTTTGCCATGTGCACAGATATATTGTTCCATCTTTTGCCATCTCATCAGGAATCTGACTCTGAAGTCCCTGTTAAATGAGGCATCAACACGTTTAAGATTTATTTAACCTCATTATGATTCACTCTAAATGAGTAAGAGAGAAATTTTCCTGTGAAAAGTGAAAATGTTAATATGCAGCTATGCCCTGTTTGGTCAATTGTTTAGCTGGGCTTCAAAGCAGCGGGGGACCAAGATAACGAAATAAAGCCGTGAAAATAACAGCTCACGGGGGCAACAGAGAGCAAAGCATCCTAGATCATTATCTCACTTCTTTTGAGGATTTCAAAAATGATCCTAGTTGATTTAAGAACAGAACAAAAAGTCGGTTGATTGTACAATTAGTGGGCTTAAAAAAGGGAGATTCTCCAGTCTAGGTGTGGGCAAATCACCTGTTCTTTTCTTTCTGCTTGTAGACCCGTGGTGGTTTGAGCTGGGTTCACATACTGGCCCTCTATTCATTCATCCAAGAGCCTTGAAAACCTGCAGCGCTCCTCCACAGAGTGTCCCACAGCTTCCCTCATCATTGCCTGTAATGGAGGCATGCAAGAGGGGAGACACTCTGGGAGACACTGGCTGGCTGACAGAGGAAGAGGAAGAGAAGATGAGGAGGGAGGGGGCAGACAGATGTTTGAATCTCAGCCCCGGGGCTGATGAGATTAATCCATCCTCCAAGGCACAGACAGAAACAGAGAGCGGGATAGAGAGATGGAAGCGATGACTATTAGTTGGCTCTTTCCTCTCTGCATCCCAGACATCCTGATGCTTATTTATTCTATTTTTATTTTGCCAAGGCTAGCAGCAAACCTATTATAGATCTGTGAGAAATGTGAGAAAAGAAATTATCAGCTTGGAAGAGATTCAATCTGTTGCAGGTGAAATAACAAGATTCGCACATACATGTTGTGTGCATGTGTCCCCTGACACACATTTATAGTGTGTGTGCAGTAAGAATTAGGAGATGTTTATTATGTTGTCATCAGTATTTGTTTGTTTGTCTGATTGTTGGCAGGATTAAACACAAAACTACTGACCAGATTACCATGAAACTTGGCATCTTCACTTTGTTTAACATTGCTAGATAGGGCGTTCTGCAATTTGTTGCAGACCCAAATGAATAAATAAGGGTTAGGGTTACTGTCTAAGTCCCGCTCTAGTCTTCTGATAAGACAATGCGATAATCAAACCTTGAACATTTTGGTTTCATCCAAGGAATTAGAGATATACATTAACATGATTTCCCATCGGTGAGTCTCTATACTAGAGAGTGCTTTTATGGCCCCATGAGATCTGTCATGCTTCATTTTTCTCTTTAAAAACTGGGCTTACTTCACACAACTTTGTGGCATCAAAAGGATTCTAAGAGATGAAAATGATGGCCGTTAAAATATATTGGAAAACAATATACACTGTAAAGCATTCCAATAAACTTAACTGACCGAGAGATTACCAGACAGTCCCACCACAACACAAACTTTATGTCCGTCAGAACCTCCATGATAGATAGAAGCAACTTCTTTTTTTTTTTTTTAGCTGACGTCAGTGTGAAGTCTGTCCATATACTTTAATGATCTGATCATCTGGCCCAGTGCGGCTGCTGTTGTAGGCGGACTGGAATGCAGCCATTTGACTGAGTGTAAAATATTCATGAACTATCAATGGTAGCCCATCTGACTGGCTGGGGAACAGCTGCTGGGTCTCTGTGCCTCTAGAGGTGCAGCATCTGTCCATTTGAGGAAAGTGAATATATGTTTGTGTGAGTGCATGCTCGGTTTTATGTGTGTGTTTCTCTGTCTCCTTGTGAGTGTGTGTGTGTGTGTGTGTGTGTGTGTGTGTGTGTGTGTGTCCATGTCTCAGGGGGACCAGACATCAGGAGAAACAACTGTGTATTTAACTTGCTTTACTCCAGATGGCTGAGGATCATTTTAGAGTCGATCAAAAAGTGAGTCTCAGTTTTATCGAGATCTGTGCTTGTCAATCAAAAATCGGTCTCTCACACACACACACACACACACAGCAGAACGAACTGTGTGTGTGTGTGTGAGATGTGTTAAAGAGAATGTGTCTTTTGTACATCTGAAGTCTCTGCTATTCTATATGTATCTGTTTCTGTTCATCTCGGCGTCAGCACATCACAGCTCAGCAGTGCGTGTGCATGTGTGTGTGTGTGTGTGGGCTGTTCACACTCGTGCGCGTGAAGCTCACAGAGAGCTGTGCAGCTTTGGCTGTGGCTGTTTGATGGACATCTGGAAGCTAAATTGGTTAATGGCGCCTCCAAGCCAACAGCCAGCCGGCCGTCCCCTTGCTGGGCTGAGATTCTATGTAACTGTGTCTGTGTGCGCTTGCATGTGAGTGTGTGTGTGTGTGTGTGTGTGTGTGTGTGTGTGTGTGTGTGTGTGTGTGTGAGGGGACTACATCTGGCCAGCCATCCTGCCACAGTCAAACACCCTGTATTTCTGTATTATCTTTAGAGTATACTCCAAACAAAATCAGATTGTTGTGTTCACACAGCCAAACGTGCTGCGTTTGAAACTGTAAAAAAAGCATCACATTTGGCTCCGAGCACAAACACCACAAGGCACTACTGCAAACAGCTGAGTTATACTCGTTTTAATGCAGCTTGATATTAAATTGTACCACTTCTTGTTTTGAGCAACTTTAAGTAATGTTTACTTTATGGTGGCTCACGAACCCACATCAGACAAGGAACATTTTTCATTTAACTCATCAGTTTGCATATGAACAAATAACAGAAATAAACAATAGTAAGTATAAGTGGCTCTGTGAGGCGGTACTGAGCTAAATGCTACATCAGCCTGCTGATATGCTCACAATGACATTATCACACTAGCAGGTATGTTTACATGTTCCCCATCCTCTTTCAGCATGTGAGCAGCTAACACGTAGTGATGAGCACTAAATACAAAGTAAATGTAATTACAATATAGTAATGATGTCAAGACATAGATGAAATACTGAGGAGTACAAACAAATTAAAGACCAATTTGGTAAATTAACTGCATTTACAGTATATAATGCTTTACTAGTTCTAATGACAATGCAAAGTGCTTTACACTACCGGTCACATTCACCCACACATTCACTCTTCTTAACGCTTCTCTATCCCACATTAATTCACACAGATGGCATCAGGCACAATTTTGGAGTCCGTATTTTGCCCAAAGACACTAGGACACGTGGGCTGGAGGTACCAGGGATCCACCCACCAACATTCGATTGGTGGACGACCCGTTATACCTCCTGACACACAGCCTCCCAATCCTGATTATAAAAATACACATTACAAAAAGATTTGA
This sequence comes from Paralichthys olivaceus, assembly GCF_024713975.1. Taxonomy (NCBI): domain Eukaryota; kingdom Metazoa; phylum Chordata; class Actinopteri; order Pleuronectiformes; family Paralichthyidae; genus Paralichthys; species Paralichthys olivaceus. Next base: position 18,703,817 of record NC_091106.1, read on the forward strand.
GGAGGATAAAGCGACTCAAAATGTAATAACCAAATACTCTATCCGGACCCCTCTGTTGTCCTCATGAACAACCTGCAACAGTCGAGCAGAAACGAAAAGCAGATGGAGACTGCAGCAGCTCAAGAGAGGAGCCAGTCCGGAAAGACATGAGGAGGGCGAGGCCAAGGGAGAAAATAAAATGTAGAACAGATGTTAGAGCGATACTGTGAGGTAAACTAGAAAGCAGCAACAATGGGGTGAAAGGTGCTTATAGTTCATTACAGTAATTTTATCCTTGAGTGTGTCGTTTCAGCTTGTTGTGAAACAATTGTGATATTAACAGGTTTTAATCACTGTAAAGAGCGTCCTGTGGGTTTTATGGTATTTTACCTCTGCATGGATATTGTAACCATTTCACAGTAAACATAAACATCTGAGGAAGATAACGTAATTGCTCTGTAGGTATCTGAGTGGCACAAAAGGAGCCATGGCAACCAGTGCAACAAGACTAGCGGCGCTTTGTGAGAGCTGAAGCTACTTATAGTCCCTGCGTGAGGAGTTCCTGGATGTAAATGAAGACAAGCTGTCTGTTTTGTGACAAGCTCATCACAGTGTCCGCGGTCAAGACAGGAAGCAAAATTAATTACAAGTGTTTTTGAAATGCTAGAACATGGTTATGATTTGTTATCCTGATAGTAACCTTACTAAAATCACATCCCTAAAAGACAGTTATGGAAAGTGCCCTTTTCACCTCCGACCACATTTATTTTAATTCCAATCCATCCTCAATTTAAAACGTCCTCTAATTCTGATTCCAGTTCTGCAAGACCTCATTCTGCCCCTCCCTCTTCATATTACAGCCACCACAATTCATTCACGTGAATCCAGCACCCTGCAGAGCGGCATCAAGGCTACGCTTCCCCGATCTGCCATCTTTTGGTGTCAATCAGGTAACGATGGTGTTTGAAAACCGCAACATAGTTTGTCCCTGTTGTGAAATTAAAAGCATCAGAATGGCTATGTAGACTCTGCACACTCACTGTACAGAGGCTACTATACATACACTATATATAAATAATTATATTAATAGTCTTAACATCTTCATGTGTGCATGTGTACTTGGATACATTAAAGTAATTCAAAGATATATAAGGGAGGTGCAGTGTCAAATGTAGTAAAATCTTCATTGCAGATAAACCAGGTAGGGATGAACACATAGTTTTTCAACTGTACGCTGCACCAGAGACTGTTAATAAAAATCTAATAAAAATATTGTAGAACTGTTTGAGGACAATAATGAAAAGGAACAACTCTGAGGTAGCTCTGCAACATTACCACAGGCCAAGCTAACAGCCCATTTCAAACACGCACACTCCAAACAGGGACAGCACTAGTTTGAATAAACAATTCTGAAAGGGGTGCCTTTTTTTACACCTGAGCACCTGGCCCCCCAGTTTACGGCCCTGGTTCGAGGGTGTTACTAGATATTACTGACATGGACAGAGGTTTAAATAAATACAGCCACAGCAGACACAGAACAGTCCAGCCCAACAGAACATAAACAGCAGTGTGATCTCCTCAAATCTTTATTGTCAGATCTCATAGATCAAGTCGAAGTGAAAAGCACGACTGTAGTCTCTGTTCTGTCTGCCTGCCTGTCTCTCTCTCTTCAGTCCAGATGTCAGAAGAGCTAGCCAACAGCTGCGGCAGGAAATGAGCCCCCAGGCAGTGAAAAGGCTAACACACACACACACACACACACACACACACACACACACATGAACACACACACATGCACACACACACACAAGGATGAGCTCAGAAGAAAGCAAGTGGATAATGAAAACTGTGCAGCGGAAGACGCAAAAAAGTTTCCTCCGCCTTGAGACCATAAGACTCTTGTGTCTGTTTGTTTGTCCCATGTTGTTGTGGATGTACATATACACATACATACCCGTTTGTTTTGCATGTAACAGTATTCATGTGTCTTTTTTCTCCTGGATTCATCAGTCTTGTTTTAAGTGTGTATTTGTGTGTATGGGCGATGGCGTGCCAGCCTGCCTGCCACAGCACCAGCCCCCGAGCCAGCGGGAACATTTGCCTTGTGGCTCCAATTCCCAGGAATGCCTAACCTGCGCCAGCTGTTGAGAACATGTTACCTGTGCCAACAATGCGCCTTCTCTGCCCACCACATCAGCCACCGCTCTGTCTCCATCTGGGTGTGAGATTGAATGTGTGTGTGTGTGTGCGTGTATTTGTTTGTCTGCAGCTTACTGTAGCTGCCTCTTCCCACATCTGTATTTGTGCTCACATCTGTGTGCATGATTGCACAGCCTCTCTTGTGTGTAGTGCGCATGGTGCCAGTGTGCATATGAATGTGAATGTTCTTAACGTTGTGCGCCCTGTGTGTGTGGGTGTGGATGTGTGTGCGTGCGTGTCTTTGTGTGTGTGCCAGCTATGGTGTGTATGTGTGTCTCCATCTGTGTGTGCTGGGCCTCCCATTCCTGCATCTGGAGCAGCATTGAAGAGGCTTTCCAACAAGGCCAATGGCAGCCAGCCTGCCAAACAGCCCAGATGTTAGTTCTGTAAGCCTCAGGCTAAATGGAGAGAGCCACACTCACGTTATTTGGGACTAGTAAATTGCTACCATTTTTTTTTTAAGCAAAGGAGAGATGGAGAGACACCGAGGATAAAAGAGGAGAGAAAGAGAGAGGTCTGGAAAGAGTGACAGATGAGAGATAGAGATGACGTGATGTGACTGTTACTCTTCATAGAGCTCACAGAGGAATCAGAACAACTGTAATAAATCAGACTAAATGCCACTTTGATAAATGTCTGTGTCAGAAAAAGTTTCAAGCCTCTGCATTTTAATCTTTATACTGCAGAGACACAAACTCAAACCAGTGGCGCTTAGGAAGGTAAAATGAAACTAAAACACTTTGAATTGCTTTTGTCAAATGTGTAACATTAATCTATAATTCAGGTTCATTGTAATCTAGGTTTTCTTAGATTTAGCCATCATGACCTCCGCTCAGGTGCCATTCCAGGTTCTGCTGGTTTTAAGGAAATGTACCAAGGTAAATGCTAAACTCTGGGATCAGAATCAGACTGGACAAGAACCATTAAGCATCACATACTCATTTTTATCTGCACCAAGGAGGTTATGTTTTCACCCCTGTCTGTTTGCTTGTAAACAAGATTACACTAAACCACTTATGGGTCAGGGAACAAAGTGTTAAATTTTGGTGCTGATCCTGGATTTCTTTTCCACTTCCTTAAAAATCCCAAGATTAGGTTTTTTTAAACATTGTCACCATTTTCCCAGAAAAATAATTCATGGATATTGATGAAAAGAAATCATGGGGACTGTTTGTTGGGCCTTGGTGGAGGTATGTGCTCTAATGAGTGTCATTCTATAGTTTGCCAAACCAAAACAGTGAAGTCAGTGGAATGAGCTGCACAATAGTAAAATGGGGGTGGAGCTGAGGGGTTTAGTGATAATTCTCCTTGGGTTTGTCACTACAAGCAACTTTAATTGATTTTCAATGTAAAGAAATTGATGATGCGGCTGTAACGTTAATCCCTTATCTATGGACAGATACACATAATTATATTATCTACCAACAGCACTGAGATTAGTGTACAGGAAGCTCATGTGTTCAGCAACACAGCACAATGTTATGATTCGATTACTGTGAGGTCACCCTCTGTTCTGTCCATGAGCTCTGAAGCCACAAACAACTGGCAGCCAATGTCCCTCCAAAATATTATTTTGGTAAACAGGAGAGCAGTTTGATAAAAACACAACATGTCCATTCACCATCAAACAGTCGGACACAATTAGCTTGATCATCTGGACGGGTGTAGCTGTGATGTTAGGGCAGATTTGGCTGTGTGTGTGTGTGTGTGTGTGTGTGTGTGTGTGTGTGTGTGTGTGTGTGTGTGTGTACTGTAGAAACCACAGAGGTGGCATCTGCCATAGCGCTTTAGCTCTGTTTGTGAGATCCATGTGCGTGGACTTCCACAGGGCTTAGAGAACATCCACTCCCCCCCATATGGTGAGCTGTCACTGGGACGACATAGGGCAGCCCTCCCCTGTGTGGGACCTCCAGCCAGCCATCAGACGGGCTGAGTAAACAACAACTGGACATGGGGTGATGATGTTGTATTTGTAAGGTTTTTTCTGGGGGGGGTATTATCGCCTAAACCTGTGATGAAAGACCACAGATGACATCAGTGTAATCTATTTCTCCTGTGAATTACCTGGGTCATATGTCAGTATTTATGCTTTGGAGTTATCCCAGAATCAGTTCATCTCTATAAAAAAACATCTTTGTCAACAGACACTATCAAAACAGAGATGACTTTCAAATCATTTCACAAGGTTTAAATGTTTATGACTGATACGCATCAGATGTTACAGATATATCAGTGAGCTGGATTATAATGTTCTTATCATAACAATGACATAAGGCACATGAGGTCTTTTACTTTTGAATTTAAACACGTCAGTAAGTAGCAGAGAAAAAGCTGTAACTTCTTCACTTTAGTCTGCAATGACAACTTTATATCAAACACAGCACACGACACATTCAGGAAATGCAAATTGCTGAGAGAAAACATGACACCTTCTCCCAGACTTCTCCCATGACAGATATCTTCCTCACATCTGTTTCTCTCTTCCTGCACACAGATGTTACACAGCAGTTTGTTCTAAGGAGGAAAAGACGATTCCTCCTGTGCCTCCCCAAGGTGCGAGTAGCCTGGGGAAAATCACATTTACACATAAAGTGTTAATGTGTCTCTGAGCCTGTGTGTGTGTGTGTGTGTATGTAGACAAAAGGGAGACAAAGAGAAAAAGAAATGAGTCTCACAAAGGAAGTAAGGGAGGCGCAGACCAGGAATAGGAAGCGGCAGGACGTGAAGCTTGGGGCCCTCAGGGGCCATCAGAAGCTTTGGAAGTGGGTGAATGTGTTTGTGTATTGGGGTGGGGGGTGTAACTCTATCCTCTGGCTGTACTCAAACTGTGTGTGTTCTGATGTTGATCTTATCCAGTTGTTGGAAGCCAAACACAGTCTGTGCATCCAGATGTTGACAGATGTGTTGTATACAATCTGTGTAACTTCCTCTAAAGGGCACGCACAGACACACACACACACATACACACACACACACACACACACACACACACTCTAAGTGTGTGTGATATTTAACAAATTCCACAATATTTCCTAAAACCAACCCTGTGGTGAGCTGCTGAGTCTCGAGGGACTGATGTCCATGTTCCAGATGTTTTATACAGAACTGTAACACACACACATTTTCTTCATCCAGGTGTGTAAACGTCACATGCTGTAATCTCACAGAAAGATGGGAGACAGAGAGAAAGACAAACAGCTGGAGCCCTCTGTAGAATTGTAACTTATGCAGCTCTCCCTAGTGGCCTGGAGTGGTTTCTGCAGCTGTGCAGATGCAGGTGGGTGCAGGAGACTGATTGTGATGGTTTGGACTGGTGGGACATTTAGGTTTCATCTGTCAGGATGTGCTCGAGTTTCAGCTGTTGTTTTTAATTCAATCTCATCCTGTCTTGTCCCATCTCATCTTATCTGGCCCTGTCCTGTCCTTGTCTATCTTATTCTCTCATATTGTGTCCTAATCCTAATCTATTCTGTCCTGTCATCTTATTCTGGTCCATTTCTTTCAGTCCTGACAAGTCGTATCTTACCCTACCCTATCCCCAATGGTCCTATCCTATCCTATCTTATACTACCATATTTGTCCTTTCTCATCCCTTCCTAACCTGCCATCGCATCCTTCATATCCGATCAGATTCTAGCCTATCACAGCCTTTCCTCTGCTGTCCCATTTTTACTCTGACCTTTCCCAAAATGTCCCGTCTCATCTTTTCTGTCCTCTAACCCTGTCCTGTCAAGTCCAATAGCAGCCCTATACTCAACTAATGTACTGGAGAATTGTTTCTCTGTTCCCACTTCAGCACAAAGGTGATCACATGCTTTCAAACAGACCATGAAATGAACAGAGTGAGTTCATACTGTAAATACATTTTCTGTAATGAATCGATCATTCTATCTGCAAATATGCCGTTAGTTCAAGTCAATATACAGTATTTAAAAAGTTACAGCAAACCTGGTTTCAACTCTGAGGTTTTTCTCAATAGCATTAAATATTGACACAATATATATATATTATTAAATGTCTTCAGTCATCTAAAGTTGGGCAAAAACATCTCAAGTTATTAATAAAACTCAAAAGATCTGGTGGAGTTTGACCAAATTTTATTGATGTGGTTTATTTATATTGTTTATTTGTAAGGTTGGGCTATTCTAGAAAACAACCACAGAACTATCATCTGATTTTGAGTGCAGATTTGTAAAATAGTACCTGGTGCATGATAGCATGCCGCCATCTTCCCACTGTGCCCTGCATATTAGACAGCAGTTAAACAAAGCCTCATATATCAATGTTTTACTTAAAGAAAATTGCTAATCAGTAAAAACATCTTTTGTATATATGCAACTTATGAGCGCATCTTCTCTCTGCTCCATTTTGTCAAGTATACGTGTTCAGCTATATGTCAAGGTTGCACAGTGGTAGTGTCCTCTGGAAACAAAACAGATCAAAGTTCCCCCCCCTCTCTGTTCCATCTTCCCACTGCTTCACTGACTCGAGCACTGAGCAGAATCTGCACTGATGGCACCCAGTGGAACTTCAGCATGCAGCTGGAAGAGCAGCATGAGTGTGAGTGTGTGCGAGACAGAGAATTCACATGCATGTTCATGTCACACAGTCCGGACATGTTTGTGTCACTGAAGGCCGGATGGAGGTTCTGGCTGCTCCCACGGCCTCACGCAGGTAACATCTGTCTACAAACACTAAGACCCACAAACCTGATACTCACTCAAAACACTTCTGGTAGCTGACAGTGACAACACAGTGGATAATACCACACAACATAAGAAAGAGGACAAAACATCTCAAATGAATCCTCTCAGCTTCCTCCATTTGTCCTATCAACAAACTTAACCCCTCCCTGAAATCTGCAGTCTCACAGACTTATGACGAGAGCTTATGACGTTAGGATGCGTAAATTAAGACACTTTGCTTTGTGGCTCATCCCTCTCTTTATCACCACGGAGCAAAATGACTCCTACATTACTGCTGCTAAGCAGCGGTCAATCACATAATTGCTTTTACCCTCTGTTGTAAATAATCCTGCTGTCAAATATATTAGAAATTCAACTTGCTCTCCAGCTTAGACACTGCATTGAAACATCATGTGAGCTTCAGAAAATAATTTGTTATACTCAATTCCAAACTGAGTTAACCAAACATGAACATGTAATCAGAATTGTGCAGTCATTAAAAGGCCATATTTGCATTTACTACCTGATTTTATTTGTATGCATATATTTCTGATTGCATTTTCTTTATGTATTGGAGTCTGGAGAAATTAAATGCAGTAGAATGATAATATGAAACAGATAAGGAAAAGTACGACACTATGTGAACTGAAATGTAATTCAGTAACAGCAGAGGTTCATAAAAATAAATGTGTGTTTTGTGTGTGTGTCATGGAGAATTGGGGAACAGAGTGTTTTTTGGGGCAATGCAACCTGTCTGCACGTGAGCAGAAGGTATCCACATACACGCAGGTGCACACACGCTGCATATGTGAATATGCGGACATATGCACAGATACGAGCACATAAACAGGCTAACAGGCAAACACATGTAGGCACATATGCACAGACAAACACCCACAAAAACACAAACATAAAGTCTAAAACTAATGGCATCGAGGTCTGACTTAAAAAAACACTAACCTTGTTTTCTCTTTTGTGCACAGTACGTAAGATGAACACACTCAATTTGCTGAAGTGTTAAGATATATTTTTAAACCAAGCCATCGTCATCACATACTGGGGAAGGACAAAACAAAGAATATAATAGCCCCACATCCGAGGTGCATTCAAACAATCTTTATCTATACATCAGCCTGGATTCTGCAGCAACAACATACAAATAGTTTACAGGCTGGAAGTTTGATATATATAATTTTTATCTGGTCATCTGGTACTCCACAGCACACATTTCACACCTGAGTGCAAAATAGGTGACCCAGAACAGAACAGAGCAGCGTAGAGCCATGCTGGACCATACTGGCTCCCAAGCTGTCCTGCTGCACAGCACACCTTCAGCACTGTGGCTGCAGCTGCTCTGTCCCGTCTCGTGTGTGCATTCGTGTGTGTGCGTCTGCTCTTGTGTGTACGTATCCCCTGCACAGGATCTGTCTGACCGCAGCTGTCCCTACCTCTATGCGGGTCTCCGGGGCGAGGCTGACCTCTCTCTCCTGAAGCCACTTCAAAGCGACCTGGGATGGGCTGGAGGGGTACGGGGTGTTGGGCCGGCCAGCACGGCTGCTGCTTCCCTGGGCTTTGGGAGCTGGGGAGCTGGGGCTGGAGTTAAGGTTAGTGGGGGTGGAAGGGAAGCGTAGAGAGGTGGAGTAGGATTGGGTGTGTTGCAGGAGGTGAAGGGAGTCCCAAACATGGATGGGATGGGAGGTGGGGGGTATGTGTGTGGCAGGAGGGCAGAGACAGGAGGTATGGGAATGGGGGTAGGGATGTTGTAGTCGAAAGCTGGAAGAGTGTGTGTGTGTGTGTGTGTGTGTGTGTGTGTGTGTGTGTGTGTGTGTGTCATTTTCAACCTGAACAGACCTCCTGTGCTCTGGTGTCACTTTAGCGTGTCAGGTGTGTGTGTGTGTGTGTGTGTGTGTGTGTGTGTGTAGTGCATCATCTCACCCACAGGGAGTCAGGGGTCCAGCTTGTTGAGAACTGATGCACCATTGGCCCAGGGGCCCCTGTTGCATGGGGTTCCCAATGGAGAAGACAGGCCACACAGACCTAAACAGAGGGACGGACAAAAAACTGTGACTTGAGCACCTGACTTTGATTTGACTTGATTTTGGCAATCTGGTTTAACAGCACTGAAATAAAAAATCTGAGGCTCATACTATCAGTGTTATTGGCAAATAAATGAATAATCTCAGTCTGTCAGTCGTTCCCCCACTTTGGTCGAGACTTAAACTCAGACTTCAACTACCCATCAATGATTTGATGGGTTCACATCAAACTGTAACATTCATGCTCCACCATGATGTGTTTTTGAGAGACTATAAGAAACTGCAAAAAAAAACTTGTGCTTTGATTCAAACGTCTTTCAAATCATTTTACCCTGAACTTCATGTTGGGAATGTTTCCTGTTGTGTTTTAGTGAGAATGCAGGACATGTGAAGTTGACAACTGACTTTAAGTTGTATGAGTGTGTGTGTTCGTGTGTGTGTGTGTGTGTACACGTGTATGTCAGAGGGACACGTCTGGCCACAGCGACGGCAACAGAAGGTCTCCCCTGCGATGCCTTTTTCTTTTCAAGCTGTCTCTTTACCCCCACCTCCACTGCCTCCTCTGCATGCACTCACACACAGACACACACACACACACACACACACACACACACCTAGCCTGGCTGCTGGTTTCTGCTCCCACTCCCCTCTACACGCAGGACTGTGAGCACAAGGCCAGCTGATGGCAATGTGTATGTGTTAAGAGGCCAGAACAGTACACACATATATCATATCGCAAGGTCCACCTGTGTCTGCAGCCATGGCCCCATACCTCTGCTGCCCAGCTCCTGATGCCACCTGGGGAGACAGAGACGAGGGAGCAGATGAGGGAGGATGTCATTGTGGATCACTGTCATTGTCATCATTGTCAAAATATAAAAGATTAGGATAATAATCAGATCCGATTTTTACATGTGGGAAAGTCACGAGAGAAACAATTTACTGGGATGTCAGGAGAGGAGGACGCACAAGACAATGTCCTCTTTGTCACCATCACCCTGAACATTACAACACTATGAGGGCAGTTGACCTTTCAAACAACCTGCACAGAAAATTCAAAATATGCATTGTATCAACAATTCAAAGCCATAAACCTCCACAGAACAATTTGTTTACACTTTCAGCTGTTGAGCAGAGATTTCAGTCATGTGCTGTGCAGCTGTCTGATCCTTCCGGCTGTAAACAGCATTGAAGATGATACAAAGTGCTCATGTGAGGAGGTGCAGTAAGGATAGCTGACCTTACGGACTTACTGTTGCTCAGAAACCACAATGTTTCTGTAAACAATCAACTTAAAAACATGTGAAGAAACTCAAAAAAGAGAGAAAAAAACTGAGGGAGTTTCATAACACAACATTTTTTGCATTTTAACATATTGATGAATCCCGGTGGCTCATCTTTATTAGACATTATGCTTATAATGAATCGACCTTAACTTCCTCAACACGAGCCCGCTATGACGTCTGAATATATTCCTTTAGGCATTAGGCATGAAATGTAAACAAGAAGAACAGAACATGTTTGCTAAGCCGAACCAGCTGATGCCTGACAACCTACAACACAATGAGCACAGCGACAATGAGCTCGCAGCAACGGAAACTACAACAAAGACTTGGTTCTGCTCAAGACCGACTGACTCAAACCCACAGAAACAGAAAAGTTTACCATCTGACATCAGATGCCTTCATGTTTTATTTATTTATTTTTATATATATTCCCTGGGACATTAGTGACATTTTTGATATAAAATACCTGGGTGTCCTAATAGGACATGGGTGACACTGCCAGGGTAACAACAACAAAGAGAGAACAAAATACATAAAGCTGCGAAATGAGTTAAGATGCACAATGAGCACATGGAGACACAAAACATGTTCAAAGAGACAAAAACTTTGTACGAAGAAACGCTAATCATGTTGTAAGAGACACAAACCATGTAAGAAGAGCCCAAAACTTGTACAAAGAGACACAAAACAAATGCAAGGGAACACGAAATGTCCACAAAGAATCACAAAACGTGTATAAATGCAAAACACACACAAACGCAAAACAATGAAAAACATGAAAATCTACCACAGAGTCTAAAAATAGACATGACATAACAAGGCAAACTAACTAACTAACTAACAAGCAAACTAACGAATTAACTAACAAGCAAACTAACTAACTAACTAACTAACAAGAAAACAAACAAATTAACTAACAAGCAAACTAACTAATTAACTAACAAGCAGACTAACTTACTACCTAACTACTTAAGTAACTATTGAGTGGGCCGTGCTGCTCGTGTGGAGCTGGGGGACACGTCAGGCCCAGACTCCATGACTGCAGACTGAAGTCATCGTGTCCATCACGTCTCCTCCTCGTGAGGAAACTTCAGGCCTCTTCCCGTCTGGCTCTCGGAACACCTGACTCTCGCGATAGTTGTTGTATTTATCCAGCACAGACTCACGGGATGTGGGAGCAGGGATGAAGTGGAGGAGCATCAGAGGCGGAGCGGACATCTTCACCACCGAGGACCGGAGGACGAGGCGAGACGGTAGGACCCGCGTGTGTGTGTGCGTGTGATTGTGTGTGTTTGTGTGTGTGTGCGCGCGCGCGCGCCTCCACAGAAAGGGGGTTGCCGTTCCTCCGTGTGACGTCACGAGCTTTCCTGAAAGTCAAAACAACCGTTCGCCGATGTGACGTTTTCTCTTCGTGGCTTCTCGGAAATTTCCGACTTGAACCTTCTCGATCCAAAACGACTAGTTCCGGTTTCTCCCATCGGGCTCGTCTGCCACGGTCCTCTAACCCGGCTCGGCTCGGCTCGGAGTCCGGCACACGTAGCTTCACGTTGCGGCCGATGAGGAGCAGGTGCACGGGGATAGAGCGCAGCACCTGCCGCTACAGGTAACACCGTGAGCTCGCTGCTCTGCTGGGACCGGGAACATGGCACACAGCTCCACACACCGTGTTGTGTAATGGTGCTCTGTCAGAGGGATCACCTGAGGAGGATGCTCAGTCTGAAGTCAGGCTTCGTGTCGTTTATTCTTTTTTTATTCTTGTGTTTAACATCCTGACTGTCATGCAACATGCTCCTGTGCAGTGAAACCAAGTACATGTACTCAAGTTACTCCACTTAAATACTATTTAGTTTTTTGCATGTTGCTCATTTCTTGTTACTCTATGTTTATCCTCAAGTTCCTTTCATGTTACTTCCACTATATTTATCTGACAGCCTCTATAAATTAAAACATGTACATTTATAATATATAATAATGGCATTAGTACAGCAATAATCATAAAAGTAGTTTTTTATGGCTCCAGCTACTCAAATATAAGGATTTACAGTTTTTTCCTTGATTAAATTAAATAATAATAATAATAAAGTTTATTTGTATAGCACCTTTAATACAAGAAATGCAGCTCAAAGTGCTTTACATGCAATATAGGTCATATTAAAAATATTATTAAAAACAAAATCATATTACAGTGGTATTCACCGATTTTAAGTAACACAAGAACATGTTAAAATGACGTTTAAAAGAAGAGGAAATAAAAAAGATTAAGAAATCAAATTAAATAAGAAAACACCTCTTAATGGACCCTCAAATATGAGTAATTACCTGATCTGTTGTGTAAACTCAATACATTTTGGTTTTGACAGTTGGCCAAACAAATCAAGACATTTGATTATGTTCACTTCAGTTCCAGGGAATAATGTTTGGCCCGTTACCTTGTTTTGTCACGGTTCCTACCCTGAACAATCAATCAATCAATCAGTCAATCAACTCAGTATTAAGGAAAACAGTTTTCAGACCTAATTGTAAATAATTGTTGGTTACAACCTTACAGGTGGAATAGTTTGCTCTCCCCAGAGACAATTTATAACAAACAACTTCAATATAAACCAGAACAGTTAAGGTTTGAGAACAAAGTTCATCGATGAGAACAAGCTACAGGATGGAGAGTTGAGCACCAAACATCCTTGACGATGAACTTCAGTGATGCAAAACTTAGGATTTAAGTATTAACATTAATACTGTGAACTATTTTATAAACCAACAACTTTTGCCTACCCCAACTTTTGATGATGGGGGCATGGGGCAGTTACCTGCATGAACCTTTTGTTGCGCCCCAGTCTCCTACATTTATCATCCTGAATCTGGCTGAAACTGCTCTTTACTCCTAAGTATTGAAAAGTATTAAATACTTCTGGGTTGAAGTGAGGAAACCTTGAGGAGGGGTCAGTAATGTTTGGTCAGTTTCATAATAACATAACTTAACTGAATTATTTATTATTAAAATAGTGAAAAAGTTTGCACCAACAACTTCTAAATAAATCTTTAAAATTGATGGGAAGTTGAAGTGTTCACCGTACCAGCTCTGTTAAGGTTGCATCACTGATGCATGATTTAGTACATGCACTTGACCAAACGTTGAATTTAGTTGAATCCATTGACCCCATGGATCAGCCCTGTGGTCTCAAATACCTGATCACACTATGTATCTGATACATACCAGTATCAGATATGTTGCCTGGCAGGTGCTCCCCCTGACGTGGTTGGTTTTTCATGGCCCTGCCCTGTCCTCCCCTTTCCTGAGCCCTGTCCTCCCCTGTCCTCCCCTGTCCTCCCCTGTCCTCCCCTGTCCTGTCCAGTCCTGAGCCCTGACCTGTTCTGTCCTGTTCTGACCTGTTCTGTTCTGTCGTGCACTAAGTGTGATCAGGGCCGTGCTTGACCCGATTAAGGTTAAAGCTAACTGAAATGTCAATGAATTACACTGCAGTGTTAAAGCTTAATCCAGAATTGCACAGTGCCTATAAAAAGGATTCAGTACCCTTGGATGTAATTACTACGGCTGGGTATCTTTTTCCAAATCAGTACTAAAGCTGTCGCCAATTTTTTTTTATCGATACAAAAACAGAACTTTTTACCTTATACCTTAGATTCTATGAATATAAATATTCTACATTCTACAACACAGTTCGGAAGAAGTCTACACTGTTAAAAGTATGACATGAATGGAAGGAAGTGAAAGAATATTCAATACTGGTTATTCAAAGTTTATTTATATTGAAGGAGTCGCGTGTCCTAATTGCAACAAATATGACACTGCACTTCTCTGGGCCCTGACCAGTTTTTTTTATAGATACTTAAGAACATTTGTTTTCTTGTTCATGATGATTTCTTAGTGCGATTAACCATTTAGTCACAAAATGTAAATGTAAGTAAATATGCTGTTCTCAGTTTCCCAGAGCCCATGGCGTTACTGTGTGTAGAAGTCTTGTCCAACCAAATAATTCAATTTTAAACACTTAATCACATTTTTTATTTATGACTCAAAGAACGAGTAGATAATTACATGATTGATTTCACAGCCGCTCGCTGCAGCTCAAGGAACTGTTGGTTAAAAAATACCCTGGAACTAAAATGGTTGCCAACTTAATTTTCACCCTCATTTTTTTTTGCATGTTTTCAGTTTGAATGCACTAAAACCTCTGTGCCTGCATCCACTTCTTATAAACTCTGTCCTTTTGGCCACTAAGCTCATGAATGGGACAGAAATGTGAATAAAATAAGGGTTAAGTAAGTGAAAGCCTGAGCAAACACTGTAGCATCCCTTGAGAGCAGGAACATGGATGTGTTGTTACTCGTCTGTATTTACTTGGATTGGTCACAACTCTGCTGCTTCAACAGCAAGCGTATACTAGGGTGTGTGCCTGCATGTAAATGCGTCTGTAAGTCTGTTTCAGTCTTCGTCATGACGCTGCAGTCCCTCCAAGTGTTGGCGGCACAGTGCAGACACTAGCTGATCTGAATACTGATTTCCAGCTAGATAGCTATACGCCTGCTAGCCCATAACCGTCGTAGCACTGCTCTCCATTCAAGCTGAGCAGCGTAGTGTGCTTGCACATTGTGCAATACATTGTAGTAGGGTACATGTGAGGTGAACACGGCAGCTATGCAGAGAGAGCGAGGGAGAGAGGGAGAGGGAGAGGGAGAGGGGAGGGGAGGGGACGGGGGGAGCAGGAGTGAGACGACAGAGAGGTGCAGAGATTTGGGCAGAGAGAAAGAGTGTGAGAGCATCCCTAACTGCCGTTGTTTCTATTTATAGCCAAGCCCTACTCCACAGTCCTGAGATGCTCTCCCATCTCCCACGCACAGACATCAGCCTACGCACCCGCACACACACATGTTGACAAAATAATTTGACATGCAGAAATACCGCAAGCACAGAAAGGTAGACTCGACTGGCTTTTCTGCACGGTGCAAGCTGCTCATCAGAATAAAGCAGGATCTATGAATGAATGAATGAATGAGAGGTTGAGCTCAGGAAGGTTTCTTTGGCAATCAAGGTCAGTTTTTGCTTCATCGAAAGCTCTGCAATAATTCATCCTGTTTATCAGTGAGAGTGTTTGCGACAGAAAGAGGAACTGGGTGTATAATTGGGTGGAGGCAGAGTGGAGTCATCCCCACATTAACTACTGTAGTTGTTTGTCCTGTCAGATTGTATGAAAGGGCTTTGGGGGGAAAACGAGGGAGCAGCAGAGGAGGAGAAAATTAATCCATGCCTTTTTTTTTTCCCTCTCTATTATATTTTTTTCTCCTTTCACTTCCTTCCAGGCTGAGTCACTGCTGGTGAGGAGGAAGGTCTGGAGAGGGAACGAGAGAGGAGGAGGAGGAGGTGGTGGAGGAGGGGGAGAAGGAGAAGAAGGGAGGGAGGGGAGACAGGGAGATAAGCCACAACAGGAAGCAAAACGACACACACACGCGTACACAAACACAGTGTGTGCGCGTCCGAGAGAGAGACTGCGCGAACAAGAGGGTGAACGGGAAAGGAAGGGAGGGAGAGTGACGCGGAGGCTGGGAGAGCCTGGCCCCCCCTCCTCCTCCTCTCCTCCTCTCCCTCTCTTTCTCTCCTCTCCTCCTCTCCTCCCCTCCTCCCCCTCTCTCTCTCTGTGGAGCAGGCGTGTAGCGGCATCAGACTCGGCGTGAAGGAACCATGAGCGATGTCACCATCGTTAGAGAGGGATGGCTCCAGAAACGGGGTGAGTACATCTAGTACCTCTCTTTTTTTTCTACTCTCTTCCTTCCTCTCTGCCTCTCTTTTCTCTCCTCTTCTTCCCTGCCTCTTGTCTAGACTGAGGGCCTGGCCGTGGCTGTCCACATGTGCTGATGTGAGGATGTGAGTGTTTGAGTGTGTGTGCGTGCGATCACATGGAGGACTGATTATCAAGTGTGCACGTGTGTTTGTACGTGTTTGCCCCCTTAGGGATGCGTCTCTTTATTATGAGCTTGTCTGGCAGTTTGTTTGCTAAGCCTCTATGTGCCTCTGTCAGGTTGCGACTGAAAAGAGTGTGTGAATGGGGTCTGTGCATGTATTTTGTGTGTGTACAGTTGATAACATGTACCAGGCCTGTAGGTAACACTGCTGTTGCATAGTGTTCTGTCAGGCCAGTGTTTGTACTAGTTTGTGAAATGGAGTCAGTGCTGGCTCTCAGAAGTAGTGTCTAACGTAGTTGTTTCTTAAGTTAGTGAATGGTGACACTGAGAGTCATATGACATGTTGTTGGCTGGGGTGGATTCAAGGGGGACACTGACAGCACATCCTGTTTACAACCAGACGAATAACAAATTTGAACAAGAGAAAATGTCATAGCTGGAGAGCAAGTAGCACAGATAGTTCTTCCCTGTACTCAGACGTTCACAGCTTTGATCAGTGAGGTTGCTGCAACAGGTGACAAGTCATTTGTAGCAGGGTCAAACTGAACCATCAGAAAGTGATGTACAGACGCATTGTGATGCCAAGTGTGTGGCACTTTAGGATCTTTTTCTTGTTCTAGCAAACCACAGTTTCATGGGGTCATGTGTCTGCTGCTGCTTCCTTCAGGCACAAGTACAAATGTACGTGAATGTGCGTGTTTCAGAAAGAGAGCCTCAGTAGTAGGACAAGGGGGATTTCCAATTTTTTGGGCCAATGAGCATCATCCCACTGACTATGTGATGGTGTCTAGGAATGTGTAATACAAACTGTTGAACAGGAAGTGATGTGGATCCACAACAGACTGTGGGATGCTGGGTAATGTAGGCTAACACCATGGCACAGCAGGAGAACATGTTGGATAACAAGAGTGCTCCTCTCTCCATGGAGTGGATGCTCTCTCTCACAGTGTCACATACACAAATACAGTTCAAACTCTGCTGAAGCAGAGGGGGGGATCTCTGTCTGTGTGTTCCATCATGCCAGTGTGATCCTCAGACAGTCGTCTGTGCATATTAAGAGGAACACATCGCCCCCAGTCACGACGCAGCGCTACCAATGTTCATCAGTGTGTGAGAGAAATAGAGTTTTTGGGTTCGGGGGGGTGGGGGGGGGTACTGTGATTGTGTCAGGAATATGAATGTTTGTCTGCTTCATATGCTAAATCTCTGTCTGTATTAGTGTGTGTGGAGAGGAGCAGGGTCGGGGTGCTGACTCACTGTCCAGGTCGTGACTGCAGTCTTAAACATTAGACAGTTTTTTATTGAAACCAAACGGTGAGAGACAGAGACACACACACACACACACACACACACACACACACACACACACACGCACACACAAACACACACACACACACACAGACACAAACAAGCATAAATACTCTCTTTTGTACTAATTCTAAAAGACTGAATGAGTGAAAAGAACGAGTTGTGAAATGGACAGGAAGGGGGCAGATATATCTGTATTATATAACTGTCCATTTATCCGAAATTCAAAATCCAAAAGAAGTTTGAATCACTCGCAGCTTGTTAGAATGAATCTCAACGTGCACAGCCCCATCACTGTTGTTTAGTGACGTGCACTGTTTTCATTGCTCTGTTGACGTGGTTTGTTCAAGTGAATGTACAATGTTGTGAAACTGAATTTCCTCTTCTGGGACAATAAACTTACTAACTACCTTAAGTTTGCACACCAAGATGCTTTACATGCTTCCACATGTCTGGAGGTGATAAATTCAAACTTAGTGATATAGAACAATGAGATGCTTGTTTCAGATTTGTTTTTGTTATCCAGTATTCTTAACTTTTTTTTACTATTACACTTTTTGTTGGACTAATTAGTCTATTAATAAAGATTAAAAAGTTAAAATACATGATAAGGCATGCTCATTGGTGTTCTCGGCTCTCTGCATGTTTTATGATGGGACTGTGTGTTTAGCTTTTATGTGACACGCCACAAACCATTAGAGTGATTCAATTAATTGAGTCAGACGGGACAGATGTGTACAGAACATTCTGATCATTTCACATATGCTGTTGGATGCTGATCACTGTCACTAGTGAGTACAGTGGTTTTCTTCTCATGATCTACTGATGTAAATGTACTATGATAGTAAAGCTTCATGCAGTTTCTTTTGGATTCCTTTTTGCACTCAGTCAGTTCAATTTAAATCTACAGTACTTCACACATATGTTATACAAAAAAACAATGAGAGATAAAATAAAACAATAGCAGATGATGATTAAAAATGAAGCCTGGCAGAGTAGTTCAATAAAGCAGTAAAAATGTTCCATCGTCTTAGAACAGAGTGACAAACCTCAGGAACATCACCTCTGCAAAGAGCAGCACACTGTGTCCTCAGATGACTGAGTCTCTCCGTGCTCGCAACCACAGCCATAATTTCCTTCCTCCTTTCATTAAATCCGGGTGGGGAGTGCATTCAGCTGCATCATTTCTTTATCTTTAGAAATAATGAACATAGAATAAATACCAGGATCTGTCACAGACTCAAATTTAGAGGCGGTAGACTTGCAAGGAGAGCACAATAGCCGATATTTGGAAACCTTGTTATTCTGATCGTAATTAAGACATATTCAATGAAAGTAGTTTGAAAATCTGGTGGATGTATGTGAGCTACAGCCCTAGAAGACAATGACTACATTTACATTGACACCAATATTCCATTTATTGACACTATTCAGAGCAAGACATTATTTCGATTATGTTTAAATTAGTTTCTGATAGAATATTCCATTCACATTCCTGTTCACATGTTGCTGAGCATACCCAGATGTCTACTACTCCATTGCATCCGACGTAAGAGTCATTCAAAACCCCAACCTCAAATAGTTTCATGTATGATGCTACCTTGTTTTGGGTGTTTTCTTTCTAATTTTGCAAAAGCTACAACTCGGTTTGTCAATGTCACAAATTGCTGTAAAAACTCCAGTAGGAGGCTAAAAGATGTACATGTCTACAAAATCCGACGATAAGGTTCGGAATACTCCACACGTCTTCATTTGTTTGTTGCTTATTCTGAGTAAGGTAATCAGAAAATGCTGTTTACATAGCAGTGTGTGATTCAGACTATTTGCTTAATCAGGTTAATATCGGAATAGTGGTGTCCATGGAAACAGCAGATGTTCAGGAGGGAGGAGAGTAGGAGATACACCATCAGCGACAAGACCATCATCTTGCTCTTTAGTCTCTGCAGACTTTCTCTGCCTGGCCTCCTATTTCTGTAGAAATCCAGGAGAAGTTGATGTGAGAACACATCAGGAGTTGGGTTGATTCTAACACGCGACAGATGCAAAAATTTAAAAGAAAACAAATCAAGCAGATGTTGACCACATTCTTGCTTTTGTGTGTTGTGTTTCAAATTAATCCAGGAAAATTCTGAAATATTCTCAAAGAAAATAATTCTTGAGCTGCAGAGAAAATTACATCTGCATGCTCATAATTTAAATGTTATAGTTGATTAATGAGTTTTATATAATTCTCAGTGTACAAATTGTATTTGTGGTTTAGTGCAGTATACAAAAACACACATTTGACAGTTAAAATAAAGGTTTAAGTTATGTTTGAATTCTGAAAAGCTTTACAGAAGGGACTATAGTCAAACAAAATGAAGCTCATAGAGTGATAGAAATTCCACTATATTCTGTCAAGCACATTCATTCATAATATTAGAAGCAGCATCTTATTGACTGGGAGTAGCTCTATAGTATCGGAGTCTGCAGTGCATTGATTTCTTTTTTGGCTCATGCTATGGGCACATTGATGTAACTTCGTATGATGCAGTATCAGATCACATCATCTGAAATGTTTTGCTGAGGCTATTTCCTTAGATCTGCTTTGCTTTTCTTCTGTATAACTTTACATTGTTTGTCTGCAAGTGGCATCTTTAATGCTCTATTTAACATAATGATTCTAACTGTGGACATAGTTGGGGGGTGACGTTAGTGGACACCTAATGTCTGTTGTTACTGTAAATCTATTTCCGTGTCTCGTCCTGTCACTTAATTCATCTTGCCATGATCGTATGTTAGATACACCTGTACTCTTTTATACCTTTGCCTCAGTACCTTCCATCGCAACAACTAAATCCCTGTGGGAATCATCTGATGCTGTACTGTGTATGTTAGACTGCTGAGAGGTTCACTGGGTGCAGTGCAGTGAGGCAGCCATCTTGGCTCTGTGAGTTCAGTGAGTTCAGTGTTTCTGGAGGCTGGCTGGCTGGCTAGATCAGGTGGCAGTGCCAGATCTATGATATCAATCACTAGCCGCTGCTGCTGCTGCCGCCGCCACTGTCTGTGGTGTCGCTCCTCTTCTCTCCTCCTCCTCTCCTCCTTCTCCTCTGTGCTGTCGCTGCTGTAGAGCCTGTCAACACAACTCACTCCTTTTTATTGCCATTCACACTCTCCTTTCATCTCCCTGCGCTCCTCTTTCTGTCCCCTCTGTTTCTCAAACTCAAACATGAAAATTCAGGGCAGTATAGCGGACAGTGCAGGCTTTGTTATGAATGGCATCCTCTTGCACATCCGGAGGAAGTGTGTGCTCCAGTGTTGCTTTACAAACTGTCTCCATTGTCCTAAGAATGACTCACTCTACACTGCAGAGAATGGCAGTCAGCCAGACTGTCAAACAGACCAACAGCAAAGTGCAAACAGGCAGACTAGTCCGCAGAGCCGACAGACAAACAGCACAGGAAGGACAGGCAGAGGCAGATAGTTTGTGACAGATACAGCCGTCAAAGGACAGAGGCCTTGTCAATAGGAGACCTGCAACTGGCAGTTCACAGAAACCAAATGAAAGACTGATGAGTAACATTTACAAACAGGCAGCAGAGAGTGTGTCACCTCCGTATTCAATCAGAAAGAAATATTTTTACCTCAATATTAAAATCAAGCTCCTTGTTGAAGCTGCACCAAGAATTGTATATATTAAAAGAAACACCTGTTTTATTTGACGCAGTCACAAATTCAGTCTGCAGCAGAGATGAAGTTCCTCTTATGGGGATATGAATCCTGACTAGTAGCAAATACAGTGCATACAATGAGTGACAGAAATATAAATATTGAGAGTACAATAAAAAATACTATTATTGTCTCCGTGTCAGCTTACCAGACATACTTTGACGGCCATTCAGAAAAAGCTTATAAACATTTGTGTCAGATAGCTGCTTCATCTGCGTTGCCATCACTTTGACTCAACATTTACTTGCCTGTTTTTGTTCAGTTATAAATTGCCAATACAGCAGCTGCTTGCTTTTTTGTAGCTTCTAAATTTCTTGAAACTTATATGCACCTGGAGATGAGTTGAGAGCCTCACGTTAAAATGTGCAATGTCTGGGCTAAATAGCCTGGAGCCGTACAACTCTGCAAAGTCAGTCAGTCAATAAGATCAGTGGTAAGTGGTAGGAAGCATCCTTGTAAGGGCCATGCAAACAGAGAGATGGATTAATGGGTTTGTGAGTGAATGAACTGATGTAGAGAGAGTCAGTCCTAGATAAATGAATGAATGGATCAATGAATGGAGTGCTGATCACTGCAGAGGGAAAACTTGGCTAGAGGAAGAGGGGTTGAAGGGTGGAGTAATGGGATTCGTTTGTAGCGCAGGATCATTGAAATGCTGACTTCAAACATTTGATCACAGTCTGGATTTACATGCACTCACACATATACACTTGACTGAATTATTAATATTGCGATCTTTATTATTTTATTATATCTATTCTCACCCACCTTACAAAGCAAAGGTAAACTTTTAATATTTATCAACACATGCTATTATCTTTTAGATAATGAGCAAACACATTGTAAAACTTTGTTTAAAAGCAGAGTATGGTGTTCTTCTCCTTTCATTTTGAGTTGATGAACATATTTTGTATGAATGTGCTAGAAAATAGATTAGAGCAAAGGGTCCGTGTGTAGTCTAACATCTTAAGGTATTGTGGTTTGTGTGGCTTTGGGCTGATTAGACAAGGCAGGTTAGAGTGGGGGTTGGTTTGGTTGATTTAGGCCAACAGATTAGTGCCTATTGGTTCCAGCTACTGTAACTATAGATGACAAGATAAGGACCTGTACAGTGGAAGCGTTTGGTCATATATGTCCACTTTTTTATCTTTGGTCATATATGTCCACTTTTTTATAGTTGGCCGTCAAAGACGATATCAGTCGATATTTTTTTACGGGGCTTGTAGTGGTTTATTCCAAACTGCTGTTTCTCCATTATGAGGTCCTATTGATAATCAAATATACATTATTTAGCTCCTTATCAAATAATAAAACAGCAAAATGAATGCAAAGTATTTTGCATCAGTTCTGTTCAGATCAACCACTGGCCTTAGACAACAGACTGTTGCTTACAATATCTGACGAAATGTTTGCCATTCCAGTTTGCCCGGCTGGACTCATGCAAAACTGTGCATTTGCATCTTTGCATTGACTTTATCAGTTGAAAAATTAGCTCCTTGAAAAAGACTGCATGGTCAAAAACAAATGAGAATTGACTCTTTGAGACTATTTTACTTTTTTAAGATGACTTAAAAAGCAAATCAGAATCAGCTATAGAATGGAAATATTGTTATTTTTTGCATGGTACCCTGAATGAAACATTATGACCCTTTCCTCCTGTTTTAAGCAGAAGCATCAGAAATCGATTTCAAGCCCTTCAGACTTGGGATTGCAGTTGGATTAATTTTAACAGGTTAATATGTTAAATGACATATGGTGCCTCTACAGCCATGATAATGCTGTCAAATTACTAAGTTTGTTTGCGTAGCTGGTTTATTAAATTCTGTTTGCCTACTACAGATTACTTATGGGTAATGGTTAAATAATTTGGCGATATTATGTGCTGTGTCTGGTGGGTTTGGTTTGAGTTTGCTCCTGTTATACTTGACTTAAAAGTTAAGCTGCATGCTGACGTCACAGCGGCCAGGTTAAAGGGACAGTCAGTCTATTTATATCCTCCCACCTGTAATCTGTTTCTGACAGGATTAACTAAGCCACTATCTGAGGCCCGCTGTGCCACACAGGGACTCTGAAAATGTGAGCTGTGAATAAATAGATGCATTCAGAGAGATGCACAATGTGTACAGTACAATGTGTACAGTACATTTGAGGCACACAAGTGCATGAAATGTGATCAACACCGGGGGTATTCAAGGAAAGTAAGGACAAATATATGTCTGTTTCCAACCAACCAGAAGCTGTGACTCCATGTAACCCTGTTACATACTTCTGTTTGTGTATGTTTGTGCTTGCGTGTGCATCTTTTTGCCGTGTGTTCATGTTTCACAGAGTATCAGTTAGTTAGCCTGATGAAAATCGTGAGGAAGAAGAGACCAAACAGTGACAGAATTTTCTCCCCTCCCTCTGCCTTCTCCTTCTCTGCCTGCCAATCTCCAGTCATTAATTAGCAATCCATGATAAAATTCCCCCATTCCCAATCTGACACTAGTGCAGAGCAGCGGATGGCCATGGTAATCATGTCAGCAAGGTTTGGCTCAATGTTCTGAGGGGGCTAAATGTCCCCCATATGGTCCACTGGCTGGGGCCTGCTCCTCACCAAGCTCTCATTAAACTAGTGCTTAATACACCAAGGTAAAGGAACATGCACACACTAATGCACACACTCAGCTGGAAGAAGCAAATCAAAACATCTGACGGAGGACTGGGAACAAAGGGACAGGAGGACAAGGAGGTGGTGTTTGTTTGTGTGTGTGCATAAGTTGTGTGTGTCTATGTTTTCAGAGACTGATGCCGTACAATTGTTGACTTGCCATCTGTCATGAAGAATAGAGTTCTATCTTGCATGTGTGCGTGTGCGTGTGTGTGTGATTGTGTGTGTGTGTTTGTGTGTACAGAGAAAAGATGAGACGGAGGAGAATGAAAGAAACAGTGAGTGAGGTGCAGATGTCTCACAGCATAGTGGCTGGAACATGAGTTTCAATGGCGGACTGCTGTACGAGAGGAGGTGGTGGTGGAGAACAGAGAAGAAAAGAGGACGAACATCTGCCGTACTCAGATATTGCTCAGTGGTTTGAGTGTTTCTACACAATATCTTGAATTTGAATAGACCTGGGAGTCTGCTCATTAAGTGTCTGACAGGGCCGGGCAGGCATGCTCAGAGAGTGTCAATATTATTCAGGGTTTCAGATATATTCTTCAATATATTTTAACAATAATGCAGGAGCTGAGGGGTGTTTTTTCATCTTAAAGGGGACCTGATATTTTTTTTTACCTTATTTTCTTTCATACAATATTGGATGTTCATATTAACCCTGACCAAAGTTTCAAATGATGAGGTAAACTATTGTAAAAGTTATTTATGCGAAACAAAAGCCCTGCTTTGAATGTTAGTGATCTTTCACCTGGTTCATATATGGACTAGAGACTGCACTGGGTCTGATACCAGCAGGAGCTGGAACAAGGAGGCCATAAATCATTTGATTTGAGTGACTGTGTATGTAGTACGTGTGTTTAATTAAGGGTGAGGGGTCGGGTAGTGGGACATATGTTAATGGTTATTGGTAAGATCCATTTAACTTCGAGATTATTGTAAGGGGTCAGGTCTGGTGTGGAGCCTTGCTGGTGTAACGCTTGCAAAAATGGACTTGTGTATGACCCTGGGATGGACCATAGAGTGTGTATAGAGATGGACAATATGACAGACCCCATAGTGGAGTCAAATCATCTTGATCGCCCCCTGGTGACTGGCTGCAGTATAGGTCAAATGATGCCTGATGCCATGTTAGTTGATAGGACATGGAACAAACCAGAAAGTACACATTAACATTTTTTTCTCAAGTGTTAAGGTAAGTTTTTTTTCCATCACTACTGTGCAGAAAATGAACTCAAAAGCAATGGTGGCACCAGTATCCGTGATGTTTACCTTCATTTTTGTACAAGAGGATGTGAAGACGCGTCATCCATCTTTATATACAGTCTTTGGTATGGACATAACAGCTCTAGTGGATATTGTCTGACTTTCTCCATCGTGATTACAGAATTTTCACATGAATGTCACCAGAGTAACACATCAGAATGAGTCTGATGAATGCATTTACTCTGACTATTCTGCTACACAGATTTTGAAAGTTGAATTTGTGCTTTGGTTTTGACTGCTGGGGAATGCAACAAGCAGATCTAAAGACAGTTATAAATCCTCAAGGACTTTTCTTAAAATAAATTGTATTTTTTTCTTGCTTTTATCTATACTGACTACTACATACACATATACTTTTATATATACTGATTACTACATACACATATACTTTTCTTTGTTCCCTTTGAATTGTCTCAGAGCCTCAAGTGTCTGCTGCTGGCCAGCTGAGGTGGACATGTTGTCAAAAACAGCCTCTTATATAGACAGACGTTAGAGCATGACAAACACCAGTGTTTGTCTCAGATGGAGTGACATGTACTGTACAGCTGTCAGCTCAGAGTGTGACAGATAAACAAGCAGACACCAATTGGAGCACACTTTTTATTTGGTTGGTCCAAACTCTATAGTTGAGTTTGTAGCTTTGGCTTACAAGTAGGCCGATTGTTGAACTGTGTTTTGATAAACTGTCTTCATAAAACAACAGGAACTTTAGCAGCAGGTGAGCCAAAACAAATATGATTCCAGTCACTCTAACATGTTAGTTTCCTTCAATGGAGCATGACGGTTTCTGATGGAATAAGATGAGGCTGCTTTTGCTCTTTCCTCTTACAAGCATTATTAACAGCAGTCTCTCTCTTGTCCCCTTATACCCATCAAACTGATTCATCCACGTGTTGTACCGCTACTTCGTCCCCACGAAATCAGGACGCTCTCGTCTGTCTTTACAAATGAAATTGAAAGAGTTTGAGTCACCCTCTCTGAATACGGCCAGTGTGCATGTGTCCTAAAAGACAGATGGGCATAGACTCTGGCAGGTGGGGAGACAGACAGACGGACAGGTAGCCGGGACAGGCTGGACAGTGGGGAGAGCAGCAGTTAGTGAGGTGAAGAGCACTTATTGTCGGCCCTTCAGTGCAACACATGAATGGATCCTTTAGAATGAGGCACGGCTGGACTGGTGTGTGTTTTGTATGTGTGTGTGTGTGTGTGTGTTGGGGGGGGGGGGCACACTTGACATTACTTGGGGTATAGTACTTGATTGTTTACTCTTGCCTGCTGGGCTGGGCTATTGTAATCTAGTGTGTGTGTGTGTGTGTGTTTGTGTGAGATCACAGTACATTGTGTGTGAGCTTGCAGTGTGCCTAAGTTTAAAGGCAGACAGAGAGACATACAGCACAAGAGGGGGGGGTTCTCAAAAGACCAGGGGGTCACACACACACACACACACACACACACACACATAACGCCAGCTGCCGCCCACAGCTCCAGCCCGGCATTTCTGAATTAATAATACAGAGCCGACCACTCTGGAATAATAGTGACTTACACACAGGCACACACATATGCATGCACAAAGCTTTGCACCTGTTCACCACTGCTCAACCGGACAGGGTTGGGCTGGTTAACCCCCCCCTCCCTCCCACCCACCACAGACACAAACACAAACACATACTACACGCACACACACACACACACATACACTCCTTGTCTGTTGTAAGCAACACTTGGACAGCTGTGTCTGTCTCGTGGCCCTCCCCATTCTTGTTCTGACCGACGGCTAATCTCATTGACTGATTGGTTCGGCGTCTCAGTCTGTTCGTCTCATTGGATGGTTTCACATCCAATAATGCAAAGGAACAGAGGAGGAGTTAAAATATGAATGCTATCTTCAATGTGGATCCTCAAAGAAACCAATTCCTCTGTGCAATTATGAACCATTAGCCTCCAACTGATGACACTCAAACAGGTTCTGTGTTTTAGAGATGGTGTGTTGTGTATCGAATGTGAACGTACTGTAAAATAAATGAAGAGATCAATGATGCCAACACACAATGCCGTCCAAAGGAGAGAACACAGAGAGGCAATATACCAGCAATCAGTGCAATTTGATTAGCTTGCTCATTGGCTGTGTGGCTGTGTGTGTGTTTGTGTGTGTGTGTGTGTGTTTCCTAATCACATTGGATCCACTGCATTCTGAACACAAGCAGCATGGCATCCCTAATGTTATTGGGTGTTTGAATGCAGGGTCTTTTTGTGGTGGCTCGCTCACATTGTATTTTTACCTTCTTGACATAGGAGAGGATCTCCAAACTGATCAGGCTTTGTGCTTTCAATGGCATGTTATGGCTTGGTACTTGTGTGTGTGTGTGTGTGGGTGGATAGATGTGTGTGGGTGAATAGATCATCCAGCTGAGCTGAGTTGTGAGCGTTAAAATGATCTTAACCTGAGTTTGCTCGGTCACATTGATAATAAAAACATTATATATGCCTCGTGCTGGCTTCAGTACAAGCTTAAGTTTGAAAGCTGTTGCAGGTTTTTAAGAGGTTGAATCCCTCAAAAAGTCTTATTCATTTTTCACTGAACATTAAAGAGCAGGACTTTGACTTCCTTTGTTATGTTTCTTCTTCATGTTTCTTTTCATATGTTGTAACCAAACTGTCACAGCTCTGCTCTTAGACTGTGACAGTCTCTGAATACAAACCAGTGTGGCAAGTCTAGAATCAGTATTGTGGTGGGTGGATGTGTAGAAAGGGCCTGTTATCTTTTCAAAACCATGTGTGAGGAAGAGAGATCTTACTGGACCGGTGTGTGACCCATGCCTCTGTACTGTACACAAGGTCACACTGGGCCCAGGTGTGTCTCCTGCCACTAATGGTCCCTTTTCACAAGACGAGCTGCAGCACACAGAGGAGCACAGGGCAGGAAACTGGTGAGAAGGGCAGAGGGGCCATCACACAAACCTTTGAATTACATCATTAAGGAGGAAAACTCGTCTTAGGTTGTGCAGTTTATGAATTTAAACAGTCTTCTTGTGTATTTCTTTCTTCTGGGTTCTTCACTTTTTTTAATCCAATGAAAACACAACGTTTTTTTTTTTTACACCAGCCTTGTTTGGTTTGGACCCTAGGATTTATCACAAGCCAAAATGACAGGTGAAAGGGGCCTTAGACCAACGGACCAAATTTTGGTCTGACTAAAGGAGGTGGTCTTTGTTCGGATCAAACTGAACCATGGTTCAGTTTTTTTGCTGTGTGAAAACCTATTTTTGAATAACTTTGACTTTCGGACCGACTTCAGGAAGTTAAGACCGCATTAAACATTAGAAGAAGAAAAAGAAAAACGGAAGCTGCTTGCTGTCTTTACAATACAATGTTTTAATGACCAGGACGTTTATTTTGTTGCTAGTAAAACAATAATGATAATGGTTCATTCATTTGTTACATTCAAACAAAAAGACGCAAGCCCCTCTACAAATCAATCAATGTAAAGTATAGGTAGATGCAGCCCACATAGGGGATGAGAACAGGATGCACGTTTGTCATTTAAAAATCTTCAGCCCCCCAAATTACAATGTTGAACCAAAACTAACTGGATCAGATGTTTGTAAAGTAGCACAGACAAGACCCTTGGTCCCAATTTACAGGTGATGACTCTTACTCATCATTAGGTTCAGCCTTGTGGTCAAACAACACATGATCCGTGTGCGTTTATTTCCTTCATCAACCAAACGAAACAATTTAAATGCAAACATAAAATCTCAAATCTGGAATGAAAAGGAGCAGAAAGAAGAATATAATCTATACTATAATCTAACAGCAAATTATTAAAAACATCCAAGACCCAGAGTGTAACAGAACTAAATCATGTAGAAACTCTGAAATGAAGTTGTGTACTCCACAGTTAACTTGACATAGGGCTAATCTTCAGACAACTTTGTGTTTTTATCTCTTAAAAATATATCATTGACATATTTATACTTAAGTGATGAAAACAATCTCCACGTAACTGGCCCTCTCTTCATATGTCCTCATGTGGTAAAGTCACAGAAATAGTCAACTCACAACCTTGAATTTCACATAAGAATAAAGTGATTATATATATGCGACGGAAAGTAAGACAACTGTCCTGACATACAGCCCCTATAGAGACAGTTAAAGCAGTTACAGTAATGAATTAAGACAGTAAGACAGTAAGCTTGGAGTCGTTGTAGCTAAGTGACCTTCACAAACCCACTGTGTGTGTGCGTGTCTACATATGTGAGTGGGGGGGTAGAGAAGGGATGGGTGGTTGGGGGGGGGGGTTAGCTGGGCAGCCACAGCCTCCTGTCTGGCACAGGTGGTGTTGAGCAGCAGCCCTCCAGCTAAGATGCTAATATGCTAACACTGCACTAATCCTAGGGTGCTTTAAGACGCAAGGGGCCCTGCCTCCTCCCTAACACACAGGAACAAGCAGTCGTGTATCAGCACACATTCTTCCATGCAGACATACACACTCAACTCACAATCAACGGACACATCTGCAAATCACCTGTATTTTAGATGTATTTATGTATATATTGACACACACACACACACACTTGCCAGAGCTGTGAGGGGGGATTAGGACGAGAGGCGTCTTGGCAGCAGCGTGTCTGTCAGTCACTCTGTCTCCAGCTCTGTGGCAGCGTCACAGCGGTGGTCACCATGTTCCAGGGAGCCACCACCATCTACTGGAATGTAGTGTTACTGCAGGAGAGAATGAGAGGCGGAGACAAGTGTGATAATATACAGCAGGAGTACAAGCGACACAAGGTGGGAAAGGAGATGTTTAAATACAAAACCAGGGGTTTCAGACTTAGTATCTGTATTTAAAAACTTGTGTATTATTGTGATATGCTGCCTTTATGTGTATGAATGTGTCTATGAGTTAACATGTCCCTCCTTCTGTACCAGCTGGTGGAGCACAGGGGCACCAGGGCAGCTTGTGTGTGTGTGTGTGTGTGTGTGTGTGTGTGTGTGTGTGTGTGTGTGTGTGTGTGTGTGTGTGTGTGTGTGTGTGTGTGTGTGTGTGTGTGTGTGTGTGTGTGTGTGTACATGTGCATCCAGCTCAGCCTACCAGGAGGTTCTGGCTGTGTGCAGCTGGCTGGGTGAAATCTCGTAGTGGCCCCCAAGGGATGGCCACACTCCCATGGGTCTCCACTCAATCTGGCCGCCCTGTAGCTGCCCTGCCCTGCCCTCTCTCTGTCAAAGCCCTCGCCTTAACATCATACTCTCTCTTGTTCAATCTCTTGTTTGTCATTTGTGCCTTTCTCTTCTGTTCCCTCATCTTTCACGTCTGACGTCATCTTCATCTCTAGTCAGCCGTAGCCTCCGTGTAGTCTCATTCCACAAACTGAACCAAAGGCTTGTACAATTACTCCAACACTAAACCCAGCCTCAACCTCAGCCTCAGCTTCTGAGTTTAATTCTTTGATTAGTCAAATCTTGTTCCTCCCTTGTTCCAGTCTTGTACGATCCTTACATAAGTGGCTCAAATGCCCTGTGACCTTTTACAGGTCACACACAGCAACACTTTTACGTTGCTGGTAACAGTGTCTGTATTTAAGGCACATACACACATACACACACCCACACACACACACACAAACACACACCCACACACACTTACAGACATACAAACACCAGCCCCGATGTGGTAATGAGACTAATGCACTGTAAGTGGATTGGCTTTGAAGAGCCTGGATTCGCCTTAAGATGTCTGAGCAGACTGGAGTTAGAACTGCTGGGGTCGGGGTCACGCACACACCCTGTTCTTTTAAACCAACACATGTATAATTGCATAGATGCAAGTGCACAAAGTCAGTTTTATTATTCTATGTTGTTTTTTTCTCTCAACACTGTTTGTTAGAGTAATTAAAAATGTGCCGTGCAGCTCTGCACAATTCCCCTCTTTTCTTAACGACCAGTGCCCTCGCTGCCTCACACAGTCACTTCCCCCTTACCCTAACTTTCTTTACCAATTAGTCAAGTATCGGATGTTTAGTTAAGCTGTCTCCCCCCTCCCTATGTATAACTGCTTTTTTTCAAGTAAGTTTATTTTAAGTTGTGTCTGGAGATGACTTGACCTTCCTCTTTAAGAAGATCAGCTCAAACACTCTGCTGTTGCTTGATGGTGCAGTGTAATAATTTAACCCCCTCCAAGGCCCAACAGTCCCCTTCAATTCAATCAAGCTGCACCATAGTTTACGCACTCACAGATCTAAGTTCCCTAGATTCGCCTTTTCCCTTTAATTTACTCATAATTTCCATAGTAAAATCTCAGACACTTACATACATACACACAGTGGAGGTCACCATGAACAAGAGTGAATTGATAATTATTTTTTTAACAATAATATTCAATAGGAGCAGGTTATGAGTGCCATAATGAAATAGTAGCCACATTTCCCTTTTATTTTCTCAAAATGTCTACATCATAGTGGCCACACAAAGTTTGTTGAACAAGATAAAATCAGATTCAGTGAATGTCTTCAAATTTCACCCTAACCCTCAAAGATGAACTGATTACAATTTGGTGGTTAAAGGTCCTATAGGTCAAGGTCACATTACATAGGTCACATGACATAGGTGAAACCTCGTTAATGTGACTGAGTGCTTGGGGGAATTTCTTCAACTTTTTATCAGTTGTCACTTGGATTAAGATTTTCAGATAAAGTGATTACGTTTCAGTGACCAAAAGTCACAGTAAGCTTGTATGAATCTGGAAAAAAAAAGTATGTAGAAGCATGTACTAGTTGGCGTATACAACCACAGTGCGGTAAATCGAGTTGTGTATTCTTCATTACAAACAAACAAACACAGGCAGGGGTGAAAATACAACCACCTTGGCAGAGGGAATAACTCAAAACAGTTAATTCATTTTCTGTTGATCAAATCTTTCCAGCATCAAAACATAATGTAAGTTTGTCAGTCATCCAGTCTGTACACTTACAACCTGCCTGTCAGGTTTTCTTCGGTCAGTCAGCTTATCAGCCGGGCAACCAGCCAGCTGGCTACTCAGTGACTTGTTTAGTAAACTTATCTATTCTGTCTTGTTACTGCAGAACAGTGAATGTGTGTCCGTGTGTTGTTGTGAGTGTGTGTTGTTGTGTGTGGCCAGACGATGCATTCCTCTTCCTGCTGGGGAGCTGCTGTGTATGAACATCCCCTCCACCCTCTCTACTACCCCCCTCAACCCCACCCCCCCACCCCACCTCCATACACCACCACCCGTCCAGCTCCCAGAGTGCCAGTCACACAGCCCCGTCTCTGCGCCATCTGCATATCACATCCTGCCTCGGCCAAAGCATTAAATTAAATCCCTGTTTGGGTTGATTAACAAATGGCTGGTGAGCTCACATAGTTATGGAGTTATTTATTTAATTGTCATCAAGAGTTTTTTTTCCTCACGAAGCAGAAGAGCAGAGGTGTGCAGGTGTCCTGAAGGAGTGGGTGTATTAGACAGAGAGATGGAGACACTGCAAAGTTTTCGTGTGACTCATTTCTTTGTACCTGTCTCCCATTTATTCCTGCACTTCTCTCTAATTCTCTCCCCTCTCCCCCCTCTGTCCCAAAATGAATAGTTAATCAGTTTGCTAATTGAGTGACAGTGAGTCCATGCGTTGTTGTAATTGTCCAATCAGAGAGCTTGGAACAGACACAGTCACAGCTGATTCATCTCCGCCGCTTACTGCTAAATCCACAAGCTGCAACTGGAGGATGTGCCAACAAGATTTATTCCTCCTCGAAATTCCCAAACAACTTTCAAAAAGTCTAATTCAGTTTTCAGTTGGAAAGAAAAAAGAAAAAGTATGAAGGGCAGACACTTTGGAAAAGTTTGCTGCCTTTACCTCATCAAA
This sequence comes from Paralichthys olivaceus, assembly GCF_024713975.1. Taxonomy (NCBI): domain Eukaryota; kingdom Metazoa; phylum Chordata; class Actinopteri; order Pleuronectiformes; family Paralichthyidae; genus Paralichthys; species Paralichthys olivaceus. The sequence goes on from NC_091106.1 coordinate 18,736,730, forward strand.
CCTTAAGACCTTGAATCAAAGAAAACACTTTAAAAGTAAAGGGAACAGAACAATTAATAAAAAAAATACGAGTTAGGACTTAAAAATAAAACTTTGGAACTGCTGCACAGGACTTTATTATGTCTTTGTTTGAACACATTTAAATCCATTCATTTATCTTTCTAAATATCCTCTGTTCCTCAGATCTTTCAAGTCACCCACGTTCTGCTGATGTCCTATCTTTCTAACAAGAGACAAGAGACTCCTGTTGTCTTCGGCACTGTGTACTGTAGTATTTACTAATTGGCCTTAAGGGAAAAGTAAAGTTGTGCAGAAAACTAAATGAAAATGAAGTGAGGAGTCCGAGAGAGATGGTGTGGGAAGGAGACCGGCTGTTCTGTTTTCTCCAGCAGTCCAAACTAGAGACATGTGGCTCTCCAGACAAGCTGTCCAGAGTGGGAGAGCTCGCTGGACTCATTACAGGCAGGGCCAAGACGGGATAGCTTGACAGAACACCATCATTCGGAGAATTTGGAACGCTCGAACCAGAACTGTGTTAGTTTTGTGCGAGCACGTGTGTGCGTGCCGGTGTCTATTTGGAACGGCGTGCTTCGACAACTGTCCATCTCTTCCCTCCGTCTGTGCCACCCCTGGCTGCCCCCACCCCCGCCCCCCAGTGGACATGTGTATACACACACACACACACACACACACACACTCAACATACCACACACTCACAAACAACGCTGTCTAGGCCCGGCCAGAAGGATTGCTTAAATGTTTGCAGTTGTACTGGACAGCTGAGCGATGAAGTGGCCAGCCACAGGCTTCCATTGGAAATCGACTCAGAGGAATGACTGGACTTGGACCAGCAAACCAGTCATCACTGCCAGTTTATAATAGTTTTATTAGTTTAACTTTCTCTTCATCAGTTTCATCAGTCAATGCATCTCCTACTACTGTGAAGTTCCCCTTTTACAGATGATCGGTTTCTTCCATCAATTTTCCAATTTTCAATGAAGCAGGAGTTGTCTGATTCAAACCCACAGGAGCTTAAAGGTCCAGTGTGTAAGATTTAGGTGAAAGGGAACTATTATTGTAGAAAAATGCTTGTGATGTTTTCACTAGTTCATTTCATCTGTATTGTATGAATTGTAGTTTTCTTTACCCCAGAAAAGGCCCTTTATATTAAAATACTTTATATTTACATCAAGGGGGACCCTCTCTATGGAGGCCGCCATGTTTTTTTTTTACATCAACTTTTGAGTTTTTATGACAACTGAAGACTACCACAGTTTCTTTTTCAGGTTTGGAAGGAGAGGGTGAGGTGAGGGGTGTTCAGCTGCAACATGAAATTTCAACACTAGATTTCACAAAATTTTCCCACACTTTCAAAATTAAAAGTAAAAAGTTAAATGTGTTTCCGCCCGGTCTCGAACCGGGGACCTTTCGCGTGTGAGGCGAACGTGATAACCACTACACTACGGAAACAGATGAAACCTGGAGGGTTAATAAAGTGGTTATAAATGTATACCTGTTTTTACTGGTCCAGTGTGTAAGATCTAGGTGAAAGGAAACTATTGACAGAAATTATCCAAGAAAAGGCCATTTATATTCAAATACTTAATATTTACATGGAGGGGACCCTCTCTACGGAGGCCGCCATGTTTTTTACATTAGTCCAGACTTAACAAACTAAACACATTTTGAGTTTTTATGGCAACTAAAGGTTTCCACAGTTTCTTTTTCATGTTTGGAAGGAGAGGGTGAGGTGAGGGGTGTTCAGCTGCAACATGACACTTCACCACTAGATGTCACTAAATTCTACACACTGTACCTTTAACAAAGTGTTGGCTTGGTCACACATTTTAGCAATGGTGAACCAAGGAGGAGAATAAAATCCTGGTGTAAACTAAATCCACTGCATGGCTTTGCACGGAGTTCAACTTTGGTGAACTCTGACCGGAAACTTCACACCCTCAACCAATAGCAATGGTGTTTGTGTGGTCGACCCCACTTGGCTATCTCCTTCTCCTCCTCCTTCTCCTCCTCCTCCTCCTCCTCCTCCTTCTCCTCCTTCTTCTCCTCCTCCTAACCACAAGAAATGGAAGCATCTTCCTCTGTTCTTCACTGCTATAGCTCAGACAGACTAAAGACCAAACACATTATGTAATTTGCCTTGGCAGGTGATTATCATTCACCTTAATTTGCATATGTGTGACGGTGCCCTAACAGAAACATTTTTACAAAAAAACCTTTGACATTTTGAAATGTCACAGTAGGAAAAGCACTGGTGTAAATAATGAATGTTTGTTTTTATTTTGTCAATCCCTTGCTGTAAGGAGATCTGGAAAATAAATGGAAAAATAAATATTTTGCATACCTTTTATTAGCAATAGCAGTTCATAAAACAGAAAAAATATCAAATACCTGTGCATGGTTTACTTCTCACATTATTAATACTTTGGTGTGGTGAGAAGTTACACCTTTTCTTACAACCTTTTTCCCTCCGTCCCTTTTTTACTTTGCTTTCTTTATAATTTTTTCTTCTTCTTCTTCTTCCTCATGACTCTCTCCATTCCTCCTCCCACCTCTTCCCATTCAGCCCATCTCACAGCACTCTGTTTATCAGTAGCAAGTGATCCAAAGAATATGCTTTGTTTCTCAGAGAACAGGAGCAGGAAACAGGAGAGTGGGTGGTGATTTGTGAAAAAGAGAAAATAGAGACCGGGAGATGAGAGGTGTGATTTTGTAATCCTGATGACGCACCCAACAGCATTTTCTTATCTGTCTATCATTGTCTATCTGTGTCTCTTCCTCTGTCCCTGTGTGGTCACACACACACACACACACACACACACACACACAGACACACACAGACACACACACACACACACACACAGCTCCAGCAGCACCCAGAGGTACCGGCAGGGCCCGCAGTTCAGCGGAGCAGGTGTTTTTCTTCGGCGTGTTAACGAGCATGGCCTGCTGTCATTTCCGCTTTAAATGGCTGTCACAAATAGAACACTCACACACACGTTATTTTTCTCCCCTCCCCGTGAATTAGCCGAAAAAGGTGATCGGAGCTGATCCTCGAATGTGTTATTGCGTGCATGCACAGATGCATCTTTTTGTCTGTTTGCATGTCTTCACAAGGTGTGTAAATGTGTCTGTGTGTGGGTATGTCAGCGAGCGGCTGGTTAATTAAAAGGGGCTGAGAAGTGGAGGATCATTCCTGTCTGTGGTTATTATTTCTGTTGTTTTGAAATGAGAAAGTGAAATGTTTACACAGCTCCCAGCTTTGGAAAGTGTTGAGATTCAGTCAGTTTCTTTCATCAGAGCTGTGTTTCTGAGCTGTATACAGTGCTCAGTCGTGCATGTGTGTGCACAAGTCTCATCCCTGTGTTGGTACCCATTGTACTCGTCCAACTATGTGTGAATCCGCACGTGTGTGTACTTTAATCCATGTGTGTATCCATGCTGTTTCCAGTAAGTGTTATCCGCCTCTGTGGTGTGGAAATGTTTGACACTTGTGTAATCCTGTGATGGGTCATCTGATAAAGCTGTGGTGTCACCTTAGTGCCAGTCTGTGCCAGCCAGTTGGGTAATGCTCTGCCACCAGCTGCTCAGCAGATGTTGTTATTTGTCGCTGCCGTCTAAGAAGGGTTATTCTCTATGTGTAATTTTACCTCCTCGTGTCAGTTCATTTCATCCAATCTCATCCTCCTTTTCTTCTTACTCTTTTCCTGGCAACCAGTGGTTTGTGTGTATGTGCGCTGAAAGTGTAAATTCATGCGTGTGTGTTCAGTGTGCTAGTATGTGTGTTGGGTGGAAGGGTCATCACCTCAACGCCTGCCCATGTATCAGCCAGATGATGTTTCTGGCATGGATAGTTTGAGTGTGGTGCTGGTAAACATGTTTTTGTCATTTTTTACACGATAATCCGATCTCAATCTGGCAAGCGCTGTGGGAGTCAGAGATACTGGGCGTGTGGGTGTGTAGGTGTGTGTTTGTGTGTGTAGTCCAAGTTTAACTCTTGTTGTGGGGACCTAAATTATTATTATTATATATTATTATTATTATTTGGGATTTGTCTTCGTAATAATGATATAATTCATACATTTTTACAGATAAGGGAACGTTTTAAGGTTAAGTTTTGTCCTCCTGTGAAGTCATGGAGACGTGTGCGTGTGTGTGTGTGCGTGCGTGTGTGTGTGTGTGATATCATTTGGGCAGATCAGATAGTTAAGCTGACAGACTCTTATTTATCTGGGGAATAAAATCTGTATTTAAATCATGACCATACTATTAACACTTTCCATATAACATGATGATCAGCATAATCATCATAAACCATTTGCCCACAGTATCATCATCACTGTTGCCTCGTGTTCTGAATTCAGTTTTATTTGATCTGACTTATATTTTCCTTCCTCTCTTTGTGTGCATTTTTCTCTCCAGGTGAATACATAAAGAACTGGCGACCGCGTTACTTCCTGTTGAAGACAGACGGCTCCTTCATCGGCTACAAAGAGAAACCTCAGGACGCAGACCTGCCCTACCCACTAAATAACTTTTCTGTAGCAAGTACGTTCCCTCTACCACGTTTGCTGTGAAAACAGAAAAATGTATTTGTTGGCTTATTATTAACCTTTTCAAACAAACTGTCTTACCTGTGAGACACATATCACCACTGAAGTCTGTTCATTTGTTTTGGGCTGTTCCAGAAGCTCTGTCTCCTGATTCTATTTACCTGTGCACAGCATTTTAGGTTATCACTCCAACAGCTGCTGACACATAATTGGCTCTGACTAAAACTCAAAAGTGTTTTCCACATAAAAAGTTACTTTATGATCATGACTGTAATCAGAAGAGTTAAGGAGCAGTAACCTTTATATGTTGGCTTCATAATTTTCAGGCTTGTCTGGTAACAGTTTCAGTGATGATGATACTGGGACGTCTACTGTGATTGACCCCTTTAGGGAGTATCTCAATTTTGAGCAGAGCCTCTATAGGCGGGAGGGTATCTGTGTGTTGCTTTAGGACACTACAGCAGGAATTTGAACCTTTGTCTTCCAGCTGGAGGACATGTAACAATCTAAATCCTCACACTGATTAAGTTTTTATATTTCTTAAATGTCACGTCTGTCATCTAAATTGCCATGAGATGTTGCTGAGATGTTCCTGTGATTTCATCACACACAATGCCAGAGTAAAATGGTTCAACAGCTATTGCATCAGTTTCACTCATGGCGTGTCAAAACATCTTGTCAGTCATCAGTTGGTCTTCAGAGTGTTGTCGTGCTCTGCAGAACCCACTGAGGACTCTAATTAACCATTTATCATTATATCATCGTTCTGCACCTGGTTAACAAGCTCCACAGTGACGTTGACATGTGTAATTAAACAGCAAATGAGTTGATAAGATTTATCTTAATGTTTCTCACCACCACCATCACCACTCCTCATTGTTCATATGATTCATACAGATTATGAGTAAAACTTTGTCTTTGCTTTTTAGTCATTTAAGCTTTGAAATGAAAAGTTTTGTTCATTCATAACCTTTGTCGTATAATTTGTGAGAACACAGAGTGGATAACTACAAAGTTATAGTTCTCACAAGGTGGTTTTTGAATGGACATAACTTTGTACAGACTTTTGACTTGAACTGTAATGCTGCACAGAAAAGTTTCATATAATTAAAGTTGGAATAGGTTTAGTGAGTTATATCTTGTTAGTTTTTTTGCGAAAAAGCAATGAAAATTATCAGCAGAATAGTACATTGAGCATCAGTGATGGACGGAACAACAGTAGAGGCAGAGTGAGCAGGAGGTGCAAGATGACAGCGTAAAAAAGGAAAAGAAAATGATGACGAATGGTAGAATACAAGCTGAAACCTCAGAGAAAATGATAAAGAATGGAACATCGTAGGGTGGAGGAGGAGACAGAAAGATAGGAGTCCGGAAGGGTGGACAAGTACTGGGAATGAGCGATGGGAATCGATCAGAGGGGGCAGGGGGAAGAGAAGATTGGACACACAGGAAGGAGAGAGGAAGAGGAGAGAGGAGTCAGAGGACAGAGACGGAAGGATGATTAGGGTGGAGAGCAACGGATGAGAGCTGGGGAGAGGGACGGAGGGATTGGAGGGTGAGGCTTTCGCGGATGAAATATTGGGAGGAGGGTTGTCAGCGCTGAACAGACAGGGAGGAGGAGACGAAGACAGGATTGGAGAACGAGGAAAAGGGGGAGAGGAAAAGAGTTTGAGAGGAGGACAAGCCAGGCCATACATCCGGCCCCGGCTGCTTGGCACAGCGCTGGCACTGCCACATCTGTTGCCCAAAGCTGGGAGGCCAGGTGGTGGTGTGTGAGTGAGTGTGTGTATATGTGTGTTTGTTTATCTCTGTGTGCTTGTGTGCTTGTGTGTGTGTGTGTTTGTGTGTGTGTGAACAACAGAAGTGGTCAGATGGAACAGAGATGGTACAGGCCTGTTCCCTGCAGAGGGACTCATACATACAAGCCTGTCGCACACACACACACACACACACACACACACACACACACACACACACACACACACACACACACACACACACACACACACACACACACACACATGCATACACTAACTAAACTGCTACACAGATTTCACAATTGCCTGCTGTGGCAAACAACCCAATTTCAGCTAATGTTCAAACTTCAATATCACTTCGTGTGTGTGTCCATTTTTGGTTGTGAGTATTTTTTGGCATCAACCAAACCTGACCTTGTTTTGTGGCAGCACAGCAGGCCTCGCTCACGAGTCAGGTAGTATCGTCTTTGTGCGAGTGTGTGTGTGTGTATCTGTGTCTGCGTGTGACTGTACATTGAAACTCTGCTGTGTGCTCGACCCGAGTGGTGTTGTCATTAACCTTCCTGTCTATATTTAGGCTGAGCCATGACGTGCTGTGCTGTGCCACACTTAAACAGAAAGTAATTGGGAGAAGGGATAGCTGATGACGGGAGGGGAGAGGAGGAAAGGAGAGGAAGCAAGTGGAGGGCAAGAGAGAAGGTGAGGAGAGAAGGACGGGCGACCAAAGGAGAAGAGAAGATAGAGGAGAGCAGGAGAAGGTGATAGATGTAGAACAAAGAAGTGGGAGAGATGAGACAACAGAAGATGGATCATTTAGCTCTTTTACATCACCTCTTGTCCCCAGTAACCACAGAGACTGCTGAGAGACGATGAAGATGTATTCCCTCCCATAGCAAACTCACAGCCCCATCTGGCCAAGTGTGTGTACGTCTTTGTGTTTGTGTGCCATATCATACATTTGTGTAATTATGACCGTATTGCCCATTTTCACAGAAATGTGTCTCTTCGGATGTATTCGCCAGATGTGTACGCCCTGCAACACATAATATCTCTTGGCACAGGAAAGGGCCTTTAATGGTCGCTGAAGATATTGCTCAGCAAGACCTGTATTTTTTTCTTAATGATAATGTTACAACAAACTTCTTATTCGGCACAAACTCGTTTGGTTTGAACTTATTCTAATATTAGTAATAATTAGACCTTTGTTATTTCTTATGGGTCAAGCGTGACATTGAGCCAGGATGCACAATCTCAGGGCCCTGAAACTAAAAAAGCTGAATGGAATTACACATCAGGTGGATATATTTGAAATGTACAACCATATTAGTTTAAAATGCCTTTCCTCCACCAAGGAGGTTCTTTTTTCTACTTCTTTTAAAGACATTTTGAACATTACGAGATACACATGTACATCTCTTAGACAATAGTTATTTATGAATCTTGATATTACATCAAGACAAAACCCTCCACAGCAAATCAACAGGGAAACTTGACAAATCGACAGACTTGAAAATCGTATAATTTAAGTTAAAACAGTTTGTTCTAGCAGGAGCAGAACCAAAGCAACCACAAGCACCTTACGATTACGATTATCTTTCTCCTTTTCTCAAATTGAACTTTTACGCTAACAATTTTAAACACTTTTAAATGTACTGACAGACAACACTCTGGCTGCCTGTTTCAGAATGTCAGCTGATGAAGACAGAGAGGCCAAAGCCGAACACCTTCATCATACGCTGCCTCCAGTGGACCACAGTCATCGAGAGGACCTTCCACGTGGACTCGCCTGATGAGAGGTCAGTTCCCTGAGGAACTGCTCACTGCTGAGAGCATCCTCCAGTCGTTGGCCAGTGAACAATGAGAAGGTCAAGCATTGCTTTCCTGTGAGAGCTCTAATCATTTACAACATATTAGGCTGAGTCTGGCTTGACTCATATTTAGATGCTAATAATTTAATCTGGCCAAAGCTTTCTTTTAAAGTGAGAAGTAAACTTTCTCTCTGTTTGGCATCTTAGAGCTAAGATGCTTTTAGGCAAATCAACCACAGGCTATTAAACGCGCTCTGCCTGTATTTCTTCAGACTGTCTGACATTTCTCTCAAAGAAGCAGCAGACATTAAAACTCACTCTAGTCAAAACCTACCAATTAAAAAAGAATTGTTTCAAAAGTCTTTTTCTCTTAAACAACTTAACATTTTAACTGAAGAACTTAATTTTTTTATCCAAGAAATTTAACTGAAGACAGTGTACGTTTTATGTTTGAGTAAAAGAAGGGAATAGAAATTAGAAACAGAAACACTCTCAACTTTAAACTCTAAAGCTTTTAAGAGATCTTGACATAGGACTAAACATATATATATATACACACACACATATGCGTATGTATGCATTATGTGGGTAGAAGTGTGTGTGTGTGTGTCTGTGTCTGAGAGAAAGAGAGAGGGTGAGAGAGACAGAGTGGAAAGGAGACCTTTCAAGTAGTGTCGGCATAAATTCTCCAGCTGCTCAGTTCCTTTCTGAGAAGCTGAGGTGTTTATCTCCAGAAAATGAACAGCTTTGCCCAGAAGACCACAGATGCTTCTGTGCATCCTTTGAGTTTGTTTGTGTGTTTTTATCTGTGTGTGTGTGTTGCAGCTGTCTGTCCAAGTTTGTCTATGTTACATGTTGTTTTCTAGGAGTTTTGTCTCTAGATAATCAAATAAAGATTTCACAGTAGGCTATGAAGTCACATACTTAATACAAAGACATATCCAGATGTGTGTGTGTGTGTGTGTGTGTGTGTGTGTGTGTGATATGGGCATCTTTGAAGTTTAGGTGGGTTTGAAAGAAGCGTGTGTGTGTACGTGCCACAACTGGGTGTCTGTGGTCGATGTGTGTGTGTGTGTTACTGTATTTGTTGCACTGTACCAGAGCTGGCAGGGCTCCAGCTACCACAGCCCCAACCGCGAGCAGAGAGGGTGGCACATGTTGGCATGGTGCCGGATTGTAGGCAGGCCCATTATCTCTCATTAGCAAAAAAAACTCATTATACAAAAAAACACTCACCAAGAGAGAGAGAGCATTTATCTGCTGCCTGACCTTGAGAGAGTTCCCACTGCTTTTCATGTAGCTAGACACACACACGCTCACACACACACACACACACACATCATGGGTGCCACAAATTGAGTGTTCCATTGTCGTAGATGGAGTATAACTTGAGTTTGCCCTTGTTTTGGAGTGTGTAGGGTACGCTCAGAAGTCTTTGCAGTAGAAACGGAGTCAGATCTTAAAAACACACTGCTCTGTTTAGGTTCAGATGGATGTTCTTCCAGATCCTTCAAGGAAACATATGGGCATATAACTCCAAACAAAACAAAACACACAGGGGTGATCGTTTGAGAGTGGAACAGGTTTCATTATTATGATCTTTTCACAGCTTACAATGGGTAAGTGTATTTGAAAGTGCAAACTTGTAAATCCTGACCTGCTCCTCTGGACTCCAGAGGATTTCTGAATATTTGAATATCGTCTTTGGTTCACCTCAGTTCGGGGTGGAGCCCTGCATGTGGCACCGGATTAACGATGTTTGAGTGAAGATTCAAGGGGGAATTCTTTCTGTTCAGCTCAGGCTCGAAGAAACAATTTTAAAGTTATATTCAAAGTCAGAAATGTTATTTAATAAATAATGAGATGGTCTTTATACAAAATTAACCATATTTACAATGTCAGAAAACTGATAAAACCTCAAAAATGATTTTAACATAAAGTTTTATATACTCTTATCTTGTGTAACACAGCAGAGGAAAACTTGGTTCTGTGAACAAACCATAATATTCATCATCATTAAATACAGTTAGAGTGTCTACACATCCTGGTGCATGCCTGGCCTTCTGCTACACACATATACACACACACACACACACACACACCCGCGCACACACGCAAAATCAAACTCGCATATTTCCTCCCAACAGATGTTGAACAACAACACTAATGGAAAGTCAATGGGGAGGAACAATGTTAGCAAACACCAATGCATTGTTCCCTCTAATGCATGGATGTCTCTCTCTCTCTCTCTCACACACACACACACACACACACACAGAGACTGGTAGGCATTAGTTCTGCTCCATGATCATTGCTCATTTGGTTGATTCTCTAGTTGACCGTGTTTCCTCTCTGTTGAACAAATAGGTGTTTATGTTAATTGAGAACACATTAGCGTCTTTACACACCTGGTCAAAGAAGTGCACTGACCAATATTAGATTTTATATCAGTGTAATGTATTGTCTCTTGGGCTAGTTTCAATTATGTTATGTACTGTAGATGTATGTGTATGTCCAAACCTCAACGATAAATGTTAAATAATCAAGTCTTCACTTTCTACGAAGCCAGAATCATTTTTTTATACTTTTGACAAAAAAAATGACCGAATGATAATTCAAATACTTGCTCCTCCTCTTTCTCCCCCTCCTTCTTCTTTTCCTCATTTTCCTCTTTCTTATTTTCTAATTTTCCTCCTCCTTCTTCTCCTCCTTTTTTTCCTAATTCTCCTCTTTCTCCTTTTTCTTCTTCCTTTTGTTGTTTTTTCTTTTCTCTTCCTCTGTTTGCACTGAAGCACTTTGGATCAACTGTGCTGTTTGTAAAGTTCTGTGTAAATAAAGCTGAGTTGAGTCATAAACTTGTTCCACACTGTGTGTCCAGAGATGAGTGGACAGAGGCCATCCAGATGGTCGCTGACAAGCTGCAGAGACAAGAGGAGGAGAGGATCCAGTGCAGCCCCACCTCCAATATCGACAACATGGTCGAGGAGGAGATGGACATCTCTACCACACAACACAAACGCAAGGTAACACACGACAGCAGATGTGCACACAGACATACAAACACTGAAAATACAGACATTATTCCAGCTGGACTGCTGTCATTCATCACCATGCAATGGGTTATTACAGTTGAATGCTTGCAATTTTAAAAATTGTTCACTCAGTCACAGGTTTTAACTAAAGAAATAGCCACTGCAACAACAAAGGGGTAAATTGGTTTTCCCAAATTATAGTGATCCAGCAGTAAAAAGCAGTGATTTGAAATAGCTTTTGTAAATGTAGATGGTTTCAAATGCAAAGGCAAAGGTGACATTTACAAGCTAAAAAAAAGAACAGTCTGAAATACAGCTCGAGTCCCCTGCAGGCTTCATGGTTCAATACACACACTCAAGGTTTATAGTGTTATTGTCAAAAATATTAGTGGCTCAGTAAAAATCAATTTTTCATTTGTTCAGGAGACATTTTCTCAGTGGCACAAGCTGTAATATCAGAACGATCTGTAGGTGTCATCCAACCGGGACCATTAACATGACTACTATTAATGGTATTCTGACCAGTAGCTGTCAATACATAATATATATGTGGAAAACAAACTGAACAATGGACACAACAAAGATGACCATGTTTAGTTTCTGCAGCCATAGGCCGAGTTATCTAAAGTCAATCATTTATATTTGGTCCTGACTAAAATGTGGGATCGTGTCAACTGATCAACTTAAAGCACAGACAAATCACTGACATCGGTCTTCTGTGTTCCAGACAATGAGTGACTTCGACTACCTGAAGCTGCTGGGAAAGGGAACCTTTGGCAAAGTGATTCTGGTCCGAGAAAAGGCCAGTGGGAAATATTATGCCATGAAAATCCTTAAAAAAGAAGTGATCATAGCCAAGGTCAGTCCAGCAGACACTGTCTATTGATCAGTCTTTATATCTGTTTTTTTCATTATCTGGAAAGGACCACATGAAACTGAAGTTTGCGTTGACGTTGCTCTTCTGGTTTTTTGCTGTTTGATTGAAAATGCTTCCTGTGTACAGGATGAAGTGGCTCACACACTCACAGAGAGCAGAGTACTGAAAAACACCAGACATCCCTTTCTCACCGTGAGTACCTCAAATACACCAAAACAAAAGGTTTAAATAGAGACAGACAGTATGTGTGTACACTGTATAGACATCTCTAAGAGTGAATGCACACACACACACACAAACAAACAAACAAACAGAACAACGTATTGATCCTATACATACCTGAGTCTCTTGTGGCTAATTATAAGTGAGGCGGCAAATTGTTGTACATTAACAGCTGCATCTGTTACTTTTACACCTTGTCTTTGATGTACACCAACACACATTAGCCTCTGCTCATTTTTTATCAATCACTCACTCACTCACACACACACACACACACACACACACACACACACACACACTTACCGTCTTGAGAGCAATTACAGTTCACATCTGAGTTTACCCCATCACACCTGCAGCCACAAAGAGATTCAGACCAACTGTTCTTTTGTCAAGCAGCTTCCCCCCTCAAAAGAGAACACACACACACACACACACACACACACACACAAATGGGCAAATACAGACATAAACTGATCACGTTTGTCGCTCCTGCTGTTTTAGTTAGAATGCGACCAGTCTTCTGGCTGTGTGTGAAATCGTTCACTCTGTCACTTCACTGTTCATTTTATTGGCGGTGCATTAAGGAGATGAGTACATGATTTGTCACGTGGTACAAATCAAAAAACAATATTTAATGTTATTCAAGTCGTCCCTCTGAACAGTGGATTATGTCTGTGCTGTTACAGAAAGTAAACGAGAAGCTATTGTGTCAGTAAATGCGTCGTGGTAGTCCATGTATTTTGAGTTTGCAATCACTTGTACACTCCTATTTCCATTGCACAGTTGGATAGTTTGAGCACAATATGCAGTATGCTGTGAGATTTAATACATGTAATACAATAGGACAAGGAAATTATAGGCAACAAATAGTTAGCAATGGCTTTAATAATGAATTTGTGAATTTGTCCACAAAGACCAAGTGTGCTTTAGTAGCGCGCACAGTAATCTGTTCAGTTATAGAACTTAGAAAATGTGTTTGTATGAGTGAGCTCAGTGAGTGTGTGTGTGTGTGGTTCTCATTTCAGTCATTGAAGTATTCATTCCAGACTAAAGACCGCCTCTGTTTCGTCATGGAGTATGTGAATGGAGGAGAGGTAAAACACACACACACACACACACACACACACACACACACACACACACACACACACGGACATCCATTCATGAAGACTGTGCTGTGTGTGATTACCACGACTCCACTACATTAGCTGACAGAGACGTTCTGCTATAAGATTAAAACTTTGTTATTGTTGAATATTTACAGGATATAAATTGTATTTTTGAAAACAAGAGTATCATTCCAGAATGCTGCACAACGCCAGTGTTCAACCAAACTTAAACAGCCTGTACTCAACATGTAAAGAAGGTCTCCTAAACATTTGTCTGGGTTTATACGTAAAAGTCCCTGGGTAACCCTCACAGATGAATACATAATTGGAGTAAAGCAGCAAAGGAATGTCGAGACGTGCAAACTCTCAGGAAGTGACTGAAGTTTCACTGTTCAATTTCTTTCTAACTCAGTTAATTTGCCAACCAACTGGCCTTTCGCTTGCCTTCTCGTCTCTCCTGCTTGTGTCTATTTATGAACACACCTATGGGGCAGATATAACCGGAATGACAGTCGGAGACGAAATGAGTTTGGATTCCCCCACTTTTCAATTTCTCTGATATTTAAGTGGGCCGTTTTTGCAATCTTGGTTCATTCCCTCAGTGTATATGTCACCTGCTCCCCTCCCAGTTAGTTAGGCAGTTCAGCCAGCGCCAGGCCCGAGCAAACACACACACACACACACACGCAGAAAACACCAGCAATCACACACACTCTTAGACAAACACACACGGCAAATTTTTACCTCAACGGACGAATTGTGACCACACATACCACACAAACATGGACACACACAGCCCATTACAAACCTGCCACAGTCACAGCTGCCAGTACACTGATGAAGGCCCACCTGTCGTGTTACCCCCTCCACACACACACACACACACACACGCACATCATTTGAGCAAGGTGGTCTGTGAGCATCACTCCAGCGGCCATATGCAAACCTCCCTGAACAATTAATGGGGATATGTGTGCCCCTTGGCCTCATGGGTAATTTGTTCGACTTGACTGTTGCGGCGCAGCAGGCTGGTGTCATTTCGGTGCCACATGTGTAGCAGTGTGACAATGACAACTTGACAACTGACGGCTAGGGAGGCGGAGATGAAGGGAGTGAGAGGTGAGTGATTAAAAAAAAAAAGAAGCAGGACAGAGGAGAAACGAGAGGCAGAGCCACCTGGGGAAAAAAGACGAGCTGTGTACTCTCTAAAGTCGTAACATGAGCTCCTTGCCAAAAACAGAGGGATGGATATGAGAATGAAGTAAATGAAGATGGAGGCTCAAGGGGCAAGGCCAGTTAGGCCACTAATGAGTGCGGCACTGGAGGCGGTGGGGATGGGAGGTGGGGTAGGGTGGGGCGATTGGCGGCGGCGGCAGCGGCGGTCGGCCTCTCTTTAACTAGACTGGTGTATTGATTAAACCCTTGATTTGGCCCCCGTTGCCTAACTCCACGCCAACACTGTGCCAACCTAGCCCAGAGGGTAACATGGAAGAGGTATGTGTGTGAGTGTGTGTGTTGAGGGGGGCTGCTAGATGAGGCGCCAGCTGCCGAGTGCCTCCACCCACCCTCCTCCGAGACACCCCCCCACCCACCCAACCCCTCTCCACAAGCACCTCTCGCACACGCACCCCACACTCACCCTCCCTTCCACTATCTATCATCTCAATATGGTGCGGGCAGCCAGTTTGTGTTGTGCTAATTTCCTCCAATAAATCAGTAATTATTGCTGTGCCGTCCCTGCTGTCTCTCCCCCCCTCTTTCTCTCTCCCTCTCTCTAACTCCCTCTCACCCTCTCTTCCTCCCATATCCTCCCTCCTTCTGCCGCAGCTGTTTTTCCATTTGTCCAGAGAGCGGGTGTTCTCGGAGGAGCGCACGCGCTTCTACGGCGCCGAGATCGTCTCAGCTCTAGACTACCTGCATTCCGCCAAGATTGTGTACCGGGACCTCAAGGTAAACAGAAGCAGAGACGGGGGCTGGTTTGGGGGCATTGGAAGAGAATGATCAGATATTTGAGGGGAAAAAACATTTTTTAAAGCCCCCACATCTCTTAAGTTTCCACTGTTTATTTTTCATCCAAGAGCAGACGAGCGTCTCAGGGTGTGTGGTAATTAAAGAGAGGGACAGGGACGAGCTCACACAGACATAAAACAGAGAAGAAGTGCGGAAGGCAGAGGCAGGCGGGAGGGAGGGGGTGCTGATGCCACAGAGGTAGAGAGGTAGATGGCTCTGTCTGAGCGCCTGCCTGGCAGCCTTGGCCCCAGTCCCGCTCACAGCAGCCAAGAAAACAGGAAGGAGAAGAAAGCTGACAGAGAGCAAAAAAACACTTCAGCCATTAAAATTAAAAGGTTGAGTGGCTCCACTACACGCCTGAAGTTTATTTCCCTCCTCTGCTCAGAGTTTGTGCACCTGAGTGTGTCTACCGTCACCATGTGGGCTAATACAAAATGGTTGTCCTCACATGTCTGCCTCTGCTCTCTTCTTCAAAGCAGTAAAACCTTGACTTCACAGTACACAAAGTATTCCACTTAGTTACCAAAGCGACTAAGTAACAGTGTTGATTCTCAGTCACGATCAAACAGTAAAATATATTTTTATAACCTCTGACAAAAGGCTCTTCAGATGAATTCAAACCTGTTCCCGTTAAATGCATCACCAGGACTAAATGCGTCTTTTCCATTTTCACGGTTTTTCTTTTAGGATTCTGATGCTACAAGTGGCATTGTGGGAAGTGATGCTGAACATTTGCTTTCCATTTCAGTTGGAAAACCTGATGCTGGATAAAGATGGCCATATCAAGATCACTGATTTTGGCCTCTGCAAGGAGGGTATCACAGACGCTGCTACCATGAAGACCTTCTGTGGCACTCCAGAGTACCTAGCACCAGAGGTAACCCTCTTTTTATACTTTATATTTTCAAATGTCATTGTTTAGACTACGAGCGGTAGCACAACACACATCATATTGAATCAGCAGTCAGCTTTCAGTTGAGGTTACAATTATTCCAGGGGGAGGGTGGCATGCAAAGGCAACTACGACATGGATTAGAGTTCGTATCAACTTCTTCAATGGGTCTTTCTTCATGATTTTATGACCTGTGCCCATGTCTTAAGTCTCCCTTTATCTTCTTGCTCTTTTATCCATCTAATCATCTATCCATTATGGTCTTCTGTTATACAGTAAGAGTGTAAGAGTAGGACAAAATTAAATTCTTGGGGTTCTATAACACCCACACCCACCTTAAAGTAAGGTGTGAAGGCTAATGTAAAATATAACATCACAGCATCTCCTCCACAGTGTAGCGGGTTTACATGTCTTAATCCTAGGTGTGAAAAAAGAAAGGCAGGAGTAAGAGACGAGTGAAGTGAAGGTGAACTGTAATGTCAGTTCACACACTCAGATGTCCAGAGCCAAAAATGCTACTTGAACCCAGGGTGGATGAATAATGTGGCTATTTACACCCCGATCTTATTCTGTCTTTGACCCCTTGAAGAGTCAATGGGACAGAAAGGCTTGTGGGTAACATGGTCTATTGTAACCCAAACATATTTTCCTGAACCTAAGTTTTGTTGCAGAAACCTTAAACAAAAAACAATTGAAAGCTGAACAGTTAAAAACTGTCTCCCTCTCTCCTCATTTAGACCTTGTGTCTCTTTGTACAATCTCCCTTGACCTCCCAAAGTGCTTCTCAAAGAGTGAGTGGGATATATTAAGCACAACAGTGGTAAACATTTAGGATACCACCCAGCTTTTGCTGTGGCATTGCTCCATCATTAGATAATACACAGTCGACCTGAATACTTGATCATTACAAAAACTACGTATTCATGCGTTCTAGTATATATATATATTCTACTCAATGTAAAGTTTATCCCAGATGACATGAGAAGCCATGACTGATGACTGTACCTTGTTTAAATACATTTGAACACATGCACAGTAATGATATTCAGTTATTTTATGTACATTAGACTGAGGCTGTGAAGTACATAAAGGCATCTGTGGCCTCCACAGGCAGCCAATCCATTAAGCAGTGAATCTGCAGCGCTCAGGGTTCAGGACAGCCCCTGTGAACTGTGGGACTCATGTTGCCCACTGCACAACACCTGCTTATCTAACAACGGCCCTGACTGATCAGTGGGAGGACCGGGATTATTACTGATCTTTGATAAATGGGCGATAAACGAAGTACCCGCAGTAGCTGCGTGTAATATCGTCTTATAGTGGAATGTATTTGTGTACATTTTCATTTGCAGAGTTCACCAGCGAAACATTTCCATAATATCAGGGTGAACTGTAAATATGCAGCTTATGCGTGTGAACGAGGGTGTTGGTTGAATTTGAAAAGGGCACAGCACAGTGCTCACACTAACACACGTACACACACAGACACACAGACACATCACTATGTTCTTGGAACATTTTTTTGCAGCCATCCGCTGTCCAGCCATCAGCTCTGCCTCACTCGAAGGCCAGCAGATCAACTGGCGGGAGCGTTGCAGGACTGTGGGTGGTGGAGACAGAGCGATGGAGATGTGGAGATGAAAGCAGGAGGGGAGAAGCATAGTGTATATCCCACTTGAAAAAGTATGGAGGACAATTTGGCGCAGCATTTGTGTTTTTTTTAGAGTCCCTCCCTTTGCGTGCCAAAAGCTGATTGGAGGCTGTTGGTTATTTTTCACAGGATGTGCGTCTGTGTGCATTTGTGTGTGTGTGTGCGCGTGTGCGCTGTGTGTGTGATTGCAGTAGAAAGTGCGGGCTAAAGCGAGGCAGATGGCGGCAGATGGGCGAGGTTGGAGGAAGGTGCTCGGAAAAAACCTGGAAATCTACACCGCCGCCACTCGCCCGCCCGCTCGCTCTGCTCGCCCGCCCGCGTGTAAAAATAACACAGTTTGCTCTGAGCCAAGTTACAGTGATGCAAAGTAGCCGGGATTAAAAAGAGAAAGGGGGAGGTGGGGGTTGAAGACAGAGGAAGATGAGAAGAGAGAAAAATATTTCAGGGTTACAGGAGTGAAATTCAGACAGTTCCTGTGTTTGCCGTCAGTGAAAAGGGCAGATGAGAGGTGTTTAAAAAGGGTCTGTGTCTGCAAGTGCCTGAAGGAAGACACACAGCATAACACATGAAGTGAATAATGTCGCAGCCGAACTTGTAAAGAATCAGACTGAAGTGTTATTGTTTGTTTCAAGGATAGTCAGAAATAAATAAAGAGATTAATGTGAGATTAATGAACAATGTGCAGTATAAGGTCCTCGTTAAAAGGGTGGAACCAGATCAGAGGAAACACATGCAGAGAGTTTTCTCTCTGTTTTCTCATATTTCATGTGTTTGACACATTTCATTGTTCGCTGTTTTTGGTTGAAAGGTTGGATTTGTGCTTTTTTCCATTTATTTGTGTATGTTTTTATTTTCTTGTATGTTGTTCATGTTTGGTATTCTTAGTTATTCTGTTTTTTTAATCCCAAATGTAAATGTCTTGTAAACACAGCAGTTTATTCAGCCATTAGTAAAAAGCAAGTTAGACAGCATTAACTGAATGTTCCACATAACACTTTGGACGTAGAAGGTCTGTGTTTGACACCAACAATATGTGAGTGTATGTTCACTGTGAGGTGTGTTTGTGTGTTTGTGTTCCCTGCTGAGTATCTGGGCTGTTACAGCCACGGGGCTGTGTGTGCTCGTCCCATCTCGTCCTGTCCAGGCTGCCAAAGCCCTTGTCCTATGAACAGCTTCTAGCTGCCACATGGCTGCTCCAACAGGGACCAGGACAGGACAAGACCTTTTCCCTCATGGCTGCTTTTACCCCTCCTCTCCTCTCTTCTGCTCTCGTCCTATTTATTTGTCCTGTCTTTTTCTTAAATATACACACATAACCACACGTTCTGTTCACACACATATACACACACTCCCTTGCCTCATGCCTACGGCTGTGGGGCAGCATTCTGGCTCTGTGTGGATTAATCTGCTCCCTGCCTGCAACCGAGCTGCCACCACTTTTTTTGGTCCCACGACACACACACACACACACACACACACACACACACACACACACACACACACACACACATATGCCCAACTGGTTAGTTTTACCTTGTTATACATTCTTATTTCCTTTTTTGTACAAAGACTTACACAGCGCACATCACATCCATACATGTAGAAGACAGCTCTGAATTTCATAATCAAAAATGCAAAATGTCTATGTGTGTGTGTGTGTGTGAATGTGTGTGTCCCTCCTCAAGCTGCAGGGACTGAAACAACACCAAACATCTTCTAATTTGCCTTACTCTCAAAACTTTATGAATTTGATGAGGATGGATAAATATTCCATCTGCTGTTTGTGTGTGTCTGTGTGTGTTTCTGTGTGTGTGTGTGTGTGTGTGTGTGTGTGTGTCTGTGTGTGTGTATATGTGTGAAAGACAGTCTCCCAGCAGTCTAAGCCAGTGTTATCCATCCAGCAGTACCAATCAATAGTATATCTGGAGCTGGCGGCACACTTCATTCCCCCAGCTCTTCTCTGCAGCTGCCAACAGGGTGACCAGCTCAATGTGCACACACACACACTCACACACACACACATACACACTAACACACACACACACAAAATAGCAAACATGTATATCTCTCTCTCACTCCCGTGCCCACGTTGACGTGCACACGCTGAAGCAGCCGCCTGCATCATTAGCAGTTAAGCACCGAGTGCACGAGCTCAGTCAGTTAATGATCAAATTTGTGATATTGAGCTGCTGTGGAAACCCACAGGCAGCTGTTTGGTGTTTTCTCTCACCTGGTCTGTTGTACGACAGAACCTCATCTGACACTTATTAGGAAAATCCCTCAGTAATATGTTAGACGAATATGATTTCTCTGCCTACCTGTGGTGACTGTTAATTACAACCGATCTCTCGCAGACTCAAGGGTTAAAGATGCCGGATTCACGATCAGTAAAACTCTGAATATGTTTCAGTGACTGAAAGTAATCAGTAATAGTCTGTTACCAGGGGATTGTGTTTTTATCTGCATTTGTTCGTCAGTGAGATTAAAGAACTTGTTACCACGAAGTTCGGTTGCAGGATGTGAAATGGATCAGGAAAGAAAATGTGTTCAATTTTAATAAAAATACAGAACAGGGGGCAGATCCAAATTTTTTAAAACTGACTTTAACATTTTGAGATGGGAAGTTTTTCAACATTTTCTTGATTTGTCAGAACAGTTCATGGATCTTTCATGGAAGATAAAAATCAGCCATGTTTTGGGAACTGATATTTATGAGTGTGTGCAATTTGGGGCAGCTCCAAATATAAATCTGTATCTAGTGAATTTAAATGTGGTCTGAGCAGGGGACTGTTGGGGCCTTTCTGTACACACTCTCCCAATGCCCGTCTGACAATTTATAAATGTTTTGTTTATTGTCTCTTTTTCTTTTCACCACGTTTTGTGTGTGAAATACCAGAAGAAGATATGTTTTGTAATCCTAGGAAAGGACGGGCCAATTTAGGTTGACAAGGAAATATATTTCTATGTGTATCATAAAGATTTATTTTTAAATATCCAAATATGAGATTATAGAATGTCAAACCAACACAGCCTCTTTTTTTGACACGACTATTCAAATATTCAGTTTCCTAAAATGAATTATGCATTTTCACACCCGGTCATTTAGATTCCATAAACACGTCTCTATTCTCGTCAAAGCTATTTGTGTATTTATGACACCTGTATTATCTGCATCTGCCGCTCATCTCACCACAGCTAATGACAGATATGAGTTCACTGTGCAGTTCATTGTTAAACCGTTTCTGGGACATTTACTGTAAAGTTTTATTATCTGGTTGTGTGAAAAACATGTTGGGTTTTTTTGCATTCGTGTGTTTAGTGTCTGTTTCCGTGTGCTCACGTCCACCCTGCCTGGTCCATTATTAACTGTGAGTGAGATGTTATTATTGGCGAGATGTACGACATATGCTGGTCTGGCTGCTGTCCCACACTGCCTGTCTGTCCATCAGTCACACACACACACACACACACACAGATATACAACGCAAGTTTGGATACACACATATTGTAAGATTACTATGTTGACGAAGGCCTCGACACAAGATCAACTACCTCAGGGGCTGTATCTTCCTCGTCTTTCTCATTCTTCCAGAGGTGAAGGAACGGGCACATGACTCGATGAAAGAGAAGGAACGAGAGCAAGAAGACATGATTAGAGGACGGAAAAGGCAGGATAAGACAGGACAGGCGTGAGGGGGGAACACAAGGTACCTGCGCTCGCCAGCTTGGCCGCCACTGACCCATGTTGCGAGCTGTTTCTACCTTTTACATTCAGGGACGTTCCTCACTGTCCCTGCCAGGAGAGCATCAATTTGCCAGGGAGAGCTGGCAGGAACCCGGGGGGGGGGGCATCTGGTGGACCCCACCAACACACTGACTCCCTTACTGTAACAGGGGCCTCTGAAGACCTGCCATCCCATGATGTTTGCCTCTGTATGTGTGTGTGTTTATTGAGAGAGGGGCTCTGCTGTCCACACCTCAGCCCTTGTCATCTGTGCAGCTGCCTCCCTTCATATCACGCAACTTTTACTTTTTTTAATTTATCCCCTGAGCTAAACAGCATATTGACTCTGTGTGCTGTTTTTTCCTTCATCTGTCTCCTCACCGAGCACCTTGGGCAGCGTTCATCGTCCTATAAAAGCAGAATAAAAGCAGATGTCCAATAAAACAAACGGTCCCATAAAAAAAAACTTGTCTATCTGTGTTTCTCTCCTCTCCTCAGGTCCTGGAGGACAACGACTACGGTCGGGCGGTGGACTGGTGGGGTTTGGGTGTGGTGACGTACGAGATGATGTGCGGCCGACTGCCGTTCTACAACCAGGACCACGAGAAGCTGTTCGAGCTCATCCTCATGGAGGACATCAAGTTCCCTCGCACTCTGTCATCCGACGCAAAGTCGCTGCTGTCCGGCCTGCTCATCAAAGACCCCAACAAACGGTGTGTGTCCAGGTTTAATTTGTGTCGGTGCTCGTGTGTGTTGATATAGTAGTGTGGGATAAAGATATATGAACCACACAGACAAAAAAAACCAAAAACAACAACTAGTGTATAATTCTTATCCTTCACAATTAAAACCACCTCTTTTTTTCAGTTTATCTTAAAAAAACTGAAAGAAAAAAAGCTCCTGATGTGAATACAAATTAAAATACTGTCTCACTTCATGCTGCCATATTTATTTACAAGGTGAACACAACCTTCATCAGGGATATGAACAAACATTAGATCCGCTCTATTCACATTTCTGTGCCAAAGGTAAAGAGAAGACTTTTTATGAATCAATTAACTATAAAAACCCTGAACTGCTTCGACCGTCCTTCGCCTCTAAAACCGCAGCTCTTCTCCTCGGTTACACATAGTGAGCAGATTTCAAGGTTCTCGTACACAAAGCTTTTGCAAACATCTCGGAGAACTCCCTGATGAATCTTTTCAAACTGTGCTGTTCTGCAGATTTTTAAAGAAGTACTGTCTTTTCCTAACTGATGGCAGTGTTTGTTTCTCATTCACCTAATATTTGACCTGGTTTTTGTGACTGGATCTCAATTTAAGCGAGCAATAAGATTATTTTCTAAAGAAAGTAATGAATATCTCACTTTCTCATTACTTTTATCACTTTGATCACTTCCTGTTCTTGTCGGTTCAAATCAAATGTTCCTTCCTCTGACCTGTTTGTTGTCATGTTTTTTATATTTCTCTCCTCTTCTCCAGGCTCGGTGGAGGACCAGATGATGCTAAAGAAATAATGAGACACAGTTTCTTCACTGGTGTTGACTGGCAGGACGTCTACGATAAAAAGGTAAAGTTAGGGACAGAGCAATATTTGTTATAAGGCAGAACAGAATGGTAGAAAATAATCAATTTTATTTATTGTAAAGATGTGCAGTTATTTAATTCCCTGCATTTGAAGTTTAAATTGTGTGCATGGTTGTTGTGTGATTTGATATATCTCATACTGCACTATAATAAAAGTGAATATCTTGGTTCTACTCCATTTGGTGGCTTTTACAAGTCATTGCACGTCCTTTATTTAGTTTGGTGGAATAAACTACCTTCTTAAATGGATTATTTTGTGGATCCATCTAAAAACGTATCTTATCACTTTAGCTTTGGATGAGTCCTGATTCTCCTGATCCAGACTTTGAACTGCTGCAATTATTTTCAAATTATTTACTTTAATTTTAATTGTATGCCTTGTCTGCTTTCTTTATATATACTTTCAAACTGTATTCACTTTTATTATAATCATAATTATTTCATTATGATATTTGCCATTCAATTGGTTCTATTTCATCATATCAAGGAGCTTTTATTTAGTTTTGAAATGTCCAGAGTTTGTCGTCCTTAGAGCAGCGGTTCTGTAGATGTACTGTTGTCTAATCTGTCCTCATCCTGTCCCCGCTCACTTCTCCCTCCCAGCTCGTCCCGCCCTTCAAGCCTCAGGTGACGTCGGAGACAGACACCAGATACTTTGACGAGGAGTTCACAGCCCAGACCATCACCGTCACTCCACCAGAGAAATGTGAGTCTCTGCCCGTCTCTCTTCCTCACACATGTACACACAAACATATGCCCACGTTACCACTTGACGGAATCTCACTTTGAGGATTTACAGAGCTGCAAATATTCTCAGCGACGAGATAAATATAGAAATAAACAGACTGAGGGGGAAAAAAAAGACGTTTGTCCTTGAGTTGTTTATCAAGTGAGTTAAATATTAAATGTTACTGTTAGAAAAGACCAAAATTATATGTGGGATATATTTTTGAATAGATTTAGAACAAACTCTGCAGCATAGAGCATAATCTCAATAAATGATCGGGCTGCACATCAGATAGATTTAATCTCTCAAGCAGCTGATAGTGATAAAACTTTACTCCCTTTAATTCCAGCAGCTTTATTAAATTAATCATTGCTCCTTCTCTTTCTTCAGGTGAGACATTTCCTCTTGAATTAACTGAGGGGAACAAGCACTCAAAAGTGCTGTTGTGTGTTTGTTCAAGTGTCTCTGTAATAGTCCTCAGGGCACATGTGGCTCTTCACAGCCTTTTCAGACACAGATAGCAGTTTTAAAATGCTCAGCGCTGAATTATGCATGAGTGGAAGCGACGTGTTTCTGTGCACGATCGTGTAGGTTCCACTTGTTTTTGTAGGTCACACATCAGTTAGTCAGCGGCAGATTTGCACCTCAAAGAGCCACTTGTTAATTGAATTGTGTTCTGTTTAAATCTGCAGCACAATACAAACACGCCGGTTTGTCGTGTTGAGTTTTATTCTGGGATCATGAAATCAACGCGGCAATTTGCAGATTGATTTCCTCCGAACTTTCTCTTGTGTTTTTTCTCTTTCTTAGTTGACGAGGACGGGATGGACTGTCTGGACAACGAGAGACGGCCGCACTTCCCACAGTTCTCCTACTCGGCCAGCGGGCGGGAATGATCAGTCCGTCACGCGGTGACGGCATCACAGCTGATCTCTGAGGTCATCAGTGTGGGACAAAAAAAAAAAGACCCACAGCTTTGGACTGACCCAAAAACAATGACTTGAAGGATTTAGCCCTTCTCCTCCTCTTCTTCACCTCTCTATCTATTTCTTTATTCTGATTTTGTGAATCCATCTTTAGAAAAATTTAGCAAAATTTCCCTCTAAATCCTGCACTGCATCCCCAGGTGATCCGAGCTGTGATGTGATCACTTACTATGTAATGTCCCTTTAATGACAGGAGCATCACCGGTGGCCTGCTGTGCTTTGACGTATGTGGGTCCTGACAAACTAAAATCAAGCACCTCTGATCAAGTTAGACGACAGCTGATGGATTTTTTTTAAAAGGAGACGTTTCTGTGGCTTCCGATCCGTACGAGGGAGATACAGCGTTTTAAGTCGTTCGAACCCAAACTGCCGTTTCCGGTTGTATCTCAGGCTTTTGCAAACAGATTCTCAGACTCAGCGAGACACTCGGCTCTGATTTCATGTCCTTACGTAATTAATACATCTGGGATTGACTGAGGCTGCCTGGCATTGAGGAAACAGTTGTCGTCAGCGAGCAGAATCGTGCACACCTCGTGTCACCGAGCAGGATTCGACTCAGGTTTTGCTCAGTGCAATTCATTCTTATTGTTGCTGCTATTTCAACTACTACTACAACTACTACAGGTACTACTGCTATACTTCTAAAACCCGGTGCTACACTACTAGCTTGATGCTGCAGGTCATTACAAAGGCGCCAGCTACACATCAAACCACCTGTATTCACATCCGTGCGTTTACAGCTGCAGTACAGATGTTACCACTACATGTCTGTAGATCCAGATGATGTGATGTTTGTGTGAGCGTGTGCGAGGTACTATTATTATAATTATTATTATTATCATTATTATTATTGGTTTGTGTTGAAGATCGCACCTCAAAGCACAGCAGCTCAGAAGGATGAAGCTCCCAAACCGTGAGCTTTACTACGTTACCCACAATGCAGTGCAAGGTGGTTGATATATCTGTGATTGCAGAGGTGAAAAAAGGAGAGGGCCTTTTTAACGACCCCCCCCTCCCTTCCCAAAAGTTCTTTCTTTTTTATTTATTTCTCAACAGCTATGAGTCCCTCTGAGTTTCAGTCTCTGTCACAAAAGGGAAAACACAAAGCGAAAGGGTACTGAGCATGGACGATGGAAAGCTTTACTGTGACATATTGTTATCATGGCTTTGGGAAGCACACGACTGTACCTCTGTGTGTCACTGTGCAGGAAAGGGAAACCGCAGCAGGGACAGATTCACCGCAGTGTGAAAAATAAGAGTCCAGGACAACAGGTCCACAGTGACGAGCAGAGAGAGTGTGTACAGGTGAACGGCTCCATGAATGATACAATATGAAATATTTACAATGTGATATTTTATGACGTGTCGACGAGCGAGGTATCTGTTAATCTCCTGTTACCTGTGACTTTCTTATGAAGGATTTTAAAAGAAAAAAAAAATGGTTGATGAGGTGGTTCCCCTTAAAACGTTTTGGGTTTACACCAATCACAGCAAAGGCTATAATATATATATGTTCTATTTATTGTTCTACTCATCGGTTTTATATTTAACTTTTTCTATTGTTATTACGTTATTCTAGAGATAATTATTTCTTAGGGCTGAGAGGAAGAAAAAAAAGGCACCTCAAGAAACAAAAATGGCTGAAGAATGTAGGAGGGAAAGCAGATAGCCTTCCTGCTCCATCGTTTATTTAAATGTTTGTGTGTTGTTTTCTGACCAAAATGTGACGGGACGCGTAAAAGATGACGAGAGTTTACTGTGAGCAGATTAAAAAAAAAAAAGAAACAAGAAGAGGATATGAAATTCTTCTTCAGCTTTATCCAAATCATCCCACAGGTGTTGAGCGTGAAGGCTCGCGTCACCTGACACTGACAGGAATGTCCGCCACGTTTAATCTGGTCACAGGTTCGAGTCGGTGAAGTTCAGAGAGAAAGAGGAAGTTGAGTCGAAAAGAAAACGAGTGCAGCACAGAATGTAAAGCAGGAAGTGTGGAAGGAGACTAAACTAAGTGCGTCGAGGTGAATGAGAGGAGGAAGTCGAAGTGGAGGCACGAGGGAGCGTTTAAAGGTCAGTGTGTGTCGGATCTTCACATGAGACTCTCGTCCATCTTTAACGCGTCCCAACATTTCTCTGGTCCTGTTTGTTTTTGCGATTGTTTTGTCGTCATTGTCTTCCAGTTTGACCAACAAAGATTTTAAACTCCGGGCCGGTTGAGCTCAGAATCATGAAAAAACATTGACATCCAGCACTTAAGAGTAAAAAGAAAAAAGAAAAAAATCTGAAATATATTTTAAAAAAATCCAAAACATGTGGAAGATGTCAAACGACAAAGAGGACGACGTGAATTAAAAACACCAGGGGCTGCGCTCTCATTAGAAAACTGCATTCCACTCTATTTATGTGAATGTTTTTATGATCATTGATATAACTTGAATTTCTCTTTTCTGTTTAATTTATTTGATGTGAGTTTAGCAGTGAGGGGGCGTAGTCGTGTTTCACTCTGCGGATTCACTCTTCAGAGACTTTGTTCGAAAATAAATGCCTCTGTTGTTTTTTTTTTTGGTTTTTTTTTTCTTTACAGATCTTAAACGACATTACCTGTTTTCCTGCTGCTCTTAAGTCCACATGATTTACTCTTGCACATAAACTGAATTGCAATTAGCGAAAGGCAGAAAGTGAAAGAGGCCTGCATGCTGTATTACTCTCTCCGCAGCACCAGCCCTGAGTCAAAGTGGCACACAGAACTCTTATGAAAAATACTTTTCTGTGATCACTTGGGCCTGTCTGGCACAGCGGAAGTAGCCGAAAAGTTCAAAAATAAGTACAAATCCCACCCAGCTGGCACCTTCCACAGGCTCAGGCAAGCGCTCCCAAGTATTTGGAAGGATTTCAGCTCTGATTTGACCCAGGTCTGTGAGCGACTGAGGAGTTCTAGCTGCATGTGCACGCTCAACGCCAAACTCATTAGACGCCAGAGTTCATAAAATACCACTTTGTATCTTTGGCCACAGCACTTTCACATCCATCACTTTTTGATATGATTCAGAGGAATCTGATTCAGCTCTGCTTTAAAAGGAGATTTTTGTTTTTAGCTTTTTTTATGTTTTTAAGAAAAATGAGGATTTTTTTTTTAAAGCACCCTCCCTCCACATACGACAGGCAGCTTCGATGCTGCTCTGATGTCTCGAGTTGGCGAGACCCGGGTGATCGTGTCTCACATGCCAGAGACGAGTCAGTGCTGTCCCTGCAGAGTGTGTCCTGAATGAGGCTCACTGAGCCGTCACCACAACTCCACTCATGCCTCTGACTCCTTCCTCTGCCGAACACTTCTCCCTCAAACTCTCATTCAGCCCTCAACAGATTCAAGTTCAGAGGTCAAAGGTCAGAGACCACGACAGAAGAAATGTTTTCCCTCCACCTCCAGAGAAGGTGGAGTTTAGTGATCCTCCTCATCCATGTGGGTTTTCACTTAAAGACTATGAACCAGTCGTGGGCACATTCACTGTTCTCACCCTACAGAGGTGGTTTCACTGGAAGAAGAAATTCAGTGTCCGCCTCCTCACAGCTTTTACTGGTGCCCTCGACATCGATATCTGACGCTGCACTGACAGCGTTCGCTCTTCAAGCTGCTGCTGCTGTTTGTACTGTTCATCTATCACACAACAGATCTGACTCCAAGAGTATTTGAATAATATGTTAAATCCTCTAAAAGACCTTCGCTGTTCCGTGTTGATCTCGACCGTTGTTAATGAAGCGACGGCGTCAGCCAAAATCACAAACTTCTCCGCCTGGCATTTATTGCAGATAAGTAAACGGCTCGAGTGTTTGGAAGGATTTTCTGAGAGTGTCTGACCTCATGTCTGCGACAGAACCCCCCCCCCCCTTCTCTCTGGTACTAGTCTACTATCATCATGGTTATTAACATGAACAAGCATGGGATGCATTTATTTATAAACAGCAAACAAAAAAAACAGCAAACATACAAATATTAGAAAGTGTAACAGTTTTACTCTCATGTCCATGTCCATCTACTGTAGCTTTACAGTCGTGCGAGACGTTCGTGGACAGCTCTGAGCTGTTCGCAGGGCAGTTTCCCCGAGGCGCCGGAGTCGACTCTGCTACGAGGCGACGTCGACTCTGAGTGAGCGTCAGGGAAACTCTGCAGATCCGGACGGGTTCACAGAAAAGCAGATCAAACAGCCTTTTTCTGTCCCTCATGCTGTGAGGACGCAGTGCTGCTGGCCGCTGAGGCCGCCGGGATGTGAAGACAACAAATTACCATCAACATGAAGCTGTTTTTTTACACTGTACATCCTTAGTATTTTTACACATAAAATGTATATGATAGGGATGCACATTATTTTCCTTCTTACGGACAGCTTCAATAAAGCACTATGTCAATCTGCAGCCGTGGTGTCGACTGTTTGCTTCGTGGTGAAAAATGAGATTTAAAACCTCCTGAACTTTCTCAGCTCTGCTCAAATGAAAATAGAACTGAAATCAGAAAAACTACTTTTCAGAAAATGTGTCTTGTTAACTCTTAATCCACCACATGCTACACGTGACCACTCACTACCTCACAGTTAAAGTCATTTGGGTTTGACACAAAGTGAACACAGAGCTCATAGATACAGTATGTCCATGTCTCCCTGCACATCGACCTCAGTAAGAACCATAAATAACATCTGGATCCAAACAGAAGCAGTGGTGGTGATGAAGAGGAGGAAACAGGAAACACGTGGACAGAGAATCCACTCGTCTGCTGTTGGGAAGCTGGAGAGACAATCACATCAGTAGAGCTGGAATCTCAATGTCTGACTCACATCTTAACGACAAAGTACAGACAATGCGTTTTTCAGTAAATCCAGAACCAGACAAACGGCTTCTCACTGATTTTACACACAACTGACTTAAATCTCTACGTACTGTACTTTAAAACACAAAAATAGCTGTTACGATCAAACTAACCCGAAACATAAAGCCACGATCCAAAACTATTTTCAGTATTTTCATAAATGATAAATCATTGTTCTGAATTTTCAGGTAAAAATGTGTTTGTACCAGCTTCTACAATGTCAGGAGATGTTTCTTCATCACACGGTCATAAACTGAATATCTGTGGGTTTAAATACGACATGTTAACACATCACTTTAGCGTCTTTTACTTTTTTCAGGCATTTTAAATTTTCTTCCTGAAATGAAAGCGACACCAATAAATAGCAGCAGTCATGTTGACGTGCTTTTTACTCTACGTGAGTTTGTCTGAACATTTGATCATTGGCGGTGTGATGACATGATGTAACACTGAGCAAACAGTGGTGTGAGAAAGTTGTGCGAGTGTTGTGTAATTAGTGGGACGTTCCAATTAGTGCGTCCCCTCTGACACAGCCGCAGACAATCACCTCTTTCACTGGCACACTGGGATTAGACAGAGTGTGTGTGTGTGTGTGTGTGTGTGTGTGTGTGTGGTGTTATCCAGCTGGGGTTTGGGGGTGAGGGTGTATGAATAGTGTGTGTGTTGAGTGTGTGTTTCGGGGGTAGGGGTGGGGGTGCATTGCCTGTTAAGATATTTCCCACCAGCAGCTCCCCTATTATTTCACTCATTCATCCTTTCACTCATTCAGTCACTCACCCCCCCCTCCTGTAACACACACACACACACACACACACACACACACACACACAACAGTGGATAAATATAACAATGAACCCTGAAATTAAAGGATTAACTTTGAAGTATTTGGATATTCCGTGTGTATGTCCATTTAACACAACATTACACCGTGGCTAAAAACTAAAACATCTGTGAAAGGAGCTGAAGTTCAGAGACTTCTCCTCCCAACTGTGGAGGTGGATCATGATTCCAACTAGATCACTTAGAGATATGATATCTCACTATTACCAGAAAATCTCTTACAGCTGTCATTACTGCTCAGCTCCGACATTTTCATTTGTACTTAAGATCCTGATAGACCTCTGAATATATTTCTCCCTGTCAGTGGATTTGGTTTCCCCTCACTCTTACTGAGGGTTAAGGGCAGAGGATGTCACATCTTGTGAATCGCTTTGAAACAAACTGAACAATTGGATTGATAGATGAATCCAGTCTGACAGAGCTGCTTCTCTTCACTGTAAAAATAGCTGAGCTGCTTCAAACTCACTTTCAGTCTGTGACGAGGAATCAAACCTAAACACCAGAGAGCAAGAATCTTTGAGAACCACTGCTTCACATCTTAACGTGAAATAAATCATCTCCTACTTTGTCCCTCGTTGTTTCAACAGGTTCAGAGGGCGATAAGGCTGCGGGAATTATATGTGTGATGAAGAGGAGGAGGATGGGGATGAAGGGAGCTGTGGCTCGGGGGCAGAGGGAGACAGAGAGAGGTAGCTGGGGGGGAGACAGATGCCCCTGCCCTGCTGGTCATGTTGGCAGTGTCGGGGCTGCCTGCGTGTGACAGACGGGGGAGGCGAACATCCCAACTCTCCTCCACAATCTGCTCCGTGCTCTCCCCCCACGTTGTCCTCACTCTGCCCTGTTCCACCGCAGGGTTTAATCCCGCTTTTCTTCCTTTTTAATAAGAACCTCCTTCCTCCTCCATCCTCATCCCCCTGCTTCACAACCTGCCCTCTCTGACCGCTCCTCTCTCCGAGCAAATGCCGGGGCCGGGTAGTTTCATCTCAGACCCGGAGGCCGAGGGCTCACAGGCCCCTGACCGGACACCCCCCCCCCTCTCCCCGTCCAAACAGCATGACGCAGCAGGGCCCACACACAGAAAGAGCCCCGCTGTGGATGAAGACACGAGATACACCAGCGAAAGTGCAGCCGATATCAGCGACACACACACAGCCGAGGACCTAAAGGTCAGAAATAGAGCCTGCTGTTCTGAGGCTGTAAATGTTTGATGAGGGAAGTGTTGGTAATGTGTCGACTGACGGCCTTTAGCTCCGCGCCACCAAACTAATCTGAGTCACGCTGGGAAAATGCCAATCCTCGTCCAATCACAACCTCTGATCTTCGTGTGTGTGTGTGTGTGTGTGTGTGTGTGTGGACAAACCAGAAACTTCAAACCTGTTTTCTCTGGAAAAGAGAAAAAGCAGCAGTCAGAGGTTTTGTGATGACGCAGCTTCTCTGATATTTTACACTCGGTGTGTTTGTAGAGATAAATGTGACGATGCAGTGAGGATTCATTCACTCACTGGTGTGGAGGAGGTTATGAAACACAACTCACTGCCACAGTTAACAATCATCCCTCTCTGAAGAATTCATGATCGGATCTGATTAAGTTGATTAACGGAACAAGAATCCGATTGAGGCTCATAGTTTGGACAAATTGACCGTTGACTTCTGAACATTTCCAGTAAAATAACGACATTTTCTAAAAATTATTTTCTAGAAAACAATACAATCAGCTCTAGATCTAGATCTGACTGTGTTGGGTTCTTTCTTTTTATGTCCCATCCTGTCACCGAGTTTCATGAAAATCTGAATCTGGTTTTTACGTCATCCTGCCGACAAAACAAACACAAACCAACAAACAGAGAGGAGTGAAAACATCCTCTTCTCTGCAGAGACATCAGAAGAGTGAAATTTTGATTTGTGTGTTTGTCCTTCTTAGACAGGACTGTAATTTAAATCCAAACACCGGCGTTAAATGTCAACATGCTTTAGATCCACGAGCCTGACAGGGAGTGAGCTCAACAGTCAAACAGTCGGGTCGCGGCCTAAGATGTTTAAAGCTGCTGCAGGTTGTAATCTGCACATTTATGTAATGCAGTGAAACACACACACACACACACACACAGAGTTTGGCCATCTTATGCAACACACACACACATTTGCCTGGATCCAACCCTCACTCTGACCTTACACACTTCTTCACCTCAACATCTCGTGTTATGGAGACTTGATTTTTGTCCACATCAGGAAGAAAAAAAATCCTCAGAATGAGATTGTGTGAACAGATTTTGTCCCCACAACACGAGTAGTACCTGGACCACCCACACACGGACTCTAATCCACTCTCACCTTGCATACCCTGCCTCAGAGGCAGGTGTGTGTGTGTGTGTCTGTGTGTGTTGTGTGATTACAGTAGCAGCACTCCTTCCAGCAGCTAAAGCAGAAAATCCAATAACTGGCCTCTATCGACTGGCACACTCATTAATTAGGGCTTAATGCAGCTTAATGCTCGGGCACTGCCCCCCCCCCACCCACACACACACACACACAGAGTAAGCTGGCTCGAGCTGGAAGGAAAGTTGGATGGATGGATGAGCTGATAGCGAGACAGATCACTGGATGTTGAGGTGAGCGAGGATGAGAACTCAGAGAGAAACCAGGGTTGACAGTTTGTGGTGTCAGAGGAGGAGGGACGGAGGAAACCAGGAGGTTTCAAGGTTCCAGTTCCACCTCCCTGCTGCTGCTGCTGGTCTGTAGGACCCCCGCCCCCCCCTCCCCACTGACCCGGTGAAAGGACACCACCTACTGGATCCCACAGTTCACTGACACGCAGGACAAACACCTCGATGGAGATAATTCCTCAATGATGCACTGAGACGACCTGAAGCCGAGCGTTGCTGGTGTGTTGCTCTTCAGCAGACATAATAAACACAAGTTTTGCTGGGAGGCAGTTTGCAGTAATTTCCCCAGACAGGCCGATAATCAAACTCTGCTCACAATCTGCACCTCCAACCGCAGCACTCTCTATTGACTGCTGCTACTAAGGAGATTAATTACAACCCACACACACACACACACACACAGTCACCTCTCTGTGGTATACATCAGTCGTAGCCCACAGCTAGTGTCTAAACTCTGTTGTGTATGTTTGTCTGTTTGCATATTTATTTACAGGTGGAAGCATCTCTCCTGAAGGCACGGTCCGAAGGGAAAGTGTCGTGTTGGAGAAACAGAGAGAAAGTAACTGGAAGCAGTGTTCAGCTCCGTCATTGAAAAGCCCCCCCACGTCAATGTGTGTGGTTTTAGAGACGAGAGAAAATCTCTTCACCAATCGAGTGGTTGTGGGGGGAAAAAAAATGTGTGTGGTTGATCTACAAAACTTCCATTTACAGCATTTTAAATCATTTCACCTGATTCTGAGAGCAACTATATTGAAATATGCCCAAATCTGACACGATCGCATTCAAGTGCTCAAACGTTGAAATGAAACGATGAAGAAACCTGACGCAGAAACGTCATGAATATAATCTGTGTGTATTAAAACTGCAGCCGTTGAACCTGGATTAGACGTCGGAAGATTTTCAGAATAATACAGCAAAGAAAATCTGTGTAAAGACGATGACAATCAGAGATGTGATGAAATCTGCAACGAGACAGAACCAACACACAAAAAGAGGAAATTCAGATTTTTTCTCTCAACTACAAGTCAACTCCAACTTTAAGATAACGACAAATCTGAGCTGTAAACACACAATTGTTGGACTAACTGTGTGTGTAAGTGTGTGTGTGTGTGTGGAGCATGCAGGGGGCCTAGGGGGTGAAGAATGCAGGCAGACGGCCTTGGCTTGCCTGGTTACAACAACACTGCCAGGGGCATGAAGGCTGCAGCTGCCACACACACACACACACACACACACACACACACACACACACACACTTAAGCATATTTTGCCCAATCCGAGGCCCACCATCACCACCCTCACACCTCAGCGCTCTAGCTAAATCTTGGCTGGCACACAACTGCACTCAAGAATGTGTGTGTGTGTGTGTGTGTGTGTGTGTGTGTGTGTGTGTGTGTGTGTGTGTTGCCCGGAGGCCACACCCCTCGTCCTCCCCACCAACCTGTCGTGCCAGTTGTTGCTCTTGCTGACATGTACGTTTGCCATGAAAACACGATCAGTGTCACTGTGTGTTCTGAGGAGGAGGAGAGCGACGCACGTTCCCTCACTCTGGCCTGGTTCTCTGTCTTTTTCTCATGTTTTTAGTTACCTGTCGTGTCCAGAAACTGAACGAGTCACTTCAACACACAAGTTATTATCGTTTATCACATCCAGTTTATTTCACATGGAGCAGCTCACGGTTGTGTCTTCATAAAAATCTTTAACCAACATTTATTTCAATGTTCCCAGATCTCAGTTCAAAATGAAAACAAAACGTTAATTATTTTTGCTTCTACATTTCAGAATAACATCATGAAATATTTCATCCATCATTTGTTTTTCTGTTTTTATCAATTTATTTTGGTTTTTTTCATTTGATATTTGAAACTAGATCCTTTTACTGTGAAACACTTTTGTTTTAAAATGTATTTTACTTATAGATTTGATGCAGCTGAAAATTTTCTTACTGACAATTTGATTGGGTAAGAAATTATCAGTGGGATAAATCTTTAAAATGACCAAACCCCTATTTTTTATGTTCACATTTATTTAATAGAAATCAAATGTACTTCAATATTACTGTTACATTTTTTACAGTGCGCTGCTGCGTTCTACATTTTTGGTTGTAAATTTATACTGAACTGAAAATCAATTTGCTGTGAACTCTTCAGTCAGGTAATACTCAGTAAGAAAGTAGTTGTATTATGACTCTGCACTGATTGAAAATAGATCCCCGGATAATTAAACATTACAAAAACAAAAGCACTAATTTTGACCAATGTTAATTATTACAGGATTTGTGATTAAAATGCTGAACGAACTACTGTTGAAGGCCTCTCACACTTTTATCAGGTTATTTGTCATTTCACAAAACTAAATGCTCTATTGAGGTAAATAGCAAATTACAAAATAATTTGTTCTTCTGAAAACTGTTAATTATCAAAAATCTAATTAATTAATATTAATTAACTTAATTGGTCAAATGAGTTAAACACAGAACAGAGCTCAGGGTTTGAATCTCTTTTTGTCATTTATTTATTTGTTATATTTTCTTTCTTTTTTATTTCACCATTGTCACAATAACGAGTTATTTTCATCCGCACGTTTCTCTGCACTTTTAAACTACAATACAACCAATCGTTTTAACTGTGAAAATAAAGAATATTACAATTAAAAGGGAGAAGAAGAAGAAATAATAAATGAAGGGTGATATGTGGAGAAACAAACCTCAGGGTTTAACATTTTTATTTGTATTTTTTCTTGTGCTATATTAAACCAGATTTGTTTATGGAGGGATAACAGAAATATATTCTTACCCTGACTTTAAAACCAAAGCTGCAAACAGCTCTGAACAAGCACAGAAGTCGTCTCTGCTTTCATTCTGTCATTGGTTTCAGTGCGGCTGCTGCTGCAGGCTGTTATATCATCTATTCAATGTCAAAGTGTTTGGTGCCGTGAGGCCCTCACTCTCTTTGTAAGTCCCGTGTTTGAAAGTTTGCTTCCCTGGCATCAAAGTGTTTCAGCCGCTATTACTTTTAACATTTTTCTAAAGAAGGTGCAGGTGTTTCCTGCACAAGGTTTCTAGTCGTAGTTTTATGAAGAGATGTTAGCGAGTGTCACTGACTGGGGCTCGAGATGTGACGCTTTGCACAGTTAACGCTCCAGCTTGCAAGCCCCTGGCTACAGCCTGACATCTGAGCTGCAAATCTGTGCATCTGTGTGTGTGTATGTGTGCGTCTGTGTGTATGATAGAGCTGTAAAGCCACCGTTTGACAATGCTCTTTCAGCAGGCCGCCCTGCATTCGCTCCCGGCTACAGAAGCCAGCTGGGCAACGCAGAGACGATGAGAAGAGGAGGAGAGGAAGAGAGGAAGATGAAGGAGGGGAGAGGATGACTGATCAGCGCCATCCAGAGGTAAGAACATGAGCGGAGGAGGAAAATTAAGAGATATACTGTAAGTATAATAAACTGAGGTCCTCAATAGTGTCTTACATTTATTTTTTCAAGTTATTTATTTTGGACAGATTTCTCAGAAAATGCCTGGTTAACTATGAGACGTGTGATGCTGGTGGGTTTTCAGAAAGAACTTAAAAAGGAAAATTAAAATAAGAAATAACCCACAACTGCTTTTAAAAATCTCATCGTGCCTAAACCTATTTTTCTGTAAAAACTTGTCCTCAAGGATTAAAAAAAAAAGATAGTGAAGCAGATGTTCTATGAAAAATGAAAATGTCGGATTTTTGAAAATGGATGATGAAAACAACAACTCACATATGTGTTGAGTTAATAAAAAATGTGATGATGTGAGAGCAGTGATGTTAATTTTAATCTGTGGAGCACGATTGTGAACCATCATCATGATTGTAAGTTGAAACTGGACCTTGTTCATTCTCTTTCATTCTCTTATCTTCCCTCTATCGCTCAGATCACACACACAGTTGCAACTCATCACACACACACACACACACACACACACACACACACACACACGATGAGACAAATGAAAGCTGTCCTGTTTTCTTCATCCCAGCCGCTGCCAACTTAATTTGCAAATGAAAAGTTTTGCAAGGAGCGTCCTTTTGCTTCTGGGGCATGGCAGTACACTGTGTGTTCGGGGATGGGGGGAGAAGTGGGTTCGACAGAGGGTGTGAGTGGGTGTGTGTGTGTGTGTGTGTGTGTGTGTGTGTGTGTGTGTGTGTGTGTGTGGCAGGAGCCCAGATGAAGCAGCCCTCGCCCCGGGCTTGCTGTTCGCCCGTGGTAGCAGCAAGCCTGTTCCTTCTACCCCGGCCCGCCGCGACCATTTGTTCCATTAACCAATCTCCCGGAGCCTCTGGTGCAAACACACACACACACACACACAGACACACACACATCCACAGACATACAGTACATACTTCAACAACTGCTTGCACAGCTCATGCCACACATGGCCTTCCATCCCTCCTCCATCCTTCGCTCCCTCCTCTGCTCTCCTTTAGACGCATGCACCATCTTTCTTCGTGGAGGCCATATGGCTCAGTGAAGCCTGTGGATCTACAGGCACATCTGCGTATATGTTGCTGCTCTCCTTTAAGGGCTGCACACACACACACACCGAGGGCTGACAAACACACTGCTGTCACTATGTGTGGTTAAGCAAGCGTTGGTGTTATGTTGGTCTGTCGTACATGTGTGTCTGTGTGTGAGAGAGTCAGTGTATGTGACCTAAGTGTGTACATGCGTAGTGATAATTGGTGAAACAGCCTGCGAACAGCTGCAGGGTGAGGAAAGGTTGCGTGGTGTTTGGTACAGAAAGCAGAGGGGAGGGGGAGAAAGAGAGGAGAGGAAGAAGCAGAGGAGAAGTTGGAGAATAAAAAGGGCAAAGAGGGAAGGGAAATGAAACAAGAAGGTAAGAAGAGGGTGAGATAAGAGACGAGAGGGGGAGAGGATGCAAATCTTCCACAGGGGAGAAGTCACACAAACTTCTCTCTGCAACATCGATCTTTTTCATACACAGGGACGTCTGACTGTCTATAATTCTTGATATAGATGGAGAGAGATCAGATATTTTTCATATAAATACAAAGAGTTTTTAATTCAATGTGAAGTACAGAGGAAATGTGGAAATTGTGATTTTCAGTTACGTTCACTAATTCTACTGTTGCTGGAAGCCAGGTATTAATTAAAGTATTCAAAGTTCATTATTTAAAGGATTGTTTACACTGAAAAAAAACAACTGTACACGAGGAGCAAACATTTTACGAGCCACAATAATCCAGTGTTCCAGATATTTATCTCTGCTGCAGATCTTTATCTAGATCTTGGTCCCAATTGTTTCAAGATATGACGTCTTAAACAAATCACATAAGAAATAATAGAATAAAAGGCAGGTTTTTTAGTTGCACTGTTAAAATATATCGTGAAATAATAATTGCCTGCATTTCTATTTTGGCATTTTCTATTTTGTTGACTTCTGTTTTTGTCAAACATCTCCTGCCCTCAATAAGAAGCAACTATATCAAGTTAAGTGATTTAATCCTTTTGTTTGTGTTTCTTCAGTTAAAAAGCACTGACAAAGTAAAATGTCATAAATCAAATTCTAGAAAATAGAAAGTTCAAATAAAATCGATGCTACTACATTTCCGGGTTGTCCTCATTTATATAAAATAAGCATTTTAATTTCATAAACCAGAATTTAATGTGTTATTCTTAAATCAAACTGCTGATTTAAGACATATAACTTATAATGATTCATTATAAATGAATCATTAACTGGCTCTTCGTCGTCCCTAACTCACTGCTCTGCTGCTCCATCTCCTCACCCTCCACCCTCCGTTCTGTCCCCTCGTTTTCAAAGCACCACAACACAAAAATAAATAATTAACTGGTGCAGCAAAAACATTGTGTGCTAAAAACCCCTGTGTCGTTTGGCAATCAGCTTGCCCATGTAAAAATAAATCAAGCTGATTTTCCAAATGTTTTGTGCGTGGTGCGCTGTTGCCGCTCTTCGCAGCACAGATTGCAGGCCGATGGAGAGGCTGTGGGGAGGGGCGGGGCGCTGGATGATATTGAACCCACTTGCACCAGCTTGTTAACACGTACACCTTAACCCCCGAGCGGCACGGCAGGGCGCCCAACAAGCCCTCGGGCCTGCAGGGACCAACTAACATATAGCCAATGTATGGCTGCGCTCACACAAGAAGGTCTATTCTGTATGAGAACAGTACCATATGTAGAGAGACTGACACTTAAACGTGAAAATGCACACATGCATATAAATATCACTGCACACACACACACACAAGAGAGAAGCAGAGAGTTCCGTCAGAGAACAGGAAGTTCAGTCCTGTCTGTCTCCGCAGCCTGATCACAGCAACAAAACCCTGATGAACACTGTTAATCTACTTTTTATTTGTCAGAGCTCAGACTGTGGCAGGACACCAGCGTTAGAGTTCACCACCTGAGAGGGATCAGCAGCAAAAACACAAACACATGCAGATAAACGAAAGCAGCAGCTGTAACGTGGATCATCTTTAATGTGAGTCGTAGCTCTCTCGCCCCCACCCCCCCGTCTCTCCCTCATCCCAGTGCTGCGCCTCCTTCACAACGAGTCTTCTAAAATTAATAAATCGAAAAAAAAAAGATTCAAATACATGTATTTACTGATCAGAACTCACCCGATGGATTCCCAAACATATACACATTTTTCACAGAAGAATAATCTCCGTAAATCAAACACCAGAATACGGTCAAGCGGTTTAACAGTCACTCCAAAAGTGACCTCATGTAGAACTGAACTCCAGAGATTTTTAACTATCGGGAGGATTCATCAACCAACTAAGTGTCAAAGCAAAAAATAAAACTCACTAAATGCCAAGAGTGATTATTGTGGTTCAGATGGGAGAAGAGAGAAGTTAGGTGCCAACTTCCCAGCCAATCTACTTTTGGCAGCCAGATTCCTACTCTGCTAAACCTCCAGAGAACATGCGATAGCAAACCATACACACACAAAATACCACCATAGCATATGCGGCAGAAACATACAGAATATTCATACCCCACACTCCTCGACAACTTAGATTGTTTTTCTTTCTATGGAACACACACAAAAAGAGTCGCACACAACCAGGAGACAGCTGTGACTTGGTAAACTTTGTTTTTTGGCAGCGTCTGACTGTCGACAGGTTAACACCGGTGGGTGGTAGACAATATGTGGTGTCAGTGATGGAGCAGGAGAGAAGGGTGAGCGAGTGTGTGTACATGTGTGCGTTCGGTTGTGTTTAAGAGTAAGGTGAAGTTGAGGAGTGGGGGGGGGAGAAGAGCCTGCACAGTGGGGCAACAACACCCACACAGCCTTGCCCACATTGGCAGAGCCAGGCTGTATGCCAGGCGCCCTGTGGAGCCACACACCAACTGGGCTCCACACTCAGGGAGGAAGAGACCCCCGCAATGAGCTCACACACACACACACACACTCACACACACAAACACACTCATACAGTTACTGTGGCATAAGCCAAAGATGGAAGCAGTTTTAGCTGCAGCCTTTTATAAGTCAAAACTTCCATTATCGTGTCTCTTACATACCAGAAAGTATCTGGGGTTGCAGATGCCACCAAAACCAGTCACAATTTATCATGAATTACTTCCTTGTTAACTCAATTATTCATGTGAGCCACGGAGTTGTGAAGCAACACATCCATAAATAAATCATCTGATATATGAGCACTCAACACCACAATTCGAAGACCAACTGTTGGGCATGAGTGCAGGTGTAGCACTCCACCACAAAATATCACTGAAATCATAACCTTGATGGGGAATTTACAAATCATTGTGTAAATCCACTGTTTATTTGCTTTCAAACTAATTTCCCTTCACTCATGATAAAGATGTCATGCTGGACGCACTGTTCCTCCAAGTTGGAGCAGCGAGCTCTCAGAATCTTCAATGCCTCCTCTAGGTTTAGTTTCTCCCGGGGCCATTTGTTCTCGTTTACTCCTGCACACAGACCCACACGCAAATATGAATGCAAATGCCACAGTTGAAAACACACCTAACCAACAAGGGAATAAATCTTTCATGTTCGAACACAGAGCAGCGGTGATGGGAATGAGTTCCAGTGAGGGTGAGGTTATGTGCTGCATCTGAACCGGACGCCCTGAACCCCATTTTCTGCTTCACAAACTGAAACCAACCAATCAGCAGGGGTTCGGCTCGTACTTCAGGACTCCGTCAGTGAGACTATCTGCTGGAGCAAGTCATCAGAGTTTTACTTTTTCATCTTGCTGCCACTGTCTCAGTGTTTCCTCGCTCAGCTCGACTGTGGCCGTCCAGCAGGACTTTAACCGCTACACTGGGCTTCGACTCCAGGAGCTCAAACAGCCCGAGGCGGGAAACACACCAACACCACAATGCTGCGACGACAATACACACACGTATGTGTTAACACTGAGTCAGTGTGAGTGGAAAAACTTTCACATAAAGACATGTTCAAGGTGACAGCGTGTACATATACAGGGTGTTTCCTTTATATTGATATATAAGAACACACACAGCGTACTTCAGTGTGTGTTTTGTGTCCACGTGTCCTGTAGCTGGTGAGGCCAGTGCGGTCTGGCAGTGCCAGATTGGGGGCTGTCATGTGACTAATGTGCAACACAGCTCCAACAGCTGACAGGACACTGGGCCCAGGGTCACTGTCATACACACAAACACATATACACACACACACAGGCAGCCCAGATGGAGAGCTGTGCAGGCCTGCTGTGACTACTGTAGCATCAGGTTAACGAGAAAACAGGTCAGAATGGAAAGCAGTATGGAGTATGTTGACGTGCTCTGTCCAAACAGCCTGAATTGATGATGCTCCATGACATAATGACATGGACGTCCAGCAGATAGAGGGAATAAACAACTGAGGGACGGAAGGAAACAATGGAAAACAGATGCTTTGTATATCGACTCATGTTTTAACATTTTTACTCACCGGGAGAAATGGATTTTTTCTCGTGGAATCAGGATGAAGGATGTTGTTGTGTTGGATGAAAGCTGAATGTTTTTTTGTTAAGAAACTAACGAGAGAATCGAATGCTGACCTGTGTTTTTGTGCCATCTCTTCAAGTTGTGTCTACCAGTCTGCTGCCCTCCTCCTCCTCCTGCTTCTTAATCAGGGAATTCTGGGAACTCAACGGACGGACCTGCTCTCCAACTGCAATCAGTCATGAGAAAGATGTTGGTTAGGTCGAGGTTAACATCGCAAGGAGGACTTTGTTTAGTTTTCAGAGATCTATTTAATATCTTGATTTCCCTTCGTCCTTAATGAATCCTCACCTTGACCCAAACAAAACTGAGCCAGACCAAAGTAAATTCAATATTTCTAGCTTAATATCTAAACTTCAATGAGGCCGTCTAAATCTAACTTTGACATCTTCTAAAACTGCGGCGGCAGCTGTTTGCTTGGACATAACTTGACAAAAACTTCCATTTCACAGCAAAAAGAAAACCTCAGTACAAGGACAGGGATGGACACGGAAAAATATGTCTGTAAGACAATAACAGTGAAGTAATAAAATAACCATTAAACAAGAGCTAACACAAAAATGACTTCATATTTGACCGGTTGTAAATCCTAAAGGCTGAGAAGAGTAAATTCTACTAAAAACAGATGCTGTAATTGGCATTATGAATTCACATATCTGAGAGTGTATGACTGACCAGGAACCATGCACCTAGCAAGAAACTGTTCAAGTGTTCAATTGCCAGAATATGATTTAGTTTCAATGTTAAGACCAAAGCAA
Organism: Paralichthys olivaceus; assembly: GCF_024713975.1. Classification (NCBI taxonomy): domain Eukaryota; kingdom Metazoa; phylum Chordata; class Actinopteri; order Pleuronectiformes; family Paralichthyidae; genus Paralichthys; species Paralichthys olivaceus. The sequence continues at coordinate 18,779,798 of NC_091106.1, forward strand.
TTTGATTTGATTTGTGTTTTGAGAAAATGATTTTAAATTCACTGATCAAAACAAGTTGCAGAGCAAGTTTGAGGTTAAACCTAAAGCATAAAGAATGTGTGTGAATTTGTATTTTTCTTTTACCCTATAGTTACAACTAAGAGAAAAAAACAATTTCTATACAATAATAATGGTAGAAAATACAAGTTTAAAAGACTTGGCTTTGAGAGCCTCATGGCTTCTTCACTTAAAAGATACATTTTCAAGAGGACGCCAAACAAAAGGCTTCAAACACCAGAGAAAAAACATCCACGTCGAGATGAATATTGAAATCTTTTGTAACAAATACCGCAGCGAAAACAAGATACATATGTCGTTTGAATGTATTCCCAAAAATTGTTTGTTGACGTTCGCAGAACTGTTCAAAGAGCAAGAACATGAACTGAGAAAAACAAAAGTACAGATAATACAGAATGGAAATATTAAGTGCGTGAGTACGGTGAAACACGGTAGAGAGAGAGAGTATTGTTGTTTGAAAGCGCTCTCTCTCTCTCTCCGTCTCTTTCTCTCTCTCTCTCCTTTCCACCCTTCCTGACACGTCCTCAACCACTCATGGGGGCCTCTTTCTGAACAATCCAACTCTGGGCTTTCATCATTTCTTTGAAATGATCCACGTTCCGCTCTCCAACATATGTCTGCTCTTTTAAAATAACAATGGCTGCCGTTTGGATTGAGGAAATGATCCACCTGCTCCGGCATTCTGTTACAGTCGACCGAAACCAAACACACCAAGGACTTGCAGTCTTTGAAAAGTAGCTCAGACTTGTGAAGGTTTTTTTTTTTTGCATATAGTAAAAATTGGGGGAGGGAGAAAGATAAGACAAAAAAAAAATGAAGATCTTTGCACAGTGAGTGTGCTGCAAAACGCTTACTGTCCCCGCAGGCTGAATTTTGACTGCACAATTTTTTCCATCTTTCTCTACATGCTACAGAAATACTATTAAAATACAAAGGGGGGGAATTATGACTGGGGAGGTGTAAAGGTCAGTGCCCACTAATGTTTCCTTCCTTGCTGAGAATGTAATATTCATATTTTAATGGCAGCACTTTGCTCCCCCTCCTGTGAGACTTCTTTAATCCAGTATACACAGTCTTTAAATCACAGCTATAGGTAATGCATGGAGGGCAAACACCGGATGCCGCAGACACACACACGTACGCTAAACAAAAAGTTTGGTCAGTGCTGGAAAAGTTGTATGAAGAATGGTAATTAGCTGAGCAGGCTTTGAATGCGTCTGGCCATGCGTAGTCAAAAAAGAACCCTGGGACACAGAAACACAGCAGAACTGGCACTGGAAACAAACAGAGGAAAAATGAGGGAGGGAAGAGGCATGGCAGGGAAGGGAGGGACGGAGAGAAACAAATATCTGATATCATCTAGAGGCATAAAAAAAAAATCTGACAGAAAAAAAAGGTGGATGGATGGAAGGACAAACGGATGGACAGAGAGGCGGGATTTGGAGAGAAAGAAAGCTAATTATCCAGCTCGTCTGTTGGGTTGCACGGGGAGAGGAAGTGATGCGAGCTACTAAAGGACGTCCACCCCTCCATCCCCTCCCCATCCACAGTTTCCTGCTGTGCTCTGATGTCAGCTCTCTTTAGACAACATGTGTGCTGCCGACACGCGCCAGAAACAGACCCTTTGTTTATCCCCACACCCCCTTCCCTCCCTCCCTCCATTCCTCCCTCTACTCCCTCCATCTTTGTTCCGAGTACCAGCAGGCTCCCTGTTTGTTGAAGTTAACCACAGGTAAATAAAAAGATAGAGGGGGAGAGGGGAGGGAGGGGGAGAGTAGTTGAGGGTGGGTGGTGGGTGGGTGGTTGTGTGTGGGGGTGTGGGGTGGTGGGGGGGTCCAGATGGTGCAACAGATGTGCTAGCAGCAGCAGCTCTGCTGTGCAGGCAGACAAGGAGCTCTGAGCTGGGGTCTCTCTGCACTGCTCCCATCACCTTCCCTCCGCTCTGCCCTGTGATTCTCTCGTCTCCTCTCTCCACTTCTGTTTTGCTCCGTTCCGCTCGTTTGAGGTCACTTCAACTCGGGCTCGTTCAGCTCAGATGATTTGTGTTCCTGTCCGTCCCCTCCCACTCTGGTCATGTTGTGATGAAGGTTAGTGAGGTGGCACAGTAAGAGGGGAAAACAATCTTTTAACTGGAAGATGCAGGTTCAAGACCCGTCCCCGCAAACAGCCAGCCTGCGGAAGTGTCCATCAGGAGGATCCCAGCTCAGGGCTGTGATTCTGTTGCTGAGCCTGATCATCTCTGCTGACTCTGGGCTCCATCCTGTATGGTTCTCCTTTATTCTCACCTCACACTCACGCACGCACGACAACTAAAAACGCCTGTGAGTAATAATTACCAACAACCTACTGATATGCAAATTTGAGAACTTGCTGTGATGTAGCTGTGTAGAGATGCTCTGGAGAACGCCTGGCTCTCCACTGAAACCCTTTCAATGCCGTCCTTCGGGAAGTCTGATCCCAAATATCCTCTGGATGTGGCTCCGTCATGGCACACGATCTGGTGTGCTAATGGCCACCAGAGACCAACGGAAATGTCTCAGTGGATTGAAATTCACTCACTGATATCTATTACCACATCACATGAATTTAATGTGTGCTGGAGCTTTTCATCCATTATTGCTTTTGTCTTAACTTTTACAGGAAGTTAAGAAAACTGACTTTTCTTGTTTATGTCTCTTCTCTCCTAAAGTCTGTATCGCAGGAAGGAAGATTTTCCCTCATACTATTCAAAAGAAACAAAAAGTAGTAACACCAGTGCATTTACAAACTAATCTATTCGCACAATGATCAGAAATGAGCTGCCAATGTGTCTTCAGTACATTTGTAGAGTGTTAACGAGTTAGTGGCAGCTTAAGGGAAAAACATTCCACCTCAGTGCTTAGACAGACGAACGACAAAACTGTGACGCAGCCTCATCCAGTGAATATTCAGGCTGAGGTTCCACCACACAAGACTTTATAGGGTGGTTTGCTAATGAGCACAATATGGAGGACAAAGCAAAGGTGTGTGTTAGAGATACTGTATCTCCACTGTTGAAGTGAAGCCCATGCAGTGCTGCAGCTGACCTCTCTGCTTGTGTCGAGCCTCGGTTTGCTCCAGTAACGCAGTCATCTCTCTGTGCCTCTCCTGCGCCGAGTGGGTCGCAGACATCATTTCCTTCTTATGAGCCCGTTCAGCCCTCTGTCTTTTCTGTCTGGAGAAAAGAAAAGGTTTGGAGAAGAAATATTGAAACCTCAATCCTGATATATCAGCTGTACATTAACTGCAATTATGATTTAATTATATTACATGAATATTGACATTGTGTAAATATACTTTTTCACACAAGCTAAGCGTCATCAGTGTAGCATGGTGTGAATTAGATGCACATAACTTTGCCTTTTTTTCCCTAAACAGGGCAACTACATGTTAGTCTGTGCTTGAGATGACTAATGACTCATGTTCTGCTCGTGGAGGAGCATTAAAAACATTTCCACATACCATCGCCAACAACTTCTGTCTTTAACATATTCATTTTTTTTATCTTGAACAAAAGCATAATTAAATACTGTGTTTTAATTAGTTTAACTGACAATGATTTGAAGCATAAGCTGATTTTGCTGACGGTCATTTACAGTAATTTAAAGATGTGTGAATCAATCATAAGAGTGACAGCAGATTACAGTCTGGTTTTGTTGGTGAGGATCTCCAAATGTTTACTGCTGGATCACAGATTGTGCATTTTAATTAAACAGGCTATAAAAACATTTAGAAAGTAATATACTGTACATGAGCAGCTGTGAAAGCAGTACATTTAATAATCGCTCTCATGATTCAACGAGCAAAGGGAGAGTGAGATTGAAAACCTTGGATCCCACTCAGTGTTGATTAACACGAGCATGAAAACCATATCAGGCAAATACCAGTAAATATATAGTTTGGATTCAGCAGCTGCATTTCTATGAACATTCCAGCATATTTGACAACTATTCCTGGTACAAAAGAAGGAGAGGCGTGATTTGTGTGAAGGATATCGGTGATGTGAAAAAGAAAACACTGGTGGCGGAGGTGAAAGAGGAAGCTGGAGGAGAGCACACACGGTACAACGTGAGAACGAAAGAGGACAGAGAGGAGGATGACAGAAAAGACTCAGGGGGTAGAAGGGTAGAAGTGTCAGGCCACTGTCAGTTTGAAGACCCCTGAGTGATACTGCAGCTGTCTTCTACGAAACACACTGACGCAAAGATTGGAACAGTTGAGATGTTACTTTGCTTAAGAAACTCGTGGTCCTGTGCATGCACTGTAAATCCAATCGATATCATTTATTTGTACTTAATCACACTAATGCTGAACACACATCAGTCGATCAGTCACATCTTGATCTTTAGAAGGTTTCAATACGATTTTTAACACCAATACCATTTCAAACACAATTCTTAGCAATACTGATATTTTGGTAGCGATTATATCTCTTCAATTTCAAATTTCGTCTAAATTTTAGAATCAAGCAGGTAAGATGTGAGCTAAGGTGACTGTCCCCGTTTGCTTTGAACAACGCTGCATTTTACTCTTGTTTGAACCAAACTTTGTGACACAACTGAGTCCAAATGTACCCAAACAACAGAGGAACAGACAAAGAAGGAGAGAAGAGAAAAACTACAAAGACAGGAAAATCGAACAAATAAACAAAACTCTTCCTGAAGTCCAAAGGCGCTAATGAAGAGAGAATTCTCCAGTTTAAGTGAAAACTTTTCTCCCCTGCAGCGCTTGGCCTGCATCTCTAAAGTGACCGCGTCTGTCTGTTCCTCCGTGTGTGTGTGTGTGTGCGTGTGTTCTCCTGCTGTCCTGCTGTCTGGGGTGTGAAAGCGGGTGGCGGGTGTGCAGGGGACACAAGGAGACTGTGTGTGTCTGTACGTGTATGTGTATATGTGTGTGTGAGTGAATGAACCCCCGCTGGGCTTGAACAGCAGCCTGAGCCACCAAAGCGCACACCAGGGCTCAGCGGGAGATGGCGGGCAGGCGTTGCCAGCCATTTGGTCCTGCAAGAGGTTCCAGGGGGCCGTGTGTATTTGCGTATGTCTATGTGTGTGTGTTTGTGTATAACTGAGGGGGGGGGGGCTCACACCAGACCTGTTTACCCACCAATTAGCATCAGACAGACCGCCAGAAAGTTCCAGCAGTCAGCAATAGAGTGGTGAAGAGAAGGAGGGTGATAAAAAAAGACGAAAAAGAAAGAAAAGCAAAAAGACAGAGAGCTACACATTTGGCATCTGTTTGTTCTTGCTGATCTACTGAACCAACGTGAACAACCTAACAATCTCATACACAACAAACTCAAGAAACCTTGAGGAGGGGTCAGTCGGGCCTGATCCTCCTCCAGGGTCAACTCGGAAAAGTCAGGCTAAGTTGTGCGATTCTCTCCCCGGCGCCATTTTGTGTTCACGATCAAATTAAACCTGTTTACTTGCAAATTGCTCACAAAATGGCTGCTGATGAGCACTGTCATATTAAAACATAAAAAAGAGAAAGTAAAGTCAGTCGAGAGCCGAGCCCTGGAGCAAGCGTGGAGGGCGACGGGGAGAGCAGAGGCTGAATATGTGGGGCTGGAGCTGGATAATTCTCCCTGGACAATAATCTGCCTTCCAGCTAATTGGTGAATGGGCTCTGGGTTGCTGCCTGTGGCAGGAACTCCTGTTTGGGCCTAGGAGGCAATAGACTGAATATTCAGTTAGAGGATAGCTGGGCCTGTTTGTATATGCCTGGCCTGATGCGCTGTAGGACAGCTTGATAAGTATGGAGCGAGCTGCATGGGCCAGGGGCCTAAGGTAGACTGGAATGGCTCTGGGGCTGCGGCCAGGTATAGTGGCTGCTGGGTAAGTGGGAGGTGGCAGAGGCGGTGGCTGGCTGGCTAACTGGCTGGAGTGGCGAGGAAGAAGAGGGGGCCCAGTCCACACTGCCTGCCTAAGTGGGCACTATTCAAGCTGTTGCCCATTAGATGTGGGGTGCCAGGGCCTGACCAAGCGCAGAGTTTGCAGCACCCCATGGTGCAGCCGGGATCCCATGCCAGAACCACCAAATGCCGCGGTTTATCAGAGAACGAGCACAAATTGGAGTCAGACGGTGGACTTGGAGGAATAGAAGACATTTGCAAACGCCAACTCCACTGACCGCTGTTAGGACCCAAGCAAAAGGGACTAAATTCTCTCCTGACGCGATACACATAAATACATAAATACATGCAAACTGAAGTTATACATTGACATGATTGAAGAAGCTCCTCTCAAGCTTTCAGTTCCAAAACCAAAAGGAGAGAAACGCAGAAAATGCCTATAAGTTCTTTATGTGAGAAAAAAATAAAAAACTCAAGTGTACAATTCCTGAAATCAATGCATATTCATGTTTATGCTCTGCACTGATCTTGTGCTGCAGAATAACAGGTGTGAAATTAGCATACAGGTGAACAGATTTCGAACTCAGCCTATAGCACAAACATACAAACTCACCAGCCTCGTTCACAGCAGAGGAGAGTGACTGTCGTAAGACACTGATGATCGCTGCAGAGCTGATGAGCAGGAGCAGCGCGAAGAAGACGAATACTTCTACTGATTTTACAGAGGACGCCCTGTACCAGCGGTGTTTAAGTCCATAAATACATTATTGTCTGTGCATTCGTAAAATTGTAAGTCTCTCAGAATTTTTTTTACAGATTGTGTATCAGCTCTCACATCTCCTAGACACGATCTAATAAAAAGGATCAACAGTAACTAAGAATGATCTGTGTATGAAAATGTAACTCTTAAAAATCGACCTAAATTAAAAGAACAGAAATGATTTGATTATCAAAACTAATTCACCCAAACCATTATTTAGTGAGGCTCGCTGTTGCTATGATGTAATTGAAAAGAACTGATACGTACTATAAAATTACAACCGTTAACTATTTGCTCACATTTCAGCAGCTCAAAATGGTGACACTCGCAGTGATTCATTTTAGTGGAGGAATTCCAGCAGATCCACAGCTATTTCTGACAGACTGCATCAATCAGACCACATTAATATTCAACAGTTTGATACGCACAACTACAAAGATAATTTCTGCTTATGTGCGAGCGCGCTTGTTTGTGTGTGTGAGACAGAGGCCTTGTGCGGGCCCATCTAACCGCCACTGCCAACAATAGATGAGTGCACCGCCGAGAAAAGAAGGTGACATATTGAGCGTTTGTTGCGCTGCATATCAGTGATGCTGCGGACAGTAAACATCTGAATTGGTTGTCGTGTAGCAGACGACACGCGGTGTTACCCATTTTTTCTCTCATGCACCTCAATGTGTTTTAGCACATTTTTATAAAACCTCAGATTGATGTAATCACCCCGAGGTTTAATCAGTCTGTCAATCACTCTGCTCCCATATTTTCGCCCTGACACCCCTCCCTTCATCTCGCTGCTCAGATTTATGAAACAAACCCATCAAACACAGAGGCAGCCTGATGTAGCCCCACCGTTTGTTTACTCTCTGCCCAGCTGATATTTTCTCTATCTGTCCATCTATCCATACAGAGCGCTCTCATCTCTGCTCCCATCTTTCTTTTCTGCTGTTTCCATCGCTCCCTCCTCCCTCCTCTTTTCCCTCCCACCCTTTTTTCCTGTAACTAAACTGGCTGTGCCTCTCTCCATCTGCTGGTTCTTCCTTCAGCGGCCCTGCACCTGTTCACACCTCCTCTCCTGTTGGCCACCCCCCCCCTTTTATCTCTCTCTTTTGCTCTCTCTCTCCCTCTCTCTGCTCAGTGCGATGCTGCCAGGCCCATTCCTGGCTCAGTTAGCCTCTCTGTCATTCAATCCATCTGTCGGCAAGTCAACTTTGTTTACAGCGGGCGGCCCAAGCCTCTTTTCTTCTTCAAGGAGCACGAAAGCCCCCACAACCACCACCAAGGTCAGTGGCGAGCCAATCGCGCCCAAAAACTGAAAATCTTAAAACAGACACGTGCATAAGTAACGTACAATAACACTCTTGAGATATGCACATCTTAAAAGCTGTTTGTAACTGTCATGCATATGAATAAACGCATATATACATAGTTATAAATACACATGACCCTCACAGATACAAACATTTGCTGTTACAGCACACATTCCCTCAGAGTAAAACTCAGCTCTAGACTGAAGTAATTAGCTGCTGATTGGCCTCTGTCATCGTCTTTCTGAACAGAAAACAGAGCATGAGAAGTTTAAGATTTAATTGGCACGGATGATTGGTGGTATTAATACAGGAACACAGCGGACTGGCGGCGCAGGCATCTGTGATTTTTAAAAATAAACTCACAGCATACGTACAGTCCTCTCCCCTACTGACCCAGCCCAAGAAAACCAGGAATCAGCGTCAGTGTCAAATCTGTGCCCTGCAGAAACCGTTGTGGGGAACATATGTGCTGGAGCTGAGGGTCAAATCGATTTTAGCTGATGAAGGAAATCTGAAAAAATGGTTTCCTTCAGGATAACACCAGGGTGAATAACAGATGCATATGAATACTATAGCATATGAATAAATACTGCATATTGTAATAAACGATATGGTGAGAATGATTTTGTAAGATCATGACAGGGAAATTAATAAAAAAGTAAATAATTAATCTGCAGGAAATTTGTTTTAAATTCAAGATAATAGTGAAAGTTTCACATGAGGATAAACGGAGCTGTGTGAGAGAAAGAATCACTTTCAGAAACACTGAACACACATTGAGTCTTCGTCGTGTGAACATAATCCACCCGTGTTGGAATTCACTTCACACCTGAGACATACCTGATGTTGTTTCAAACACCCCTCACCCCCCTCACCCCCCACACCCTCTGAAATTTGGGGGCAACTGGCAGCAAAGAACATGCACCACCTCTCTCTCCAAACCCGACCGAGCAAACTTCAGTCAACTCCTCTATCATCCCCCCACTTTCTGCACCTCTTCATTTCTCTCTCTCCCCTGTCCTTAGTCTCTGTACTCCTGGGCCGTTAGATCAGATGCTTAGTGAGGGAGAGGCTGGCCATTGAGGTGGAAAACAAAGAGAGGCGTTTTTAAACTCAGCAGGGGAGACTCGGGCTGGAGTTGGCACTGTAGGGAGATTAGTATCCGGGATCACACACACACACACACCAACGCCAGCCCCACCACTCTTCTCCTATCCTTCCCTCTGTCTCACTCGTACAAAAAAACTTCCTCCATATGCTCCAAAAACCTTCTCTCTGCATAATTTCCATGCATCTTCCACTTTTTTATTCTCATCTACATCTTTTATCAAATTGACCTGATTTACATTTCCAGCTTCACCTCGTTTACAATCAGCCATATTTCTACATGTACAGTAAATCTTTACTAGGAGGCTTGCACAAAATAGCATCACTTTGTGTTTGTGTGCCGATGTGGTAACCTTTTTCACGCAGCACTTTGTTTGGAGTAAGGAGCACATCAGCACACATAAATATAGCTTTCTATTTTTTTGGCCTATTTTATAATGTATATGAATACTAACAAAAGCTCTGTGTGGCAATTTAGCAACAGACCTTTTAAGTTAAGCTTACGCTGCTGTCCTGCTTCCCAAGAACAAATAGAACATTTATCTCTGATATTTCAAAAATGTGAAATGTCTTCATTTTGTCTCATTGCTTATGAGTCACTACACAAGAAACAAGGGTTTAATCAAAGGTCATTGAACATAAGCAGCTCTGACAAGATGTGCCTCCTGTCCCCACTTTCTTTAATAACACCCTCTTTAACACACTCATTTCTCTTCCATAATTCCTCTTTCCGTCTCTTCCTGAACATCCAGTTGCTACTATAGGCTCCAGTCTTATTCTCCTGATCATTCAGATTAAACGGTGCAGATGCGGGCACTGTCCTGCTACCGACAAGGCAATGCTTGGCACTGATGTGGCCACAAAGGGCAACAGAGAGAAAGGGATGAATTGAAGACAAGAGAAAAAAGGAGAACAAAGAGCAGCTATATGAAGTGTGAAAAAACAAAAAGGATGATAAGATAAAGGGATAGATCAAGCAGGTAAAAGAGAGTGACAGAGGTAAAAGAGAGAAACGAGGGGGAGAGAAGAGCAGAGAGAGGTTCTGTCATGTTGGATGAAAGCATGTGCCTACTGGGCAATGTGGAGTCACTGATGGTGCTTCCCTCAACTTTGTGTGATGGCATAAAGTTAACCAGATAGCGCACATGCATGGACACATACACACACACACACACACACAATTCATGTTCACTGCAATCAAAACAAATGTAATGTGCAGTAAAACCCTTTAAAATATAGTGAACTCTTAACCACCCGTTTTCTATATTGTCACTAGGCTATTCAGTATTTCAAGTCAAATGATCAGATGGTCTAAAAGGTGGCTTTAACATAAATGGTACATAAGCAAGAAAAGATGAACTTGGTCTGAAGTGAAAAGTGGATGGTGGATGGATGGATGGCAGAGGGCTGGTGCTCTGCCTCTCGTTCTGTCCTCCAGCCGTACTGTGTGTATGTAGGCCAGTGTCCCAGGGCACACTTGGCTGAGGTGACAACAGTTGTAGCCGACAGATTTGCCTCTATCTTGCCTGAGGTCTCCCAGTAAGCGATCTGTCTATTCTATCCATTCCCAGCCCTGCAGGATGGGCAGATTAGTGCTCTGCTTAATAATCCTGCTACTTCTAGTGTGTGATTTTCCACTGCTGAATTTATAGCTTGCACAAATTAACCTTGAAGATATTTCTGGTGCAAATAAGCTGATGCTGTCACAGAGTTAGAGCAAGATATGCTCACTGGGGCTCATGGTATCATTTATCTTCTGCAAAAAAAAACAGATGATAGAAGGATGGACGGAGCTGTGGAGATATGGAGCTGTCTCCATCTACCTATAATATCTGGCATGCATGAGTCAACACTTGAGGAAAAACTATTCAAAAGTTAAGAAAAGCCACACGTGAAATGACAGCAGTCTGTTGGGGTGGTTATATCTGAACTACTGATTCATCCAAAAGAAAATATGCATCCTTGTGCTCATGTTGAAATTTGAAAGTGAAAATCTTCAGGGATCAAGAATTAAATACAACACTCATTAGAATACTGTGCAGTTTAAACAATCATGAATCATTAGCGGCAGAATGAAAACAACATAATGAGAGGGAAGATATAGATTTAGGTGGGGGGATGGGGGGGTCCCAGCACAAAAAAGTCTGTGACTTTACTTTTAAACAAACACAAGAAACATACTTTGTCAGTATAAACATCATAGACCTTAAATCAAGATGGGATGATATGATAGAGGTGAAGCTGGATGCAGTATAGGTCATAAACGGACAAGTGTACAAACCAAAAGTCTGGTTTTATGTTTAACATGTGTACAAGATTGAAAAGTTTTGAGATTCTGAAAATATGATAAGTTTAAACTTAAGATAGAAAAAAATTTCCAGCCTAAAACTGCCATTTCCATTTCATTTCCATGTACTCAGCTTTACAAAAGAGCACAATTACTGTCAACTGTATTAACACGAATAAAGTTACAATTAAAGACACGTGCAGCTGTGAGAGAGACGTTCAGACAGTGTGACAGAAAGACAAAAGGAAAACGAAGGGTCAAAGAAACCGAAAGATTAAAAGACTGAGCAGGTCTCAACAGATTCAGCCAGAGAGACAGCAAGAGTGCAGGAGAGAGGTGAGAAGGCAGGATGAGAGAGAGGGTACTCCGACAGCGAGGAGAGAAGAACGCGGCAAGGTCTCGTCACCGGGCCAACGGGCCCACCACTGTCAACATCATGGCACTCTGTGACACACACACACACACACACACACACACACACACACACACACACACACACACACACACACACACACACACACACACACACACACACACACACACACACGGCTGGCCGACGGCCCTCCCAGCTGCCCTATCCGTAACTGTCTGATTAGTTGTGCTAAGCAGCCCCTCCCCTGCCAACCATGGTGCCATCTGCTACCCAACAACATGGCTGCCGACCAGGCACGCAAACACACACACGCAAACACACAAATACACACAGCAAGCCTCATACCTGGCACTGCCCCGCTGCTGTCACACAGAGACACACACATCAAACTTCAGAGACACAGGTGTAGCCCAGAGGTATCAACACTTAACATTAGCACAAAGGCATGCACGCAAACTCCTCTAATTGCACGCTCACAAACGAGTCAACACACACACACACACACACACACACAACGCACGGCACTTCAAGCATGTGTTCATGATGCAGGAAAAGTCACACACACAGTTGCTGTAGAGGTTGTGTGACAGTGGTGAGGCTGTTAATGCCAGGTAGAAAGAAAGATGCAGTGCTTGAGCTCTCGCTGGCAGCGGTTGAAGGTTCATTATGGCCCCCGCCTCTCCTGAGTGACTGCAGCCCGCGTGGCGCCCCGGCCCTTTTATTCCGGGCCGTGATTGGACAAGGGCCTCCCGCCGAGTTGGTTTGCAGCAGTTTTGTAGAGCCCAGATTTCACTCGCTGCTCAAAGCGAGCCTCTGGCGGGACGCGGCATCTGCTGCCTCACCTTCCTCATTTACACTTCTCCGCCCTCACACACACACACACAGTTCTGTTCACCGCCTTTCCAGACCTTGATATCACCATGTACAACTGAGGGGGGGGGGGCGTACAGAGAACTAAATGGAGGTACAGAGAGAGAGCAGCAACGTGACATGTTTAATAGAGTTTGGGGAAGTCTAAGTTTAAGAAACTCAGGAACTCTATCTTCACTTCTATTTCTGTATATCACCTTACCTGTCTTATTATTTATTATATTGATATGTACAGAATACATCATCTCACACCATTTTCTCGTAGTGTTGGACCCATTTTGTACTGCCATGTTTATACCTCGTCTCTTGTTGTACCCCCTGAATACCTGTCTCTGGATCCAAACCATGATCCAAACCCACACTAGTGACGTTCAGCAGCAGTTCTCCTTGCTGGCCAAGGCCACGCCTCTTATTCCTTCCTGTCAGATTCACGCACACTCCTCAAAGGCAAACTGACAGTGTTTTCCCGTGGCCTACCTAAACTCAATCCACTGAGGTTTTTCTTCCAAAGGTCACAGAAGCTTCAGTCCAAGCCCATAACACTGCCACTGACTGAAAACGCCTATTCAAGTTTCATTGCATCAGATCTGTCTGCCAACCTCACCGCCTCCAGATCAAAGTCACTACCGGGGGGGATTTTTGGCTGAAAGCATCTGCTGTTCATGATATAGAGACACAGACCAAATTATACGGACAGTCATGTTCAGGCATTTTCTGGCCCAGCAATCTATATTTAGGAGTTCTAGGTGACAAAGTGAAGAAAGCTTATTCACTGACGGACTTTCAGTTCCAGGTCCGTCCACAGCTCTAAGCAAGTGGCTTCAGGAATAAGGATACTTGATTTCATGGGGATAACAGAAGTGGTGGAAGATTTGGGGCCTTGCAGATTCGACTCATCCCAAACACAAAGCTGGCACACTGGCCTCAACTAACCATGGATACTCTAACGCATGCAAACACATATCTATCTATACATGCCATGTGTTGAAGCGAAAGTTATGCTGGGCAGAGTTCACTGTGGCCATCGGGATCTATGATCATATCATAGAGAAGAAAGAAGGCCAGGAGATGAGGAAAGAAGAAAAGAAAGAAAGTGAAGAAGACAGAAGCAAACAAACAGAACAAACTTGGTAAAGCCCACTGCTGGGCTGGGGCTGGATTGTGTGTGTGTGTGTGTCAATGTGAACAGAGTGGCGGGGATTAGGACAGATCCTGGGCTGTCCAACTCACAGCTGGCTGATGATCCAATCCTGGAGCACAGCACAGCGCACCAGCCGCCATGGGACCCACGGATGCCGTGCATGCATCTGTGTATGTGTGCATTTGTGTGTATAGGCATGTGGATTCGACTGATGTGCATATCAGCGTGCACATTTGCAGTCATGCAGTTGTACAAACAAGTGTGTGTGTGTTTCTCAGAAAGGAAGGTAGGGCTATCAGAAATCAAACAGAGGCTGTCTGTGCTTCATGTCCCCTGTTTGAAGATGGGCTGTGATCATTTGGGCCACGAGAGGAGCACAGAATGAAAGAGGGGAGTGAGCAAGTTGCAAAGAGAGAATCAAAGAGCTGCCTTCGAAGGCTGGTCATACAAATGCCTTCCAGGCTCGCTACTGTGAATCTCACACTCTCTAAGAACACACACAAACACGGCTACACAAAACCGGCCCACTGCAAAATACAAAGACTCATGCATGGCTCTGTCGAGGGCAAACAGAGGCATGACTACTAATAAACTACATGTAGAGTCTGCATAACCCCAGAGGGTCCACAGATGGACAGGAAGAGAGCGGAAGAGGCAGAGGTAGACAGAGGGAGGGGACAATCGCTTGAGGTTTATTTGTGAAGGCTGGAGCCGCATGAAAAGCAATAGAGAACATGACAAGTGATGAAGAAGTAAAATACCAAAAAGGGTGAAAAAACGCAGTGCTGGCCTGAGGAGAGGAAAAGGCTGTGACCAAATGTAAGACGGTGTGTGTGTGTGTGTGTGTGTGTGTGTGTGTGTGTGTGTGTGTATGCAGCGCTCCAATTGTGTTTTGCTTCCAAGTTGTGTTTGATGCCCTCCTTCATCTGCATGTAGCTAAGAAAAATACTGCTTATTATATGTTAACACTTGGCAGGATAGATAGAAGTAGATGGATGGAAAGAATTCATGAGCTCCTATAAAATGCCAGATTTGGGAAAACAATCCTGCAGCTTGACTGTGATGAGAACAGAAAACTAAATCCTAAGCATGTCCTCAACAGCCCTTTCTCTGATTCAGTTTTCACCACGCTGAGCAACTCATGTAATGAGGAAAATAATATTAAGTGAACTAGTGATGACCAGTAGCTGCTCTAAAGCTAAAGATGTCATTTGTGTGTAATTTATGTAAAAGGCATCAGCACACTTCAAGTAAAGTGCTTGTCAGATAATATAATATAAATCTCAACTCTTCTCACTATGCTTACATTAATCTATTCCTAAATACAACCCGCACTTAAAAGTAGTTCTTTAAAAATAGAATAAATACCTGCAGGCTATTTTTATTATCTCCTATTTAACTTCATCAGTATCTACTGATTTTCACATTAACACATTCATCACTACAGGTTATTGATTCTTCTCACTTTGAACTGTTACATTTACAAATTGAATTCATATCAAAAGTGGCTTTTACTGCTAATAACCAAAATTGAATTTAATGGCCGCATGCTCAGCCAAGTCAACAGCTGTCAAACATCCCGTTTGCATCTGCGGACAGATAAAACTATGAACTCTCTCATGCACATACACCCGCACACATGGCAGTAAAATGGTTTAGTCCAGTGGCTCCTCTAGCACAGGTCAAAGTCATCATGTTGCCATATTAATATGCATGTCATTCTCCACAGCTGGCTGCAAAATATGCACACACACAGACACACAAACACACACAGCCCTTGCTTCATCCCTTAAACACACGACGGGCCGCCATGCAGCCAGCGTGTTCGCCCTGGCCAGCTGACAGAAAAACTCACTTAAACACAGATCAGAGCCAGGAGCAGCAGTGGACAAACTGCATTGGACATACCACCAGGCTGACAGACACATTAAAACAAGTACACAACCCCACACACACACTATCCTGCCTCCTGCAGCCTTTAGCACCACAGGACACCGCTGCCACATCTGTGCCCATCTCAGACACCTTGGCTGTGGGCAGCAGGGGTGAGAGAGTGCCCTGGGCGGCTGGCATGGGCTGGCATGGCCCTGTGAGTGGATGGTGTGGAAGGGAATAGCAGCCAGTGGATGGATGGAGGGAAGGAGAAGGGGGGAATACAGGAGGGCAGGAGAGGTTAAGAGATAATGGAAAATAGAGAATAAGCAAAGAGAGGATGATACTAATAAAGATAAGGACAGTGAGGGTAAACATGGAGAACAGCAAAGTTATATGAAAACAAAAGAGCTGCATGTAGAAAAGATAGAAAAAGAGAACAGAGGGAATGATAGAGGGAGACGGGAAAAATGGGATAGAAAGAATCAGAAATAGAAAGAAAGATGAGATAGGAGATGGAGGTGGGGGGTGGGGGGCAGCCGGTAGCGCCCGTCGTGAGAATGGGTACAGGGCACTGGCAGGTGGCTCTGAGGCCAGGCTGTCCAGTCACCATCAGCCACACCGTTCTGTGTGTATATATGTGTGTGTTTATGTGTGTGTGCGCGCCAGGGACAGAAGAAAGACTCAGGCGCCATTTTGGCTCTGCTGGAGCTGTTGCTGGGCTGGACACCGGCCTAGTGGCACAGAGCAAGCAGTGTGTGTGTGTTGCATTATGTTGTGGCATGCTTAACAGGATTAGAGGTGACCTGGTGAGGTCCAGTTGGTACCGGGACCATGGCACAGCAGCGGGCATGTGTGTTTATGTGTATGTGGTTTGTATAATAGGATTAGCTGTTACCTGGTGCGGTACAGTTGGTGTGCTGGTCTGAACTGGACTAGACTGGGCTGAGCTGGGCAGAAGCTGGGCAGAGGGGAGCGTCGTGTGTGTGTGTGTGTGTGTGTATGAGTGTGGTGGCATGTATAATAGGATTAGGTCCTACCTGGTGAGGTGCAGTTGGCGCTGGGCCTTTGCCAGCTCTTCTGATAGGCTCAGGGCTTTGTCCTGCCATTGGCTCCTGTCCTTTTGGACCACCCCCAGATGCTTCCGACAGCCAACCAGCTCTGCACTCAGCTTTCGCACTTCCTGTCCCGCAGAGATGGAGGAAAGAAGGGAAGAGGGGGTGGGGAACTCTTTCACAACAATCCACCTTATGCCCTCAAACACGCACAATGTCAGAGGCTGATTACAACCTCATGTAAAGGTCAACAAGGGCGTGATTTAAATATTAATAAACTATAATTTGAAATATTAGAGTAAATCATATCTTTATTGCATATATTTTACATCATTGGAAAAAAAAAAAAGGAATTATCTTGCTGACGTAATCATTTCCACATGACAACCTGGATAATTGATGCTTTCAAATTATTTGGGATAGTATTAAAAGTTTGGATATAATATTTGAGGGCATCTTGATGCATCTCAAACCTCAGTACAGCTTCCTTAAAAAAGCAGCATCAACTTAACTGTTCATTTGTTAATATAAAATCAACTAACAAATCTGCAGACAGATACAAATTCAGACTTACCAATGCACCCTTTTCTATCTGACTGCTGGTCTTGATGTTGAGCTCGCTGAGCTCTCCCTCTGTATCTTTCTTCATCTTGAACTGGGTGAGTCGATATTGCAGGTCCGAATACACCTAGAGATGATTATCAACGCGTATCACTTCCTGTCCCTTCCTTCATCATTTGCAGATTTCAGGTTAATGATTTTCTCGAGGCAAAAGTTCCCTGAGCTAAACACAGAATGTTACAATACTGATCTATTTGGCTACTTTTACCATAGATATTACACATTCATTCACTATGTGCCACCTTTATTTTTATAACTGATCATAAACCAAAAAAATAAAAGCACTTAATGGTTGTGATATAAGCTTGTGACCAAGAAATAATAAATCAGGGCCAACTATGGAACAGAAACTAAACCTGACATTTTTAACACTTCCCCTTGGTATCAGATTTGCTGAAATGCAACTTTCAGTTAAAGCCAAATAATAAAACTTCTTTATGTTTTATGCATGTTGAGTTGATCCTCACGGTCCTTCGTGAAAACAAATCTTGACTTTGATAAAACTTTGCTACCATCTAGTGGATTAATAGTGGCATTACAAGTAGACAACACAAACCGCAACCGAGTATCAGGGCTGATCTTTACCCCTTGTTCCTTCAAAACTATAGCCAACATTTTAAGTACTGGTCTAGCAGCATTTCAACCTCTCACTTCAGCCGTTTTATACTAAATCTGTAAGATGTTAATTCAAAGTACTCGGTGGAAACTAGGGGCAACCTACGTCCCAATGAAATCTAAGGATACATGTTCACTTAATGCTTTCTTGAACACACTGTACCTCGGCATGGTCTTCTTCCTGATCTTTAAGATTGCGACAAGTGTTTTCCGGCTGATTGGTCAGTGAGCTCTTGTCTCTGTGAGCTCTGTCCAGCTGCCCATCTAACACGGCAACATGCTGGGTGAGGCTGCACACCTGGTACACAGTGTTTATATTAATATTTCACATCATATCTGTGTATTCATATATGTGATCAATACATGAACCCAAGAAAGTTAAGAGCAACAAATAGTAATCAATAAACAAGCAAATAACAAAACTCTATTTTTTAAATTCTGTTTTTTTTTTATTTTATTTAAGTAGTTTGTTTTTTAAAAGGATTAAAGTATGAGGGTCAACTTTTTTCTTTTTTGCACTTATATTGAAGTATAGTTCAGTATTTCAAAGTAAGCTGAACTTTGAATTGGATTAACATCCTTCGTTCTCTATGCACAAAATGTGAGTGGGTATGATTTACTTTCTTTGCCAGCTCCTCTGTCTGTTTGCCGGCCTCAGCATGGCCTCCCTCTTTGGCCTCAGCCTTCAAGACTTGCACTTTTTGTTCCAGCTGTTGCCTCTGTTGAGCTAACTTCCTGGACAGCTGCTCACAAAGCTCCACCACCTGCATACACACGACCAAGGTTTGACAGAGGTAACCAGTAGGAAGGGGAAACACAAGTTTAGAGGGCAACCTAAGAGGAATTTCTTTGGTTATTAAAAACGCTTTTTAAGTGAGCACGGCAGGAATGGTGTGTGTATGTGTACTGACCCGTTGTGTGTTCAGATTTGATACTTCTTCCATCTCAACAGCCTTTTTGGCCTTGAGAATGGCCGACCACTCCTTCTCTTGTGCCTTCTGTTGACTAGCCCTCGAGGCACGCAGAGCCACCAGCAGCTCATCACGCTCTCTGGAATATCAAACAAAAATGCATGACCAGCATTAAACACAACACAAGTGTTTTTTTTATTTTTTTGTATTAAACTGTCTTTGTACATGATGTTTTCTTATTTCCAATAACTATTACAAGTAGATGATCATATTAAAAATATTAAAAATTAACTCTCAGCAAGTCAAAATGCAAAATTACGACAATGACAAAACTGCATCGTACAATAAGGTCATCATACTGTACATTTACAACTTTAACTACAAAGAATTATGACTAAATGTAATTGTGTGTTTGTGTGTGTTACCACTGACTTTGTGAGCCTGTCAATAGCATGGACATTCAGATTTGTGTGATTCCCAGCCAGCACAGCTTCGTGCTCTGCACACCTAAAACACAATCCTGCCACACGGGGGGTTCCATCAACTGAATTCCCAAATAAATATGTTCGCTACTTAATATCCAGTTTTATTGGTTTTCATCTGAAAAAAATGTTTTAGGGGTTTAATTAACGTTTAAGCATTGTATTTTATTGTGTTATCTGAACTGCATTCCTTCTGGTATTTCCATGTGCATATATTTAGCAGATAAATCAAAACTAACAATACTAGCTATAGTATATACTAGTTTCAATTTATGTGCAAAATTAGAATTTTTTTCCCCTTCACTTGTCTTTAGTCTAACAGCTTTAAGTCTCTTAGTAGAGACAATTTCAAGGTGTTGGCCTAAAGTGTTTTATATTACAAATGCTATGTCAGTCGTACTCTCGATTCCACGGAACAGTCTGTGACTCCTAAATGAAAGTACAAGTGAACTTCAAAGATAAAGCCAACAGCCGGTGAGGGTCAAAGTGCCAGAACAGGCTGGTTTATTAAAAGGTTGATTAACAGTTGCTACAGTGGTGTGGCACACCAATCAACAGGCTGGTGCACTGGAAGTATGACATCGATGGGTAACAAACACTACACACACATTAAACTCTTTTCTCCAACAGAAAACACCAACAGTACTACAAGTGCCACAGCAAACCACAAATGATAACCACAAAACAACAAGTAAACTCCCACTGCACCAGCCACTCCTGTCACTGCGGGCCAGCAACTGCTACAGCACTAAAACAATAAAAAGGCAGATTAACACTTTGCTTCACATATGAAAATACATGAAATTAAATATAACATAAACTGCAACCAGCACTTTGCTTGTAAAACGAACCCAGCACATGTAATTTTCAGTCTAACACAGTTTAAAAGTAAACTACTCCTGGACCGTTATGACCCTTTACAAAAGAGACTAACTGTTGGTAGACCCATACTCTGTAATAAAACCACTCCAACACCTTCTACATTAACAACATTCACACATTTCTAATCAGAACAAAACGTTTGCTCACCAAGAGGACACGTGCACAGGCGCACTCACCGGAGCAGAACGATGCTGACACACCTGAGCTCAATCAGCCTCTTCACTGCTGAGGCGCGCTCCCCTTGATTTGCTAGATTGGGCCTGGGTCCTAGAGTTTGATTTAGGTTTTGATCATCTGTTGTATGGCACTTTCAGCAATGGAGTGTGTTTTTTGCCATCTTATCTCAAATAACCACACATTTACATATTGTATGAGCCCATTAAATGTTTCCATTTTTTGTTGAAGCCACTGATTTTGCTTGTCAAGTAAATTTTCAGGCAGTGGTGAATTCACCAGTGACTCATGGTGTTCTTTAGCTTCATCACAGATTGATTAACTGCACTTGATTTGCATTGTCCTTTGATTTCATGAGCTCTTTCAGCTTTTGCTTTCATTTATTTGCTTGTTTGCATCTGAAGTTTCTTGTTTTCTGGAAATTTACTATGAACATTTCAAGGCCTGTGGCAGTGTGTTTAATAAGCATTGTTACTTCACAACATCGCCCTCTTGTGACAGAACATCAGACTTGACACTTGATCAATGTCCCTTTTAAGACTTGTGACTTGATCCAGGAAGAAAGCCCTGTTTCAAACAGGTGATATCTTTGTGAGCTTGCAGGAGGATTCAGCCGTTTTACAATACAGCCTACTATATAAAGTTGGTTTGTTGTTTACTGAGACAGTTGTGAATGACAGGAACGAGAGTTCTGTGAGTTATGTGCTGCTCTGTTCCTGGTCTGGTGAGAACTGTGTGGCCTTCCACTTCCTGTCACCTATGTCTCTACTAAACAATATGAGTCATTGATGCTTCAGTGTATAAGAAGAATATTTTACTGCTGGTTGTTTGGCAGATTGTTTTAATTACATAGCTTGATGATAGTTTACTGTTGTTTTCTTCACTGGTTCCCAACCTGTGGCTCCGTCCCCTCCAAAGGGTCACAAGAAGAGGGCCCGGTGACGCGTACTCACTGAGGTACCCGAATCAGCGCGAACAAGGAGGTGAATGAAACATCAGCTTCTTGTGTCAAGACAAATCGCACTGTGGCTTCACGTAGAGTTTTGGTGAACTTTGACCTGCGATACTTTGACCTTGGCCTTTGTGTGACTGAACCCTAAATCTGAGGGGAAATTAAATGATTAATGTCAAATAAAAGAAGATCAGGAAATAGGGAATGTTTACATTTAGAGGTTGGTACTTTTTAAATGATTCTTCTGCTGCTTTTGGAATGGAAAAACATAAATACTAATGTGTCTTATATGTGAACAGCAAAATGAGTTTGTAGAAAGAGAATTCTTTATATCCCTAATTAAAGAACCTGGAACAGAATGTAAAAATAGTTTTCTGACAGCATTGTTTTTGTTATTGTTTTGCCAACTGCATAGAAACTGGTGTGACACTTGGCACCAGCTCCACCTTAAGAATAAAAAGCTCATGGTATCTCAGGCATGTTTCTGACAAGGGAGTTTCTGTGCCGCCCATTAGACAAATAATCAAAACAGAGATCAAATGGCCAACATGTAATTATTTTAAAGATCTTAGTAATTTTAATTCTCCTCTGTAGATCTGATAAAACTGCTGTGGATCCCCATGAGGGAAGTGCTGCTGCAACAGAGAATATTATGCTGATAATTAAAACATCTAGTTATTATTGTAATTAAACTAGTTGCTGGATAACAAAACTGCAGAAAGTAAAGAGTCGTGTAGCGACAGGGTCAAAGATGAATAATATATTGTAACAGTTTGAATCATCTGTTTCTGTATGTTAAATAAAACCTTCTTGTTCATAACATGTATATACTATTTGTGTGCTATATATCTATTGATAAATATTCCTTTATTTAGAAATACTGCTTCACTCTATTACAACTGAGAAAAAATGATCTTATGACGAAGGCCACAAGATGTGGCTGAAATCTGGACTTCTCAATCATTTTCATGCTCAACATGTCTTTATAAGTTATCAATACATTTATACATAGATTAAAAACTGGTTAATGTGTAATTATTAAATATTATTACTAGCTTTATATACTTAATAACCATATAAAATGATTCCTTAATTGGTAATTAATTGTTTGCTCACTATGCAACACTAAAATTGTTCTTGTATCTGCTTACAACTACACAAGTGTTATAAATATGTTTCATGTACTTCTTAGGAAATGTAATAAATAGAAACAATAATCAAAAGTACCTGACATTTCTCATTCTGTCTAAGTGATAAAGTTTGAACATATTTCATTTAGTGGAAAATGTTAATAATCTAAGATCTGAGACACACTGTGTATATGGAGGATATTTTGTTTCCACTTAAATGTGAAAGTTCCCTGCAGAAATGTCCCCAACTTGTGTGTAATACTGTTCAGTGGAAGGTTTTTATCTCACCTCTATGTTTGTTGCTGCTTGCAAATAGGGTTAGACAAAGGTAACCATGGATACGCCCTCTTCCTATTGCACAAGAACAGATTACTTCCTTTCCGATGACTCTACCCCGTACTTTTGATTTTTGCGACATTTAAGATTTCAACAGAAAAGGCGGTGAGTCAGACTTCGGTGGGCTCATTCATTTTATGTTGAAATCCAGATTGACATTTTCATTCACAGTTTTAAGCGACAGCTCAAACAGACTCTGGGTTTTTGTTTCTTTGTGTAAATATGAGTTTGCTATCTTTAAAATATTCCACAGATATTATGGTGAACACTTTACTGTACAATTCACCATGTCACCGCATTGATAGAGATTACATATTCCCCTCATCAAGGCTGCATTACAAAAGAAGACATAAGGCCTCAGACTCCCACCAGCCCTGAAACAGCACATTTAAAAAAAGATTGTGCACGACTAAACCACCAGTGTAAATTTCTGGATTCAAACAAACTGAATTTAGAAAATTGAAAATTCAATTATTGATATATCTGTTTCTGGCCTGTGAAGTGTGTTTTTTTTTTTTGCATCTGATATATTGCATTTGACCTTTTTTTTTTTTCATTTGATCTTGTGAACAGTTTCCACCATGAGATAATTATTGAATTTTTAAAAAGTCCGATTTCATCTACGTCTCCCAGTTTTTAGATTATGCATCTTTTCTTGGACGCACTTCTGCATTTCATTTTAAACAACAGCATTTCTTGTAAACGTTAGATATCTGCAAGCTTTTTAACCATAGATCTTTAGTAATGAAAATAGGTCACTTCAGTGAAGCTCTCACACACCAAGTCAATCTGTAATTGTCTGCAAAGTTGTGCTTGGGGAGTGTTTGCACACTGGGGTATTTCCAAGAAACCACATAAGCCTACATATATCTGACTGTGGTAAAGGCCCACGCACATACGACTCTGCAGTCCCACGCATGTTAAATGTCACCTCTGCCCTGCCACATATATTTATATATATATAAAACCCCCTCCCATTGCATGATCTGCTCCTCCTGAGTAAGCTGTGTGAGGGTGGGGGTTCACACTTATTTTATTTTTAAAAACATGACACTTATAAAAGCCTTGAAAGAACAGATTAGAGATTTTAAAAAAGCACCTAAGAAAAACATAGTTTGATCTTTCAGTTGAGGAAATGTGAAACAATAAAAAACTAAATAAGAGGTGGAGAGAACAAAAACAGAAAGAAAAAACACTGCTAGCCCAGTTAAGCGTAGGAAGGTGGTGCATGCTGCATCTACACGAGGCCTCAAGGGTTGGTACCTGTACTTCCTACACCCGTGATGGATTTGGTGCCAAAAGTGAGCGGCTGCTTTTCAGCAAAAACTGATTTAGGCAATGCACAGCACAGCAGAGAGGCAATGCTGTAATGAGAGTGCAATGTTGAAATCTGACAAAAACACATACACCCAACCAAACTGCATGTGCAAGTGCATGAAGGGAAGCACACATTGTGTCCCATATACACAGTGTAGAGACCACTTTTATAAGGTCAGTGTTTATATTAGAAGTACACACAAAATAACAACAGACAAGAACCACAGGAGACAGATTTCAGATTTCTTAATAAAAATAATTCATTTCAGGACGACATATAAATAATTATTGAATCACACAATACAGATATCTTGATATGAATAAATACTTAACAAATTAAATCAGGCTTTTTTCATACAATACCCTATTGAAAGGTCACACAGAGAAACTTCCACACCGTTTGCATGTTTTTGTTACACCTTCTGCTCTTACGCGGATGCTCCTCCTACTGTTGGAATGTCCCTAAGCGAGTCGCAGTACCATTCCTAAATGCCTCAGCAGCTTAGACAAGTCATGTGCAACTTACGTGATCATCTCCCAGTCAAGCTCCGCCAGAGCCCCAAAACCTTATTAAGGGGTACTGATGAGCTGACCACTAATTGGCCTTTAATTGATTAAGGTTTGTCTAGAGGTGATTAAAGCACACAGAGATCTACGTACAGGCTGTCAACACGTGGGCCGGCTCGACAGCTTTAGATACAGTTGAATGAAAAGGCAGACCAAGAGCCTGTTTGTCTACGCATATCTAACTAGAGCCACAGATGGACATCTGCCTATTGCAGCTGAGTTCTTCAGCAGAAGTATGAGGGGAATAACTCTTCGACTTCACATTGCATTTGATTAACTTTTAAAGAAAGGTTATCTCTGTAGGTACATAGGTCTTCATATTGAGATAAAATAGACACAGAAAGATGGGGGACTTCAGCATAAGCAAGCTTGACGAGCTCTAATCTGTTGTTACACAGGACTGGAGATGTCTATCTGTGGCACTCTTTATTAGTTCAGAATGGTCCAGGCTGGCCATTTTTAAGGAGGTAACAACAACTGTTTGGCGATTGATGGCACATGTTTTTTGTTTTTTTTTGGCAGAAACAAAACTAAGTATATCAAAATACAATTCAAAATTTCCAAAAAACAAATTAAAAACAAAAATAAACAACAAACAGGAATGTCAGTTTTGCGTATTCCAGACGCACAAATGCGTGCATTATGTGTGTGTGTTGGAGATGAGGCATCGGGTTAGAGGGTCCTACAATGTGGACCGAGATCCATATTCACAAAAGCATTTTATAGGTGGGGGCACTGATCCAGGATCACTGATCAGGCCCCTCTGGTCCATAAATTTTTTTAATCACTACTTAAAGGCAAAACTTGTCGAGGATCAGCCCCAATACTGTGCTGTCGTAGCAGCAGCACAAAACACATTCAGATAAACAAGATAAGCCAAAGCAGGCGATGGGATGCTCTCTGAAGTTTTAAACTTGTCGCCTTGGCTCATCCAGTGGGGTGGAGCAAGAGAGGGATGGATTCTGGTTTTGTCAGAACTACCTCTGGCAGGGGTGGGGCACATACAATCTCTCAGAGCTGTGTTTATATGTGCAGTGTGTGTGTATGTGTGTGTATGGTAAGGTGAATAATCATCCAGACTGCACTGGCCATTGTGTTCTCTGTTCTCTCTATAGTTGGCAATCCCCATTTACACAGGACTGGAACCACAACATTTGCATGTGTAGATATGTGTGCGTGTGTCTATTCTAGGTGCTTGAGTTGTCCATAAACAGGAAAACAATGTCCAAGGCAACAGATCTGTTTTGGACGAGAAGAGGGGGAAATAAGAGGAAGGAAAGCAGGAATAGAAAGAGAATGAGTCCTGTCTCTACTGTGTTCTCTGTCTTCTGTCCGCTGACACCGCCAGCATGTTGGCTACAATGGAGAGGCTTGTATTTCTGTACATGTAGCACCAGAACTAGCAGGGGCCTGCCCTGTCTGTCTTGCACTGTTTGGACTCAGGATCTGTTCTTACTTTACATATCACACAACTCACAATGATAACTTCATTAACAGAGAAGTAACAATACTGAGGTTAATTTAACTCAAAATATAAACTAACACTTCTATTCATTGACTAATGGCAGAAAAATAATTCTTTAAAATTTGACAATATTGATTGCAAGAGCCTTTTTTTGGCAAATCTACTGTGGAAGGACATAAATGGATGATTTTGGAAAAGTAAGCTAAACAGTGGTGAATAACTTTTTGTTTCATGTCTAGAACTTCACTTACTTTGCTTTGGCCCAGTTCTGATCACTTCTTCTAACTACTTCCACAGATCTGTTGCTGGGGTCCCCCCCCCAACTACTGCATCCCTCACTCTACAGAGCAAATGCTAGACAGACAGGCACAGACAGATACACAGATGGGTTAAGACAGACGGACAGTCGGACAGACAGTCAGACAGACATAGGGGTATAAATCCTTGGCTGTGGTCTAGAAAGCAATGTCAGATGCTTCTTGTTATGTCGACATACAATCATTTTGTCCGGCACGACCTCTAAATACATATTGTACACAAGCATTAAGTCAGTTGCTTTGACATGTAGCCAAACCTCTCACCGTGTAGGTGCACAGGGCACATCAGATGATAATAATTGCACAAAGAGGTATTCTGGAGGCCATGTCTACTGCGAACACACACACACTCACTCCCCCCCACGTACACACATTCTCTCTTCACATTCTACATGGGGGGTTTGATTTTCAGGCCATAAGGTTACTAGTTAGTCACTAGCTAGTTAGTTAGTTGGTTAGTTAGTATCAGAGGTGCATTGACTGGCATGGGGCGCCCAGAGCTGGGCAGCGGCTCTAGCGTGCTAGCAATGTGTCGTCATCGTTGTTGCGTGCATGGGTATGTGGTCAGCCGCGGTAAATCTGTTTGAAGTGGTCGCACTCGTTGCAGTAGCCCTGTTTCTCTTGGTTGGCGTAGTGGTCACAGCCCTGCGTCCGACACCGCTGCTTAGACTTTTCCTTGGGCGCCTGCGCCCGTCGGCCCACCTCTCTGCCCTGGCCTCGTGTGTGGCACTCTGGGCAAAGGTCTGTGCAACCGGGGGACACGTTACTGCAGCCGCTCCGCCGGCACTGAGTCTGGGTCTGGGATTGCTGCGAAGATCTGGGTTTAACTGCTCGGTCACGCTTTTTGTACAGAGAGAGAGGAGGGGAGGGAAAAAAAGAAAGAGATGAGGGGTCAGTTGGCAGCTGTTGATCAGCTGAATACTGTGAAAGTTGAAAATAGGAGAGAATCACAGAAAACAAAGCAAAGGAGGAATAACACAAAGGTTAAGTACAGTGCATCAAGAGAGACAGCAGGACTGTGTGGCAGCTCCCCTACCATGACTAAAGGAGGGGAGTGTGGTGTGCGATGTGCCACTTGGTTGAGCCGTGTGCTTTGCTCTTTGACGTAGCACTTGTCGCAGTAGCCCTCCAGCATTGCCTTGCCAACCGCACCACAACCAGGCCCACGACACCTGGTGGCATTCTGGAAGCCTGCCTCCAAACCATGCCGGCTCTGGGCCGGGGCAGGGGGAGGTGTCATGTCTGAAACAGAGAGTGGCCCACATTAGCAATGTCCTGTATGATATAATATTGAAGTTAAGAAAAGAAGAAATCCGAACTTAACATAAACTAATTGACAGATTGACAGACAACAATATTTTTCAAAAGAAAATGTATTGTTCATTAATGAGACTGAGAACTCTTTGATTTTGATTTCAGGACTTACGGTGGTTGGTCTGATAGTCTACGTAGCAAATAGTGCAGAAACCCAACTTCTCTGGTGTTCCAAAGAATTGGCAACCAGATCTTTTACAAGGCCGTGCCAGAGGGGCCTGCCAGGCTGAGGTGTGTCCTGGTGTTATGGTTAGGCACGGCCGCTCAGAGTCCCTGGCCTGGCTCCAAGCTGAAGAAGAGGCCTCAGTTCTTGGGTTGCTCTGCTGTGGCTCTCCCCTCTCTGGAGGCTGCTGTTTCTGCATGCAGGGCGGACACAGGCCATTGAATATCCTGAACGCCTCCTGTCTACACATGCTGCATCGCTCTGTCTCTGTCTCACAGCCCCCCCACTGGGTCCAGCCGGAGCCCTGGGCCGGGTGGGGAACTGTAGGCCCCCCATTGGGGCCTGGGAGTCCTGTGGCAGCCGTTCCAGCTCCAGGGGCTCCTTGGTTCTGTGTGGAGTTGAAGCAGCGCTCACAAAGTCCATCATGCTCTACGCTAAGAGTGAAGAGGCAGCCGGGTGTCTTGCACTTCATGGCATGAGTTTCACTGTACAGGCTGAGGCTGGGGGCGGTGGGTGGTGCTGAGCGAGGGCTGGATATCACCACCCCTCTCCCAGACGAGGAGGATGGGGGGCTGCTGCTTCGAGCCCCTCTAGAGTTCACCTCGGTCTCTGATCCCCCCATTACACCGACCCCACCTTGTACCCCTCCTCCCTTGGCCTGTATCACCCCTTCTATCCTCGCTCCTCCACCGGTGGTGGCCTGTCGCTTCTCAAAGCATTCGTGGCAATGAGGTTGCGTGTCTACAGAGACGTAGAAGGTGCATCGTGGTGTGGCACAGCGGATTTCGATGAGGGAGAGCTGGGAGACGGAAAAGGGTGGTGGGCGCTGTGGCTGGGCAGCCCATGCCTGCTCCTTGTCCTCCTGCCAGCGCTGGTACTCGTGGTTGACGAGCTGCAGGTAGTCCTCCATCAGGTTCATGTCTTCAGGAAGATTGCCCTCGTCCAGCCTTCGGACAGAGACACACAAAGTGGTTCTTTACTTCATTCAGTCTTTCTTTACTATTATTATCATACAAATATATAACGATATATAGCTCTCATCAGCTGCAACATGCAAAACTACCTTTGACATTATGGCCGACCTCTGGGACTTTATTGTTTTGCTTTTTCTCTTCCATTTGTCAATTCATAGGACGAAGCTAACAGTCTTTATATACCTTGCAGCGTTGATGATCCGTAGAACATCGTAGCCCAAGCCTATGACGGGGATCTCTATCAGGAACAGGTAGTCTTTGAGAAGTCTCTCTTTCTGCTGCTGCTCTTTCTCCATCAGGAAGTGAACCTTCAGCTCCTCGAAGTCCCCCCGTCCTGGGTTGATCAGTGGCACAGCTCGGATCTCTGGGAAATACAGACCAAGACATTGCATTGAAATAAGAATATGAGCAAACCTCATAACAAGCGTCTGTGTTTTTCCATTTGGAATCAGCTACATAACACCAGTCTCACCTTTTCCACTGGTCAAAAAACTCATGAAAACCTATGAACATCTGTTTTTTGTTTGATATGGGACTGGACACAGCCAGCATTAACTCCCTGGTCAAATGACTCCACAGTGATGAAAACTTGACACCTGGGTGAGCGCGCTACTTTGTGTGAAACAGGTATTAGTGCTTCCTACCTGGACCACTGTCTTTGATGGTGATGAGGGGTGCAAAGTGCTGGGAGTCATAGCCAAGCACTATTGGGTATTTGTAGCACTCTGTGGGTGGCCAGTGCAGCGGCAGATAAATCCCACCCACATTCAGAGGAGAGATGGAGGAGCCAGATTTCATACTCCTGACCACCTGGTCTGTTGGAAGAACAGAGATTTAAGAGTCACTAGTTATTTCAAGAAAGTCCAAGAACAACTTGTTTTTAATGCACATTTCTTTGGATGTATTGTCTGCATGTTCCTTAGGGAAATCAAACTTTGGAAGGTTTTTTAAATGTATCCTCCTATCCTAAATGTTACTTTTCAACCACAACATCCACTCTACATCTGCAAACCAAAGTTGATGGGAGGTGATGCAGTGGAATCAAACAGCATGAAAACTTAAAAAAAAATAAAATAAAAATGTTGAGGCTCTAAAGCTGAGTATATACCATCTCTATTCTACATACAGGACCAATGAGGGCCAACAAGGAGCTATATACATAGAGAAGGTAGAAGGTGACTACCTGCAATGACGATGATGGGTCTGCGGAGAATGTTGGAGAGGACGAAGATGTGAATGTCCTCCAGAGAGTCAAACTGGAGGCCGTTGCTACTGGAGATGGGAGAGGCCATCTTCACAATCTTTTCCCACTCCTCCTCCCAGTTCTGGGACAGAGCACACAAACACATTAACACAAAAAAACTTAGGACACAAACTTGTACAAACCTATGGAGTGATTTTATTCATATTTGTTTCATTAAACAAGATATTTTTTTAGGTTGGAAAATAAAAAGAAAGAAGTATGGGTACAAAATATATTTGCAGGTTACAGAAATTATGCAAAAGACAAATGTCCTGTCTCGCTAGATCACAGGACCTCTTTTATAAACTGAGGCTTCTGCTAAACAAAATAATGCAAAGTAATGCAAAAGACTTTTAACATGGAACTCGTCTAGTCTTCATACCATGGTGGTGTATCGGAGTCCGGTCTGGGTGAACTCCTGGGACTGGAGCAGCTCTGCCTGGAAGCGAGCTC
The DNA here is from genome assembly GCF_024713975.1 of Paralichthys olivaceus. NCBI lineage: Eukaryota > Metazoa > Chordata > Actinopteri > Pleuronectiformes > Paralichthyidae > Paralichthys > Paralichthys olivaceus. The sequence goes on from NC_091106.1 coordinate 18,810,412, forward strand.
TAAAGCCACCAGTGTCCGTCTCTTTCAAAACACCATGGAGGGCTTTCCGAAGCACAAGGTCTGTGTCCTGGACGCCCAGCATGTACTGAGAGGCTGCGTGGAGCAAACAGTTCCCGTCTCCTAGAGACACGAAGGAGGAACACAAACAATATTAGCACAACGATTAGCTAGTTTTATACATGGGAGGCAAACTTCTACAATTATATAGCAGGACATGCATGTGCAAATTAAATATGTGCACAGCATATACAACAGACAATTACAGTGTGCACACACACACACAAGTGCAACAAAGGTCTGGGGATTTCCAGGCTGCTTGTCACAGTATCTGGTGTCTAGACTATTATATGACCCTCACATGTCTGAAAGTATGCACACACTACAGACAAAGCTCAACTTCTACCCAGCTGGCCTGAGAATTGTGGTCCTTAATTCACCTAAAATACATTTGTGAAATATTAAATGTCACTTCTTTATTATCCTAATCTGCCAGGAGTATCTCCATAATTTGTGTTGGCTGGTCTCGTGTCAAATAAAACTACTCCCTCTATATTCTTCAAACCGTCCTGAGAGATAAAGAGTTGGTTTCTCAAAGGGCATTTGTGTGTGTGTGAGAGAGCATGAGTGACTAAAAACCCTGCAATTTCATTATTCTCCAATGGCCGCTCCGGGTCTTTTTCTCGTTGTGAAACAGAAGAGCCCATGTTTGTCAATGTGTGCAGCTCTGAAAAAAAAACTCAGCTGCACACTAAACACAGGAATTTCCCTGTTCTAACTTCTGCCTTTTGTGCGTATGTTCCCCTCCTATGATCCCTACGCATCAGAGCTACTCAGCTGGTCCTGGACTTTCCACAGGGGTGTGGCTTGGACAGGATGGAATCTTATCTTTTTAACTACGGCTATCAAAACCGAATGACAGCTGTGATTACAGAGGGCTGAGATAACATCTGAGACTATGCAAAAAGACTTTGTTAAGTGCACTCGTGCATAAAATTCTCTTTATCTTTATGATATTGCTCTGTTCACTGATATTTAACCTGCAACAGTTCACACGCACATGATGCAAACAGACCTTCCAGGTCAAGAAAACCCTAATCTAAGAGTTGTTCATGTTACAAAAGAGAACATTGGTTATAAGTTATTTGACAACAGTTTTAAACCATGGTTGATGTCGTGCCATCGTCCAAACTGTGATCACGTCCCTCAAAATAACATCACCTGTGCTGCAAGGTGACCGTAATGTGATACACAGATACACATCCAGGAAATCCCACTGTTCTTTGAGAAAAATAACACATGCACTTCTATTTCAGACTAGCTCTAGCTCTTTTTGCATTTCAGCACTCTTGCATCACTCCCAACAAAAAATATAAAATGCACGACACTCTGGTGAGAAAAGGCATCATTTCAACAGAGACACACACAGGTGAAAAAAAACTAGGCGCTAACACACTTGTGCAATCACTTCCCTTTTGTGCACAAAAACACACAGACTTCTGACCCTGAATTAAGCTGCCTGACGACTGAGAATGAAAGACGGTCTGCTGGTCCCATCAGTCTAAATATAGACGCTTCCTCTGTGGCAAGCTGGGATACTTCCTGAAAACAGTTGCATAGGACCAGACCCTCATCCATTTGCCATCCAGGTGATGGAAGTGAGCAATGTTGTGCGCATTCCGTGCTTTGTCTGAAAGCTACGTATTAAACAAGTCCTGGCAATGACTAGCTTTGCTACTATTCTGAAAAGAACAAGAGTGCATCTGGCCAAACAATCTGGATTCTACGTGACGAAGACAAACCTAAAATATGAACTGAAAACAGTGGCCATGTGTGTCCTCTCTGCGAATACAAGTATTGTAGACTCAGTGTATTCTAGCTGGACAAATTCTGCCTGTTGGGGACACATGACAGACATGGGATGCTGCTTGGGAAAAACCCTTGCATGCATCTAGACATTCAACACAGATGACACACTGAATTTCAATTATGCATTTCTTCAGTGAGTGGAAAAGTTAAACGAAGCCAGAAAAAGGATGTGACTCTTTTTTCCAGGGAGTGAGCGTCCTAAAGAGGATGTCTGATTTTGGGACTGGATTGAAAATATTATATTATCTTTATTCATATAGATGAAGGGTTGAGGACAAGATTTTGTGATTAAGGTTGAATTAAGGTCCCAGATGGTGTTAAAACTCAGAGAAGATTGATTAATATGACCTACACTTGCTGGACGTTCATTGACGGACTTCTGTTCTCCCACGTTCTGTGTGTGTGTGTGTGTGTTGAGCTCCAGTGACTCAGCAGCAGTCAGTCCTTTGTGTGTGTGTTATCCGTCCTATGCTCAAAGTCACGTCTGGGTCCTTCAGAGTTAGACACTCCAGCTCTAGATTCTGTCTCATCTTTCTGACATCATCTCTGCAAGCCAGGAAATTCCATCCTGGTTACTGGTAACAGAAGTCAGAAGAGTTTGTCACCAGTTCAGGGGTCTTTCAGAAGAGGAACCATGATGAGGGTTACAGTAACTCCGACAGTAATTACTAACTTCATGGGCCCCTTGCAAACAGTTTCACTCTTTATGAAAGACATGCACAAGGACATAGGAACAAAATACAGAACAAGTTCCTCATCCGGTTACTTTTCAAAGCAAATTACGAGATGCGATTGCTATGAAAATTTGTAACTGCAACCGCAAAGCGCTTCTAATGAGAAAGAAAGATACTTTGGAAACTCACAGGATTAAGACCAACTTAACACCACTTTATTTCTGCTTTCTTCTTCTGCTATGGCTGACGTTTCCCTTATAAATCTGTTTTTTCCGCTCATCTAAATATCCTGACATGACATGTGTTTAAACTTAGGGTCGGCAGATAAGGGTCGGAAGAGACAATGAGACACAGTTTGATTTTGTCAAATTTGATTTGACGATGGCTGCTGAGCGCTGATCCATCTGATGGTCACAAAGGCAGCGACGTAAACCTACATCAGTCTGGCAGGTGGGGATGCCGAGGTAAAAGGATTTGAGATGTTTTAAGATCCTCTGACATTCACACCTACACAGAACAAAGGGGACAAACCCCAAAGGTTGTAAAAATGAAAAACTGTGGAAAGAGCTAAGCCTGAAACATCATTAACAGTAAATAATAGATATGTGACGCCAGAGAATTTCCAAGTACAGAGCTGTATAAGGTATGAGGTAATCAAGCCCATGTCTAAATGTTTGCCTGCCCAGGGATGTTCCCTCGTTGCGACCTCCACGAAACAGAAAACATGACTTGGCAAAGGGCTGACTGCCCTTAAACACTCAGCTCAGTAGAATGAAAAGGGGGCTAAATGAATGTAAGTGAAATGGAACCTGTGTCACTCAATTGTTGTCACTTACAGTAACCGTGCTTGTGAGTAATGACATCTGAGAATTTGCATTGCACATCTCCTGTGTCATAGAAAGTGAAACAACCTTTTTTTTTTAAACTCTCCCCTGGGCTGAACACCATACTTCTTGAAATCAAGTTTGCATTTGCATTTAAGTTTGACATCAGCTGCCACCAGGTTCCCCTACAAGACAAACCACAAATCCCAAAAACTTCACTTGAGTGCTCAGAACTTCCTGGAGTTTCACACCAAAGTTAGAAAACCAAAAAAAATCGGGTTTACTGCAGACTTCAGACACCAGCTCCATGCCTAAACATCCGTAAATATCGTTCTTACCATTGGTGCGTAACGGCACCATCTTCTTCACCTCCCGGCACCAGTTGAGCTTCTTCTCCTGCTCCAGAGAGGCCTGCATGGCTCGGTCCAAGATGGCAGCCTGCACCACCTCCCTGAAGGCCTGCGGGAAGTGGTTCATGGCGATCATCTCCAGAGTGTACCTGTGCATACCCCGCAGGTGGTGCATCAGGCCGCCACTGGTCGCCGGCTTCACCACGTCATTGGGTACTCGCTGACGGATCTTCACCGCCTTCAGCAGGTTGGAGACAAACAGGAATTTGGGGAGGAAGTTTTGACCCTGCGACATGGCGGACAGGTGGCCCGGTGGATGGAAGGAGGGGGACGAAGAGGAGCGAGGAACAAGGAGAAGAGAAGGAGGCAGCACCAACCGCAGATGACCGCGTGGAAACTGGATGGAGAGGAGGGGAGAAGGGGATATTTTATTTCAAAGTAGTGCACAGTAGAAAAGAACACAGCAGACTGGTGGGAAATTTTCAGTGGAGAGTCCCCTTCCTTATTAATTGAGACTCAAGACACAACTTAATTTACAGTTTGTTCGGGAAATCACCCAACGCACAGGATCATCCCACTGCGGAGGCTGCTGGAGAATCTGGTGGGCCAAACACAATAAAGTACACAAAGAACCCTTTTCATCCTTGTTAGTTGTTTTAATTCTCTCTTTCATATCAACAGGGTTTGAGAGTTCCCCCCCCAACAGGGCTTCTTAGTGTCCCACTGAGCTCAAAGCCCTCCAACAACAGAACTGGTGTTTTCCAGACTTCAACCTAAGGCCACCCAGGGCTTCCCAGGCTGCGATAAAGGTCACACCGACTGCCCCAAGGCCTCTTCCTCTAGAAGTCAGCATGGATTCAGTGTTTGTTGAAAATAAAGACAAGACAGGGAATTGTTTGACACATATCAATACCTGTGCCATAGCCAATACTATACTGGTCTCAATAACTGTTTGAGGAAGATAGAAGTTTATTTTTTACGATCTAAAATAAAATCCTATTCTATCCCATTTAAAAATGTGTAACACTTCCAATTAACAACTGTTTTATGTTTTCTTGACACAAGCAGCTATAAAATAACTTTATCTGAATAAACTATAAATGTAAAGTTTCCTGGTTTGAGTTGGGAAGTTCAGTTTGAATGATAAACTAAAACCACTAAGAACATGAGGTGTTGCTTAACTACTGGAATACTTTTCACACTACAGTAACCTTTCCTTTGGATGGTACGTGAGGGTATGAAGGTTCAGAACCACTCTATTAAAAAAGGCACATTTCACTCAAAATGGAGAAACAGTCAGCACAGCAACAGCTCACAGGAAGTGGAAAGTAATGGTCAGCATGTAGGCCTGGAGTTTTGCTGACTTTCTTCTTCTTTCACTTGCAGTAACATCCTCTCGGCAGACATTAATACCTGGATACGTGTCTTCCTGTGGCCTCTGGAGCCTTTCGCTGCCCAAACAGCAGCAGCAGGTGCAACAACAGACACTAGGCCAAAAGCTCCAGGGCTCCTCGGTCACATGAGGGACCGCACACCAAACACCTGGAGGACCCGCTGAAGGCCCCTGCTTTGGTTGAAGTGCCACCGGAGGAGTTTAGGTGTCGGAGGCTGCACACAAACACAATAACAGCGCACGTCCAGTTACGTAACTCCAATGACAACTACCTCCGAGACAATGTGGCGACGAAGCGCGTCTCGCTCCGCGGGGACCGACAGCGTGTCGGCGGCGGCACCCGACGCTACACTCGACCGTCGGAGGGGGCGATCCGCCGGAGGGTGACGTCTTTGTAAACAATGGCTGTCGTGAGGGAGGCTCCGAGCTTCCTCCACGTCCCCCGGCCACACGTTCGTAACATTCAAGGCCCCGGACGACGCTGGCAGCCGCCGAGTCTCAGCCTCCCTGTTTTCACGGTGTCCACATGTGGAGGACAGGGGGGGAGGGAGAGGAGGAGGAGGAGGACGGCCGCCTTACCTGTGTAATATGTCGGGGTAATAACAAAGCCCTCCCGGATGCTCGGGCTAGTCCTCCACTTCACTCAGCCTCACCGCTGCGGTCCACGGCGCCATTCAACCCGCTCGTCCCCTCGGTACCAGCTCGAGCCCGGAGCCCTCGCAGGTTGCGAAGCGTTTCAAAGCAGCACGCATGTCCGCCACCGATAGTTTTTCTTTTTTAAGGAAACAACCCAAGGGGATTTCCAATCGGGGACTTTCCGTCCATCCATTTTCCCATCTCTCTCTCTCTCTCTCTCTCTCTCTCTCTCTCTCTCTCTGTGTGTGTGTGTGTGTGTGTCACAACCGGGTGCAGTTGCAGCCCCCTGCCGCCAGGGGCGTTGTCTTCACAAAGCAGCGTCACAGACTGGTCGCGTCATTCTGTGTCATCTGTGAGTTCATGATGGTGTGTTTTCACTGGGAGGAGGAGGAGGAGGAGGAGGAGGAGGAAGAGAGGGGGGGGGGGGGTTCTCCTGTCTAACACTTTCTGCACGGTGTCTGGCTCAAGGGCACCTCAGAAGCAGATGTGGACTCTGCTGCAAAGCCCGATGCAGAGGTGCTTCTCCCTCTAAATGTTTTAAACTATTATTTATTGTGTACATTCAGGTGCATTAAGTTAGTAAAATATATGTAGCAGTATAACAACCATGGACAATTACAGAGTACTTCATGAACTCATTTTGACTAAGATAATAAAAGTAAAGGGTCAATAAAGTCATATAGAGTAAAATGAATAATGATGACCAACACAGTTGTTTTGAGAGACAATTTCTTTTCTTTCTTTTTTTAATGCTTGCCTGAACAGAAAACTCTCCTGGAAAAGTGTAGGCATTAATTCTCTTAAATTAGATTCAAACCTTCATGTTTCCATAGTGAATGGAAACGAACCTGAACAGCCCACAGAGAAATATCTGACTTTGGTCACATTCTGTCGCATGTTCTGCAATTTACTGGTTTTTCATTGTTAAAGTTCACACTCCTTGTACATGTAAAGACAAAATGCACAGCATCCAACATCCAGCTCTTAGATAAATTAAAGTCACTTTTAATTTCTTTCTAAATGTTCATGTTGCATTTACAACTTTTCATGAAGCCCATGTAAACACTTGAATTTCTTTTGAAATGTGCGACATACAGATGAACTCGAACTTTACATGTGTCAAATCACAAATGCTCTTGTGCACCTGTGGGAGGTAATGCTTGTCAGGGTGTGTTACCAGTGACAGACGGAAGAACCCCCTGGTCGTGGTTGAGGTCAGAGATAAGAAGTTGGTTTGGCTGTTTCCAATGAATGGAAGTCAATGCAAATTCCTAATAAGGATAGCTGCACAAACCTGTGTGTGATTGTGTCACTGTATATTATTAATAACATTACGATAGTTGCACTGCTGATTATGTTTAACTTGATAATTTGTTGCTGTAATTTTTTTTATTATTTGTTTATTAACACAGGCAATCGGTCATTTTCAATTCTTCCAAATAGATGAATCAGTCAATTGATTTGTCTTTTCTTTGATAAGAATGTTACTTATATAATCACATAATCTTTTCAAACAATCTAAACTTATTGTAATTTGTTAACCAAGAATCTATCTTCCCATTTAAATAAATCATACAAACCCCCTGACCTGGTTCAATCCGTGCTTTCAATTTTCTGTTCCCTTCCCTGTGGAAAGACTCCTCATTATGTGTCGGGCCCCAGACACTGAAAACCACAGTCAGATTCCAACCTGCTCATGTGAAGAACAGAAACCGAATCACCTGACGGCTTGATTCCTGAGGGAAGAGATCACTTTTACCTTTAGTTCAAAAACAGGAACAAGGCCCTCGACCCAGCGTTTACATTCGGCATGTACTGTGTTTAAAGTTGAACAAGCACGATGTCACATGTACAGATTTCACAAATGCCCACATGACCCAACATAATATCTTCTGACTTCTTTGCTTGAACTCTTCAGATCCTACATTGTTACCTACTGATGAGGCTCATTAAAAAAGCTGATGATTTAATTGTGCAAACTTGTTACGGGCTCCTCGCAGGATCACGCGATGCTAAGTCACAGGTCGGGATGGTCAGTACCAACTGGTTGTGGAAGCGGTGAAAGTAAAACACCCCAGTCAACAGCACAATGGAAAACCCAGAACTTATCTATACATCTCGCTCCATCAGTTCCAAATCAGCAGGTGGTTAAACATGAGGGGTTTGCTGCACATGAGAAGGACACACACAAGGCAAAAAATATCACCTGCCCTCATTACAGGCCCCTCATCTGACCTACATACCACACCGCAGCCTACAGGCCTGTCTGACTGACACTGTGAACGTCCTCACAAACTCTGAACTGATTTGTATCAGTTTAGATAGATTAAAAAGTGATAAGTTTCCCTTTAAACAGTAGAACATCCCCTGACAGGCCACATTTTAATCAGTGTAACTAAGTACATTTACTGTGCTGAACCACTGGAGTTAAAGTACTTTTAAAAAATGTTACACACACATAATAGGAGAAAACTTGTGTAGATGTATACATCTCAACTGTCTACTCAATCATTGTGTCATTACACATTAATCGCACAAAGCACTCCACATAATGTATATCCATCACATAACTTGATTTTTATATTGCTATGTTTATACCTACGTTTGCTCTTTCACCTCATTCTCAGGAGCTCTGTGACATTTCAATTTCCCTACGGGGATTGATAAAGTATTTCTGATATTTGATTGTGATTCAGATTGTGACCTAATCTATAACAAAACATTAACAACACCCTCTAACTGAGCTGAGAGTATTCAAATAAACTAAATAGGTAAACTCCCAATTCTGGTACAAGAATGATAAAAATGGAATAAAAGACATTTGTATCAATAATAATAAACAGAAACAGATTATGAGGTGCTTTGAGCTCTGTCATTACTTTTGCTGTTGGTGCCCATTTTTTAGTAAATATGTCTGTTTCTGCTGTAGTCTCGCTGTAATTTACTCCATAATAAAGACACAGTTACTGTAATACATAGAAATATTTTTTTTTTACTCCATTATATTTATTTGACAGCTAAAGTACAAGTTAAGATTTCACATATACTCTTATAAGATATGATGCATTATTTAAAATAATAAAGATAAAACATTACAGTGCCACCTTTACTCAAGATATATATGAATACTATGTGAATATCACCAATAGGCTTGTTTTTGCGGCAACTAAAAGCTAAATACAAGTATTGAGTAAATGTATAAATACTTTGCTTCTCGTATTTATGAGGTAATCATTATTTTAAATTCATGTTTGAATGTATTTTTTCAACAACAATAAATATATATAATCAAATCCTCTCCATATCTATTGCTTAGGTCCTCCCTCCGTCATGTTGATGTTATATGTGTCTTTATCATCTCTTAAAGAAAGCGGAGGTTACGGGCAAAATGTTTAGAAACTTGTTCAAATATGAGTTGAGTCTGACTAACAGGGAAAAAATAAACAAAGTGACATCAGCACTTTTCCTGAGTAGCAGTGATGTGCTTTACTCAGAAAAGTTGCAGTAACCTTATGACTCAGTTGGTGTGTATATGCCAAATACAGGTATCTGTGGTTGAATCTATGGGACGGATGTCACTTCTATCCTCTCTTCTTTACTACATATAGTGTACAAAGCAAAAATATCCCAAAGTGTGTGTGTGAGCTCTGTAATAGTTTCTCACGTTGACAGCACTTTCTCCTCCTGTGATAAAACAACTCATGGGACGATTGGAGTTCATGGTTTTCTACTGGTAACCCAGGTACTTAACATTCATGTACAGGCCTCAGAAGACATAACTCCAGACTCATACGTCTCTTGTGTTCTGACGGTGTGGCCAGTCCCTCGGAGTGACTTCTGAACCCAGAGCCCCAAAAGCCTTGGGGCCCATCCCGATATGAGGTGGCAGAAACGCGGGGAGAACCCTGAAGAGAACTGTTGAGGGGAACATCTCGATGTTCTACGAGCTCTTCTTCTTGGTGGAAAGCACCTCGGAGGCGGATCGAAACCAACCCCCTATAACAGTCACTTGGCACAGCTTAGTGTAAGGGTGAGGGCTGACTCTAACTTTACATGGTTTAATCCTCACGTTTGTCTTCACTCAGGGGGTTAAAGGTGTAGTTGACCTGGAGAGAGGAGAGTTGGCTCTGGAGCGCCAGAAGTACCAGCAGTCATGCCTGATCTCTAGTGGCCTTCATGTAGAGGTACAGGTAAAACACAGGCAAAGCACATTTACTGTCATTTTCTACTTCTATTTTACAAATGAAGATGGAAATATTCTTCTTCTTACTTTACTACAGTTATCTTATAATTGTTACTTTTCTGACTCAGATTAATAATGTAAAATATAATCAACAAATAAACTCTATATCATGGGGGAAATGGTCAGCTTTGCATAATAAGTACTTTTATTTGGGGTATTTAAAGTATATTATTGATGTTAATTCTTTTATACTTTTGCTTGAGTTTAATTTTGAATGATTACACCGTTGCATTAAGACAACTATCGGGAATGTCTGATGGAGACAGACCCCCACCGACCAACCCCCTTTTTTTTTACTCTCAAATTTAGAAACTTTAGAAAAAGTTTGGATTATACTTCATGCACAGACCAGGTGATGCCTCACTACTGCACTAATCTACAACAACAACAAATTCCTGGATCTTTGCTGTTAAATTTCAAAAAGGCGGAAGCTTCTGCTGCTGCTGCTAATTTCCATATGATATCCTGAGACTGCCCTCTGCTGGCGGTTGGGTTCCAGCAATCAGTGCACGACAAAAACAGACAATATATAATAATGTAAATAAACACAATGTAAACACCCCATAGACTAATTTAAAAGAACAATTGTAGCAGGAAAAATGATCTTTTAAATCTTTTAGGCCGAGAAAATCTCTGACCAGAGGGAAGCTACACAAACACTTTAAAGTGGATGAATGGAATCAGACAGAGCCTTCCTCAAAGACCTTTTCTCATAACGATTCATAAATTAATCAATTAGTCGACCTACAGTTAAATTAATCGTCAAATATTTTTGATATTCTAGCAGCATTTCATTCTACTTTCTCAGCAACAATTCCAAATGTTTGCTGGACCCTTTTTCCAAAGGTGATGATTTGACACTTGTCTCTGTCAGAGTAGGATTTTAAACAGGACAAAACAGTCACTTCAGGCTAAAAGAACCAAGAAGATATTAAAGATTGATGCAGAAACTTGTCACATGAATCAAAAGTGAAAAAATCCTACTTAGGTCACATTAGTTTAGAAGCAAATATTCCATTATTGTTATCGTTGAAGTTATTTCGATTTTCCTCCTCTGCTTGTTTCTTGCTTCATTTCTTTCCTTTCTCTCTCTCCATCTATCTGCCCTCCTCTCCCCTTTACAGTATTTCTCACCCTCATGTTATTCCCTCCACTCCCCTCACAGAGAAACCAGAGCTGTCACGACACGCTGAGCAAAGTCTCATACTCAGCAAGCCTGTCCCTGGGTGTGTCTCTCTGGGTGTGTGTGTGGCGTCATTAATCTTGACTCCCATCTGTGGATCTGTGTGTTGTTTGTGAACTATGTGAGTGTGTTGACGATCCCTTTGAGTATTGGAACGCACAAGTCCACTTCTTCAGAAATGGGTGGGAGACACTGATGGTGTCTAAACTATCTTTGTCAGAGGCCTTCACTGCAACTGCCTCCAGCTCATTCAAACTGGCATCACGTGATTGACTTGACTTTTCAGATGATATTGACTCTTCGGTTGATATGTCCATGTTTTTTGTGAAACTTTTGTCCGATGGGATTCAAAGCATGTGAGCTCCTGTATGTCTGTGCATTCATCCAGTGGTGGAATCATCTATAAGCAGCCAAGTAACAGAACCGCCATGTAAAACAAATTATTGGCTTTAGTCCTGAGCTCTTCCTGTGTTTTGTTTCTCCTTTCCTCGCCTTTGTCCAGACTGCATCCCTTCTCTCTTTGAGGTTTACCTCACTTGACCGTTAATGAGGAAACACATGCCTACATCCTGGAGAGCATTCTTGATCCACTGTGCTTGTGACTTGTTCTTATTTAGCAGGCAATTTGTCATTTCTTACTGCTTCCAACATGCACCTATTGTTTTAGAACATTTTTGATTTTGGCAAAGCAACACTTGATATCTGAGAGATTTATAGTCTTCTTCACTGACATGATCATTTCTTCACTGCTACTGCTGACAGACAACTCCACCTCCATTTTAAGACAACTGTCAACTCTCAATCGTCTCTTTTGTTCAGTAACGACATTGAAACAGTCCTGTAAACATTTAAGTGCCTAGTGTCCTCAAATTTCAGTACTTTTAATAGATCTGTCGCTCACACAGTTCTCTCTACAACTTTAAATAACAACTATAATACTTTAAATTCAATGTTGCACCCATGAGAAACTTAATTATTTTATCCCCCAGTGGAGACAAGACAACATTTGCACACATACATATTCGCAGAACCCCTTTTTCTTTTTTCTCCTCCTTTTCTCCCCGATCTATCTAAAGTATCTAACAAAATAATAATCAATCAAACCCTTCAAAATACTGTAATTTTTTATTGAATAAAAATATACAGACTACAAAAAAATTATCAGTTCACACTACAGCAGAAAAGAACTGGTTGATTCCTGGAAGAGGATGAAAGGCGACAGTATTTACCGAAACACGCACTAATGAAGTTGGAGCTGGAAACAGATTCACTCTGTAGATAAAAGTACGTTTTCACCTTTGAGACACACACACACACACACACACACACACACACACACACACACACACACACACACACACACACACACACACACACACACACACACACACACACACACAGAGAGAGAGTTCCTTCAAGTGTAGACCTGCCTGAATCCGTCCTGCCTCTGTTGAATCTACGTCAACTTGCCACTAATCTAAGATCAGTCACAGATCTTCCCTTTGAACGCTACTGTAATAAAACAATTATCATTATATTCAGGCACAAACCTGGTCTGAACACAAATGTAACTGTGAACAAGTCAGAGTCCAGAGAACCAGACTGAGCACTTTGATAAAACCTTCAACACAGCTGCAGAAGAAGAAGTTGGAACAAGTTCGTCTGAAGATTTAATACCTCTGTCTCATAGTCTCATCAAACCAGACAATGGCTTTAGTCTTGTTATCAAAACATGAATGCTTTTAGTGATTCAAATATTTTTGGTCTTTTCTCCAATATGCACCCACTTCGAAGCAAAGACATGGAAAACACAGGATGAGAGTCTGAGTTTGTATTGTTCCCTTTAAACACACATTTTTGACAAGGACATACATTTGGACCGTTGTGGCAATATTGTACTCATGGTACACATTCTACATGAACTGATCCCTTGAAGGAAATATTCGTTCTCAGGAAAACAGATTCATTCTCAAGTTAAATTGAAACTCATCAAAATTCTTTTCCAGCAAAAAAATTAGAAACAACAACTGCAGCCAAGTCAGAAAATTCACACGCCTCCTCCTCGCTATCATATCAACCATCACACCTCCGCGCAGACACATGAAGAATAATAATAGTAGTGTTAGAAACAGGGACAAAGACAGCACAGCTAACTCCACAGTGATACCCCTTTGGTATTAAGTCAGTAAGAATTCAAAGATTTGGAGAAAGCAAATGAGAATTATAGAAAGATGCATAAAAAGGTGCAAATGAGCTAAATCTACATATATGACCATATGTATAGATAACATTCAGCTTCCAAATTAGGATTAATGATTTCTTTAGTATTGTAGTGTAAAAAGTTTAGCTCTGATTATTGTTTTACCAAAGTTTTATGAGCACTAAGATAAATCAGGATGAAACTAAGCTCTTCACTTGAAGATGTCCCTCAGGTTAAGTGCACTTGGGTGATCTTGCATTGACAACTACAGGTAAAAAGTGAGGGAAAGGTTTTCAAACGCAGAATGTGAAAAAATACTATGGTTAAAAAAACATTAATGACGCTGACTAAAAACTAGAAGTCAGTAAATTAAAGCGGTCGCAACATCCAATCACAGCCCACTTCCGCTAAAAATTACGCCTGACTTCGGACTTCGCTCTCGGATGGTAGACGAGGTTTGTAGCATCGTGAATATTCGATGAAATTGAACAGAGTAAAAAATGTTTGAAGGCCGGGACATCCAGCTCAGAGTGTTAAGCGGACGTGGCTGCGACTGGGTGGGTGTGCAGGATTAGTCTCTAAGTGGACTGGTAGATGTATTTGGCCTTAGCCAGGCCGGACAGCTCGTCCTCATAGCGCGGCAGGCAGCAGAAGAGGATGCTGCATCCGATGCAGAGGATGGTGGCGCCCCAGCCGAAGCCGTAGGCCCAGGTGTAGTAGTAGTGGCCCTCAAAGATCTGCTCGTTGAATTTGACGGGGTAGATGATGAGAGCGATGACCTGGAGGACCACTGCAGGGAGACACAGATGGACAAGGTTAGGGACACACTCATCTGTGCAGCTCAGTTATGGTCTTTGCAAATAACAAACACATTTTTGAATTCTTTTTGGTTGTGGCACCCCTCCACCTGCAAAATGTTTAAGGCTCTCAAGCTGAAATTTATATTTCGCTACACTAACATAATTGGTTTTAATGTGTATTTTTAAATTGACTGATATGAAAATCAAACTTAATAAAACCTACACACCCACTGAAGTGCTGGATCATGGAGAACCCAACATTTAAATCTGGGTTGTTAATACAAATATGCACAAGAAATATCTGAAACATGAAATGGTGCTGCCATAAAAACACAGTCGTGGGTTTTAACATTTCATCCAAGTAAACCTCATTTAACTGTGATACAATGTTGGTTTGATTTATCTGCTCCACAGATCAAACACATATTATTTTTTAATAACTGGTGAGCGGAAGGAACCACAGAGAGTGAGTCAGTGTGGTTATGATCCCAGTTTTCCCTCTTAATATTCTTCTGTCAGGTTTCTGATTGGAGCAGATTTCAGAGTGCAGAGTGAGGTGAACCGTCTCTGGCACACTGACAGACACATCACAGAGTCTGTCAGTTATGACTGGCTTCCAGTGAAAAGCTGTGTGTTTGTGATGAGTCAGTCAGATAAACAGATAGAGCCAGCTGTTCCCATGGTAACGTCACACACTCCCTTCCATCGAAAAATGTCTGAGACACTTTCTGAATTTATCCACTTCCTTTGTCTCTTCTTCTTTCTGTGTCAGAAGTGCACACGTCTACGTCGCTCTTACAACACCTGTTACACCGTTAGTCTCTGGGTCTCGGTTTGACCTTGATGACTCAGTCTGGTGAAACCCAAACACACACATGACTAAACCAACAGTGAATTTAATGAAAACCAGTTTATCTCTTAAATGGTGTGTGTGTGTGTGTGTGTGTGTGTGTGTGTGTGTGTGTGTGTGTGTGTCTTACCGACAACAATCAACATTATTGCTATGAGGGGCATAAGGCTCAAGTTGAGTGAGCAGCACAGAGCCACGCAGGAGATGATGAAGGCGATGATGAGGATGATGAGGCCGATGATCATCAGAGCAGCCACAGCCTGGGCCCAAGCTGGAGTCCAACACAAACAAAACAACAAATGAGTCACATGCTGTGTGTAGTTCACATGAATTTTATAGATTGGTTCTCTTTATGTCCTTTAGGCTTCTATAAACATTTCATGTATTAGCTAGGGCATTTATATCCTGAAACGATGGTAACACAGCTCTTTTCTTTTTAAAACTTTTCTTCCTGAACTCTCTAAACATCATCATCCACAGTCCAGACAATGGTACTGTCAGTAAGAAGAAACTTCAGATTTTACTCAGGTCAGATAAAACAACTTGATGTTTTTATATTTTCCTAAAACATGCTAGAAATCGGTTCGTCTGCACTAACAGGTGACCTGGCGGGAGCTCCCCGTACTGAATTTTGAGTCTCCTTCAAGCAGCTGTGGGTTCAGTTGCGACTCGGCCCTCCGCCCTGATCTCCCGCCCCACTCAACACGTATTATCTTGTTAATAAAGGCAAAATGCCAGAAATTTACCAAATAGAAATACTGGCTGTCTGTAATGGAAACTAAAGGTGCCTTTAGGGACAGTGCATGACTGACAGGGCATTTCTTTCTTTCTTCTTATTATGTAGGTTTTTTAAAGCCTTGTTTCTGACTTTAAATGAGTTTCTCTCTAGCAACACGTCTTCCTGCTCTGTACTCATCTCTGCAGCTCCAACGATCTCCCTCTCTCTAACCCTACAGCATTTATACATGACGGCACATTCCTCAAGCGTAGCGAGCTTCCAGCTGATATCGACAGAGGGGGAGAAGAGCCGCCACACCCTTCACAGCACTTCTGCTCTCTGTCACTCCCCGACTTTCTGCAGAAATGGCCTCTTTAATTACATAGAAACTTGTGGCGACGATAAAGTTTAAAGCAAACAACTGCAACAGCATGATTTTATTAGCTTCTGTATCTATCGCTGGAGGAGAAAAAGAGGCTGTTACCATGTCGGCTTTAGTGATTTTTGCTCTGAAACATCTCAAGCTTCAAAAAACACACATTTTGAGTGTTTCACATGACCTCTGAAACTAAAATAAAAACCGTCTTTTGCGTTAGTTATCACCTAAAAGTGCAGGTTGAGTTTTCTCAGTATACGCGTGATCATAGTTATGCGTAACAAACTTGTGCAGATAATCCTAACGTGTCTTCTGTGGGTGACTGAAGCCAAACCCACCGTGTGGATTTTCTTCACACTGTCACACCCAGTTCGCTTACACTGGATCAGCCAACACCCTAAATTATTCACACCTGTGTCAGCGTGCATGCAATTGTGTGTGTAAGAAACTTGCTTTCTACCAGCCTGAGGCACTCCTCTTATCATGCTCATGCACACACACAAACACACTAGTTCGACGGGTTCAATCCTTTCTTTTACTCCTAATAATGTTAAGTGGCATTCAAGCTTTTCATTCTAGCGTGAACTCTGCAACTTTTACGTCAAATTACAACAAACTCAGGCTCAACCTGAGCTTCAACATGATGAAATCCACTATTACAGATTTTAGGTAACAGCTCTTCAAACACAGATTTTAAAACATGTTAAAATAATTATTCATTTCTGTTTTGATTTGAAATGAATCTCATCCGTAATTAACTTTTTTTGCTCGATGATTTTATGAATAACGAATTAAATGATCACAAAACAATATCACCTCTCTAGAGTCGATATCTTAACCACAGCCAGACACCCACCCACAACACGCTGATTTAAATAGACAAACTGCAGCCACCGTCACTGTTTCCTTTATTTAACAGTGATGAAACAGTCCAGCAGCATAGCATGCCGATGATTTCAGCTGCAAAGCAAATCTCTGACTGTCCCACACAACATTTATATAACAATCACATAACTGCAGAAATCAGCGTGCTACACCAAAAGCATCAACAAACTCTCAGTGAATGTTTCGTCTGTGTATTTCTGTTGAAACAGGTTCTGCTCCTAAAACAAACATGGTGATAAAAACTAAATGCTGAATAGAATTAGCTTCGCATTTCAACTGTGGTTTTTCAAATTATATTGCGGTGGATCTAAAAACAGTTTAATAAACCAAGATGTGTCTTCACTGCACTGTTTGAGGTCACTGACTAGAAACATTTCCATTGCATTCTTAGAAGTTTATCTCCATTTGTTTGTTGGGAAACAAGATTACGCAGAAACTATGAACAGAAAACTTGGTCTAAGGGTGTGTTATGCAACAGGGAAGAACCCATATTGGTAAGGCTCCAGATTGGCGGCAGATTCAGGAATTTCTTTTCGGCATCGCAAAATAGGGTGTTTTTGTTCATTTCACTGGACTGATATCTATGAGTGTGTGTAGTTTGGTGTCAATCCACATCAAAATGTTTGTGTCCCCTACAGCTTAGCATTGTTGCATTGTATCCCTCATGCCCGTGCTTGTTTCCACTGTAAGCCTGGGAATGTTCTGTGTACTATGGAAATGGGTGTGTATGCCTGTGTGTGTCACAGGTGAACATTCAAACTGCCGGTCCCGATCATCTGTTTCCCTCGTCTGATCAAAACTAAAGACACCAGGCCGCATTCACAAGCTTTTACACAATCAGTACAATTACAAGGTTGTTTTTTTTTTCTCCACAAATGTAAATACACGCAGACTCACTCATATACCAGAGCCAGTCGTTTCATACATTCATCTTTGAGGAGTATCTACTTTACTTCATTATGAAATGTTCAATTTCAGTTTCAACTGAGCCGACTGGAATTCAGTGACACATTGGAGTTGGTGATGTGATAAAATCTCCTGTGATCACATGTGTTTCAGACCTGAAACTGTTGCTCCATTAGTAGATGGACAGCAAATCAACAAAAACAACAATTCTGATAAATGATCGTTTTAATAACTTTTAAAGCAAGAAAAAAAAATCCCTGGTTGTAAAGAAACCACATTAACAATCCTGAATAGACTAATCTCTAACATTGTTTTACACATGGTCCACCCCTCCCACCGAACAGCACATCAGCAGCCAAACTTTGAACACAATACCAGACAATTATTCAACTGGGAGCAGGAACTTGGAACAAACGCGGAAAACAATCGTTTGTGTGATACACGGATGTTGCCATGACGTTTTCGGCCGATATATCAGTATAGAAAACGTTTTTATCTGCTTCAATCCCCAAAAAACCACATGGGTCAGACTCTAGCAAGAATATATATGAATCCAGTAATGATCTACCTTCCACATGTTTCCTCCGTGATGCCAACACATGAAAACATGTTTATTCCTGTTCTTCACTAAAAGGCTGCAGCTTTCCCACCTGGGGCGGACTGAACACATTGAGTCTGTTTGGTGCCAACATTCACCACGTCCTACATCCGCACACCATCGATTGCACTGTTCAAGTTTGTTTCCTCCGTTTTTTAGTTCAGAACATAAAAACCTTCATAACTATTCAGGAAAGAGCCGTGATACAAGAATTATCAGGGGAGCTTCAGAGAGAAAATGTTTCACAGATCCAGCCCATGGCCTTTTGGCAGCTGCGGCCGTCTTTTGTTCAACTGCTTCAGTTGTGCTGAGACTGAAACGGCAGCAGCTCCCACAAAGAAAACCTCTTGATCTACGACTTCAAGCGAGACCAGAGAATTCCTGAAAAACACGACGTGAAGTCTCACACACTAACAGGAACTAATGCCTCCACAACAGTTTACATTGGAAGAACTAACACTGATAATCACTGATAGGATTCTCTAGTTCTGAAGATAGTGAAGCTAAAGAACATCTCTCTATTCAGAATACTCTTTTGAATGAAGCGATTCCAGTTTGGCCAATTTAATGGAAACAAAAATCAACCAACTCTCATGCATTAAAACCTGGAACAAAATCAAACATTTGACATTTTGCTTGAGAAGGAGCGTAGACTATTAATCAACTATCAATATATTTGCAAGGTTAATTTTATTTTGATATTTAATTAAGTGACTTAACAGTGCTGCCCTACTCTGCACTCTATTAGATCAAATTGATTTGCGGACCAGATAGTGTCCAGGAGTTGGCAAAGCACTTCAGTTAGTGCAGAGGTTTAAACAGCCATAAATCACAAACCTAGAATCTTTACTACTATTGAGAATAATGGGTGATCAGAGCTTTGACTGAGGAATCCATAGAAGCATTGACGCTATTAACCTGTAACACGGAGTGAGCAAACCTGTGAAAATCATCAGATAAAAAGAAAGACGGGAGTTTCATTGACGTGTTCTGAAGATCATAAAATGGGTCGAGGTGCCGCTCAGACACTTCCACAACATCTGATAAGAGCAACAACAGTGTTGTCTTTGTCAGTGACTTTGTCTGTTCTGTTCAAGGTGATAGATACTTTATTTTTAATGTCCCTTCCTGTTTAGTCATTTAATTTTATTTTCTCTTTATTGCTGTATCAACACCACTGCTAAAACTAAACCCACTGACCTTTTTAAGTTACTATGACATAAATCAGCAGGTGAACACATGATTTTAATGAAGATACACATGTTTACGTATCATTTCATGTCAAAATGGCTGCTGTGAAAAGAATCTATCTGCTTCTCATTCTCTGTGCGTGGGGTGTAGATCACAAACAATTTCAAATATTCAAAGTCTGCCTGAGGTGTTCAGCTTTATGCTACTTAAAAAAGAAAAAGCCTGTTCCTCTAGTAGTGTGTTTACAGTTATCCGTAGAATGCTGCCTCCGACAAGGAAGTTATTTTTTCATCCCTGTCCGATTGTTGGTTTGGTTTGAAGCAAGATTACACAAACACAACTGAGCGAATCTTTCACGAAACTTGGAGGAAGGATGCAACGTGGTCGGGAAAAGAACCCGATACATTTGGGAACTTCATTTCACTTTCTTTAACATAGATTTTTCAACACTGTCACCATTTTCATACCATCTGGCATCTTTAGGGAATTGATATATATGAAGGGACACACCTTTACATTGTGTTGAAAACTGTTTCTTCAAATTAATGTTATAAATAATAAGTTATTTATTTATTTTGGTTATAGGTTTTTATCTGGATCTGTTTCTTATCAAAATTTGAGATACAAACAGGTTTCAAATTGTATAAATAACTATTTCTGTATTTTAACTTGACTCGTTTTGAATTAGCCTACAAAACCTTAATTATCATTCCCCACAGTACAGGATAATGACGTCATATGAGGAGGGGTGACTTTATATGAAGTAGTTGTGGGAACTTGTTCCTTGTTTTGTACCTGTAAAGCCAACAGACACACTATTACAAAAAAATACAAGAACTTTACAGCCTTGGTAAATTGACATTGCGATTTTGGAAATAGTAAATTCCCACAGACTTGGAAGGTGTGTTTTTGGTTCATCCTACTGCGTCAATCAAGCGTTTTCTTTTGTCACATTTCACAAACTTGCTTAACTAGTAAAGCACAAGTTCTGTCGTAGTCTCGTGGAGCAGAAGACAAAAAAAAAATCACCAAAGACATCATCACAACTCTGTTTTAAACTTTACTTGTATTGAGTTTTGCCTGTAGAACCCAGTCCTGTCCTACAGTGGAGGATGTTAGTTCTGTGGGGGAGGAGGTCACTGTTTGAATTAGTTGTGAGAAGTTGACACTGAGGATTTGGATTCCTGTGAAACACCCTGACACAAACACTAGACATGAAATGAGGCAGAAACTCAGTCCAATAGAAAAAAATGAAAGCTGCCTGAAGACCAAAGTTCAGTCAGAGAGCTGCAGGCCTCTCTCTGCTCAGCCTGGAGCTCCTGTTGGTTGGTTGGTTTGTTTGTTTGTTTGTTTCTGTGGACACAGTTCGAGTCCCTCCGGTTACAGAGTGTGAATGTAGAATCTAACATCCCAGTGAGACCTGCTCTGGATCAGCCCTGTTAAAACACGCACCCCTCTCTGTCGTCATGCTATTATCAGTGTGTTCTGTGAGTGTGTTTGTATGCCACGGCGTAACCGGACACTTACGGAACTCCATGAGCGACTTGCACTGCCAGTGCTCGTTCCTGCCCCGGCACTGCTCCCACATGCTGGCGTAGTGCGACTTGGCGTCCTCGTCCTCCACCCACCCGGAGCTGGCGGCGATGGCGATTATGTCGAAAATAATGGCGAAGAGCAGCAGCAGGGGGACGATCCACCTGCACCGGGGGTAGGCGATCCCGCAGCGGAACATTGTGAGCGGCGATTGGCGGCGTGTGGAGCGGACAGAGGCGGAAGGGATCACCGTCGAGTGAGAGACACGGTCCGACTTGTTGCGCGTCCTGTGCGTCTTTGCGGAAGCACTCGGCGGGTGGAGTTAGTGGGCGCTGGATTGACGAAGCCCCACCCGTGTGTGTGTGTGCGGTGCAACCTGTTCCGGGACCTGAAGGGCCGGGCTAGTCTGCTGGTGGAAGCCGAGTGAAGTCAGGCCCAGCCCCGTTTTCACTGAGTCATATTACAGGCTGGAGGAAACAGGCTGGAGCTGCGGAGGAGGAGGCGACGTTTTATTCTACTGTCAGAATAACAAGCACAAAGTTTCACTGTGATTAATCACAACAACCAATTCCACACAGTTTAAATATGACAACGACACAATTAACCTCAACCCAACCGGACGAGGCACATACCCCCCACCCCACGTTCAGCCCACATGGCACTATCACCTTCCCCTCTTTGACCCTCACATATGGGCCACTTTAGGGTCACATCCATTTTGTTCAGGCCACATTAAGGCTGGAAGAAGTGCATCATTGCGTGGAGTGGCCCACATCTGTATGCTATCTGGATCCACATTCATATTGTGCCCTCTTTACGTAATAATCCCTTTGTTCTGATACCCTAAAGTGTCTATGTTGTTTGTGAGCTATTCAATGTTAGATTAAAAAAAAGCTGCTTAAAACTGATCAAGATGGTAAAATTGATCATTTCTAAGTTGGAACATGCAACAGGTAGAGACAGACCGAGCTGTGAGAGTGTAGAGTGAGAGAAGGAGAGAAAAAGGAGGGAGAGATTCAGGATCAGTGATTCAGGACGTTCAGGACTCATCTAGCAGCCAAGTTCCATAATTATAACTACAGCTGTAATTATAGCATCCCCCAGCATTGTTCATTTGTCCACCTGTTTACTGTAAAGACTAAAATGGAGCAAAAACAACTGTAGTTTTCTGATGGTTTGATCTGGAGTGTTTTGTGTGTGTGATGGTATTAAAGCATTGCAGCCACTGCATCACTAATGTCTTTATATAGAGAGGACCACAGTGGGAGAAGGCCTCCGATTTTATCTTTGACATTCTGCTCCAAGCTTAATCAGAGCAACCTTTGTGTTGATATTCCTTTTCTGAAGTCATTTTGTCTTTATTGTTACTATTTGTGTAGATGTATATAGTGATTGTCCCTGTTATTTTATTTGTTTCATTTGATTTATTTATTTTTTAGGTTCATGCTGTAGGTTTATAAAAGTTATCTTTAATCTACTTCTACTGCTGTGACTGTGAGTTACGTGGAAACAGACCTCTTGCTAACATGAATACCTCAAGGTTACTTATAAGTTTAATGTTGCACCTTTGTCAACGATTGTGGTTGTGATGATGTAGGTTCAAATTTTCTGTTTCAAATGTTGGTGTTTAAGAAACCGTTTTCTCACAGACAGTGTCTCTAGCATGTATGTATATAAATATCAGATTTAATATTGAGCCAACACAGTCTGTCATTGATTCACTATGAAAACTCAAGATTCAGCTGCTGATACTCTGATGTCCACAGAGGGGAGCCAGTGTAACATGTTTGTAAAACAAGATTCAAATGGTTCAGTGGAAATTCTCATTTAACACGGATTTTTATCTTAAACCTCAGAGAAGCTGATACTGTGAGATGATCCCTTGTGTAATGTGTAATATGAGCAGTTTATCCTCCTCAAGACATTTATTCTTTGAATCAGAAAATCATTGACAAATATGCTCAGAGTATATTTGTGTTTATCTGTTTTTATGTCTGTAACAGTAAGAGGTAGGATAAATAGAGAGATAGATAGATATATACTTTATTGATCCCGAAGGAAATTCAAGCATCCAGTGGCAGTAACACACATTGAACATACATTAGACTTGACTTATACATTAGAGTTAACTTATAACACAGTAACCATACGTTGAAATTGGTGTGAGATGAATGTAAATTTAAATGTGTACAGAGGAATTAAGTAAATTTAATTAAATTAAACCAATCGAAGCAAAATTTAACTTTTACAGAGAAATTAAACATTTGCATAGGATTTAAATATATACAGAAGAATTAAGAATGTACCGGAATATTAAATATTGAATATTAAAGTTAAAAATGTGCAGAACATGTGCATAGAAAATAAATATAGAACTGTGTTAAGTTAACCCGTGCTAATCGTCTATACAAAAACTATATAAAAACTAGAAAGTAACTGTAGAAATTAAATACATGCTAAGTCAAAATATTACAAGGTGTACCACAGAATATTTCATTACAAAGTATTCTTATCTGCCTGTGTAAAAGACATATTTTGGAAATAATGAAGAGCAAATATAAAAATTCATGGTTTGCACTATTTTATCAGGATTTTGTCAAGTCCAGCCACATAAACAGTGACTTACAACTCGGCTTATAATATCAAAGTTACCATTATAAGGGGCTGACCCTCATTTACAGTGATAATGAGTAACAATATAAATGACTTAAAAGATTCAAAACATTAAAATAAAAATGATTTTAAAGTAGTTCAACAAATATAGTTAATCAAACACAAAAACACATCGAATAAAACAGGTAATAAAATGTGGTAAATAATGATAATGAATAATACATTTGATTATAAAGCGCCTTTCAAAACACAGTTATAAGGGGCTGTGTGGGAAGCAAACAATGAGAAACAAAAGTCATTTGAAGGTCGCCAGCATTAGAGCAGAGATACAGAAATAAAAATGTTACAGTTGAGAGAAAAGTAAAATGATCAAATAAAACATTATAAAAAAGACAATGAGAACACCTATAAAAATGAGTCTTTCAGAGAGATTTAAAAAAGCATAAACTCTTTTCAGACAGATCTCCTCAGGGACATTGTTCCAAAGAGTGGGATCCCTGACAGAAAAGGCCCAGTCACCTTTGGTCCTCAGATGGGACAGTGGAATGGTCAGTCGGGCATTCGCCGAGGACTTATGATAACAACCAGGCACATATGGTGTCAGAAGGTCCAGAGCACGATTTAAAAGTCAAACTAAACAAAATGGTTTGTAGTCATGGAATGAAATTGTCCAAGGGTTACCAAAGGGTTAATTCAGGGGGCTTTGTAGAAAGTTTCAAGTGACCGGAGAAAAGCAGATCTTCTGAGTTCAGTACAGACACGAAGGAGTAACAGGGAAAACAATCAATCAAGTTTGAGGTTTAATCGTAATCACAACATTTTCAATTATGGAATAAAAACAGAAACATGTCACTACATTACTTTATAGCCTTGGTTTTATATGAATTCAAGAATAAGGATAAGAATGCCTTTTTTGTCATTGAACAGGGTGTACAATGAAATGATACCTTCACAGTGCAAACATATAAGTACAAAAATACTAAAAAGTTAAAAAGATTTTTGTAAAGTTTAGTGAAAGTTGGAGTCATAATTTCTGTGTGGGAAGGGAAGTAAACAGTTTTTCGACAGTGTGGCGAACGTTACATGGTGTTAAACTGAATTCGCTGAATGGTATCTGGACTGCGATGTGTTGCATTATGGGCTGTTATTTATCTAGTGCTTAAGTAAATAGACAGAATGTAAACAAATGGGTCACCTGGCAGGAAAACTGTTCTTCAATCTCAGTTCCTGTCAGCAGCCAGAGAGCCTCAGTGTCATTGAGTATATCTCTCTGTCTTCCTCGCTTCCTGTTGTCTGGGCTTCACACAGTGAGAAATCTGGCCAGTCCTTGTCCGAGCAGTAGTTTGGCTTCACTTACTGTAAGTGCTGCGTTGACTGTTACTGACTACTTTCATAAACTGTATTGTGCTGGCTGCTTTAGCAATGTGCATAATCTGTTTACATTGAATCATATCAGGGTATCTCTCACTTCTTTTTCCTGTTATGCTCTGCTTCCCTCTTTTCCTTTCTTGCCCCCCTGCCGGTAATTTCTTTAATTGTTGAAGCAGCTACATTACAACTCAGGGGGTAAAAGACGTGAAGTATGAGCTTCAAGCTGAGGCGGTCAAGTGTGGAGTTTGAACTTGACAACCTCAGCCCTTCACACGTGTAAGAAAATTGTTCTCTGCTCACAACAGCGTTAATTATTTATAGCTTTTGACATCTTTAGAGCTTCAACTCTGGGCCCTTTTCCCGTCTACTGTGACTACAAGACTTTGGCTGTAACATCTCGATCCCATCTCATCTCATTGCAGACTCACAGGAAAGCGATGTCCCTGTTGCTGGGGGAGGACCTGAAGTCCTGGTATATCACAGTCAACCTGTACAAGTTCAGTATGACCACCAGGAAGTTCTTGATGGTGAAGAAACCCAACATCTGGTGGATGACTCTGGAGTAGATTATGACTATGAGCCTGACCACCAGATAGGGCCCGTCCTGAATGAACAAGGCCTCTATGATGCTCCACATGTCCCTGCTGTGTTTGGACCAGAGGGAAGACTCCCTGACCCCCTGCTCATCCTCTCCCTCTGACTTGGAGGTCACCACTTGAAAATAAGAGACAAAAAGAAAGGATGTTGATGGGAGTAATGTGTTACACTGCACATACCAGCTTTTCCTGCTATTTTTGGCTGCTTCATACAACTGCTTTTAAGATAACATGAAGTGTATGTTGAAAAATAATGGTCATTTTATCTTATCCTATCTTAACCTATCTTATCTTTGCTTATCTTATCTTATTTTATCCACATTTTAAAAATGTTTTCTTGTTCCACATGCAGAATATGAATGAACTTTCAAGAGCACAAAATGAACACAAGGTCCATTTAGTATCTGGCTTTCTGCCACATCACATGATCTTCATCAGGAATCAAGAACAAACTGTAAATGTTTGAGCTAACAATGGGCGGGAGGAGCCTTTAAATGCTCCGCTCATTTAATTTAAACATCTCAGTTCAGTGATAACAGGGCTCAACTCCATCAACTAATGAAGACCATGTGATAGGATCCAAAGCTTCACGTCATGAGTGATCTCAGACGAAAAGGAGATGAAACTCGAACATGTGAACACACTGTACGTGGCTAACAAAAGGACTTACACCCACTTATTAAGACACAAATACAAACACACACTGTTCATGTCACGCCCTCCTCCTCTGGCCTGCCTGCAGCCTCTCTCCCCCATTGTGTGTGTGTGTGTGTGCTGGAGCCGGAGCAGTCTTCCTGCTGAATCACATCCTGTGATCGAGACTTTTACTAAAACGCAAAATGTATTTTCTTTTTGCTTGAACCCTAGCATAACTTGCTCTCCTCTTCCTCTTCACCCGTCTCCAGCCCTTCACCCTGTCAGCCTCTGCTCCTGGACCCCGCTCGACTCAGCTTCCTTCTCCCAGGACACTTTGCTTGGCTCAGCCCAAGCTGGGCCCCATCCCCTGCTCAAATCCCATTCCTTTAACCCTGAAAGAAATATTCCTCTAACCGTCGTCAGTCCACTGGTCTTCACATAACACAATGAAAGGAAGGGTAGCTTCTTTTCTAAACTGCAGTGTGCATTCAAACACTAAGTGCTCTGTGCATTATGAAAGTAGACTCATAGTTAAGAACCTCAACATCTATTTGTGAATTATTCAAATCCAGGTTATCAATTATTGAGATCATTAGTGCAAGTTGTCTTTTCCGAGAACAAAGTTGTGATGTTTCTGATCAGACAGCACAAATTATTTGCTTTCTCTCATGAAACCCTTGTTTCAACAGAAAATACTTAAATTCTTTGTTCTGCTCAATTACCAACTGTTTTTGAGCATTTAACTGATAATCATTTCCTGTAATCCGCCAAAGATAAGAAATGGACTTCGTTATTTAGACTTTCTGCATTTATACAAAACTACTGGAGTCTCCCGGCCTCTCCTGTTTCCCATTTCTGTTTTCAGAACTACAGGACAGAAAGTAGGGACCTCCCCATGTCTCTGATAGGACTCTTGTGGTTTATTCAAAGCTGGGGAAATAAGAACAGATTCTTCAGTTGTTAATGATTTGACATTGCCAGAAAGAAAAGCGATTGATTTCAGCTCAACTAACTCTAAGTGTTTACTTACAGCACTGGTGTGGACACAGTTGACTTTTTGGGATGTTTTGCCAATTGATAAACAAGTTGTTGAGATTATCCCACACTGGGGATGTGATGTGTACAACAATACTCAGCTGTAACACACACCGGAGTTATTGGATTAACAGAATGAAGCACTCACCGGCCAAATGTAAGGGGAACTGCAACATGCTCCAAGTCCATACACCTAAAATAATATAGACCATCATGGGGCTCTTCTCTCTACACACGGAAACGTAAAAGTTAGTAGTTTCAGTAAACTTTGCAGCACAGGGTGTGTGTGTGCGTCCATAAAACTATGAAACACATTTGTGAATTACAAACAGTAAGATTGGCCACCCACTTGACATCTGACAGCGTCTCACTAGTAAACTCAAGGGTGTCTGCCGCCGTGCCAATGAAGATTAGGAGAAGCTGCGAGAGCTCGTCGCGGGTAACTCCGCCCCCCAGGGGGAGCAACCACTTTCCGACGATCAGGAGGATGAGCAGGATCTGATGGAGAGCCAGGATCCATTTGTTGGGACAGAAAGTTGATAACTCCTCTTTGAGAATCTGTGCAGGTAAAAGAGGCATTCAGTTATTTCTTTGTTGACCCTTTTTCCCATGGCACAGAGACATAACATGAGCTGTTATCAGACATGATCTCCAAAGTTTGCCTCCACCTTTCACACGACAGCAGTAGATTCTCTGCTCAGACACATTCACAAAAAAAAAACAGAAATCTCTGGAGCAGCAGACAGATGCGGGATATAACATATCACTGGAAATACCCTGCTGTGATCACATATTTTTGTTAACAGCACGTCGATACCTGCGTTGCTCTGTTGCGTATTAGAAACATCATTAACACTCCCACTTGTTTGCAGCTAATCATGCGGAGGTCTCCCTCTGCAGTTTGTACCGGGGGAACTGGTTGGAGAAACTCTGCAGAATCTTGGGACATTCGCGTTTTCTGATTAATGTCTGGAGATCCTCCGGAGTTCAATTTCATGAGTGAAAGCAGCTATAGTTACATCAACACACAGTTCTTGAGTATTATCTCATATATCCTTTAATGACTTCATTATGTTGCACAACTTTATTTTTTCAGCTCAAACTCAATAAAGGGTGGTATGCAACCAGTTTTTGGAGGTTGTGTCCACCACATTTCAGCTTTTTAATTCTCACAATCCTTACTACATACATGTCATAATAAGCAGATGTTGTTTGCCCTTTTAGTGGTTGGGTCATCTCTGTGGGGACACGTTCGGGCACAAGGCTTTTAGTGGCAAACTGGACTGGAAACAGAGGAAAGACAGAACCTACGTTTGTCCAAAGATTTACAAGCAAATTCACATTTCAGCATCTGTAGATTCCACTAAATGACACTTCACTTTAAATATTGTTTGTTAAAGCCATGAAAAGCCAAGAGATATAGTATAATGTCAATGTGTTTTTTTTATGGGAGGTTACATGCAGGATTATTTCTGTACCAGGGGCATGGACTTCCTGGAGTCTGAATGCCGGCAGCCTCGTGATGACATGACATTGAAAGGATGACAGATGACAGATTTTCTTGAGAAATGTGTTCTATTCTGTAACTGTTTCTCAGAGCGTTTGATTGGTTTCACTACCCTATATCTCCAATTTGCAGTGTAAGAGGTTTCCAAGAAATTCAGTGTGAGAAAAAAAACCCTGAATCATTTGTTTAATTTTCTGTTCTTTGCAGGTGTTTCATAACAGAGAATATACTAAAAGCTAAAAAGTTAAGAGAAAATATTGTTTCTTTTACCTTCAGGTAGTTCTGGCTTGTGAAGTTTTGAAAGGTCAAGTTCCTCATGAATGAGTCTTTGCACTGGAAAGAGACAAACGAAGAAACTGCTCATACTTTTTTCTCTGTACAGCTAATAATTTTAAATTAAGAATCAATAAATGAATACATTTCTAACTGCAGCTTTATGTGCAAAGACCAAGAGTTTTGTAACCTTAGCGCTCGCCAACATCTGTTATAAGATAAAGTTTGGAAGTGTTACACTCTGACTAGGAGGTTTTTGTTTCTGTTGTAGAGAACCTGAGTTTCACTGGCTGTGTTCTGTTGGTGGAGCTCCAGGAGCCAGATGGATGGAATGATACTGATGAGAAACAGAAAGATCGGAGGAGAGAACCTGCAAGACAACCAGCAGAACCAACAAAACTTCAAATAGACACCAGGAATGAATGATCGAAAAGGAATATGCAACATCTTTGATAAATGAGGAAGTGTTGAAGCTTTCCTGCTTGGTAGATGAAATATATTTGGGTTTTGTAGTTGTGACAAAACAAGTCAACTTAAAATTGAGATGAGCAGTGGTTGAATTCAACTAAGTGCATTTTCTTCATTAGTTCTCACTTTTACTTTCCTACACAGAGTATATCAGCAAATATCTTTTTTATTAAATTAACTTTATTATTCATAGTCAAACAGCTTCATATTTCATTGCTTTCAATTTAAAACCTCAAGATGCTCCTATACAAACATCTGTTTGTTGTAAATGTTTCATGAATGGGCGTGTGCTTCTCAAATGTACAGTTCAACATGCTGCATTGCACGGTTTATTTTTATTTTATATTATATTGAAATTACAATCAAAGACTACAAAATAAATGTCAGGTATGTGTTAAGGAAATTAAATAGAGGACATTTGTATACAGAAGTCCATTTAAGACAGTTTGGTAAAGTGGACTTCCAAGAATAAAACTTAAGGGGCATGACCCCTCCTCAGTGTCCCGGGGGAGGTGAGACAATAGAAGCAGAGGGACGAGCAGGATGCAGGGTCTCCACAGAGTGGGAGGTGGGGGGGCTGAGGGTATTAATACATTACATCTATTCATGCATCCTCAAAGTACAAGCTGCTGTTAATTCAAATACCACAACACATTTACAAACTCTCACCATTTGTAGTCTTCTCCCTTCCGCCTACTCAGGGTGATGATCATTTCCAGGACGAGCGGCAGAAAGAGGAAAGTCAGGAGCCAGTAGTTCGGATCTTTTTTCACCGAAGTCACCCTCCAGACTCCGGTCAGAGAGACGAGGATGAACAGGCCCCTGGTAATGACCGCACATGTGAACTTAAACAACTTCATCACTCAGGCTGCTTCCAGATCAGATTTACTTTACTCTACTCCTGCTCTGCACCAGGACAATACACCAGAGTCTGCAGCTTCCAGAGAGAGAGAGAGAGAGAGAGAGAGAGCGAGCGAGCGAGCGAGCGAGAGGGAGGGAGGGAGGGAGAGAGAGGGAGGGAGGGAGGGAGGGAGAGAGAGTAGAGCATGACGTTTTCTTCGAAAGGCTCCAAAGTTTAAGCTCCGCCCACAGATAAGAAGTCACATTTCCTGACAGTGGATTTCTATGGAAGCACTTTGTTAAATCTGAAACTTCTTATAACGAAAAAACATTTTCTAAATAATAACTTACGATCTCTAAATGATGACTCACTGAGAACAAATTATTAAATTAAATATAAAGAGTCAATATCTCATCCTCAATAAAGTATCTAAAATAATGACTTAGTATCTTAAAATAAAGTATCTAAAAAGTACAGAGATGAGTCCTTTGTCTGAAGCCATTAGGAGGTCATTTGAAACTTTGACAAGTGCGGTCTCTGTGCTATGATGCATTATAAATCCTGACTGAAAATCCTCAAATAAACTGTTCTAATGGAGAAAGTCACACAGCTGATTGGCTACAGCTTTCTCAAGTATCTGTTCCTACAGTAACAGGATACTTGAATTTCCATCGGGATCAATAAAGTATCTATCTATCTATCTATCTATCTATCTATCTATCTATCTATCTATCTATCTATCTATCTATCTATCTATCTATCTATCTATCTATCTATCTATCTATCTATCTATCTATCTATCTATCTACGATACATTAAACTACCTAAAAGTATAGAGAATACAGCTACTTTTATGTTGTTCCATTTGTGATAATAAATTAAATACATTTCCCTGATAATGCCTCTGTACTTTTATGAGCGTAAGATAAAAAGTTAAGTGTTTATTGCTGTCAAAAGGTTCTTAACACTTCTTCCTTCTCTGGCTTTGTGTAATTTCACTGGAAAAATCAAAATGTTATCAGCTTTTGTTATTCTACTTCAGCTCCAGGTCATAAATTATAAAGTTGGTGGCTGCACAGGAACTGGATTCATTTATGAATCACTAAATAAACCCGAAAAAGCTTTTTAAGACATTTAACTCTGTAATAACAGCAGCCGACAGAGTCCTGATATTCAAGCACCTCCATTATTCCTCACTACAGAAGCCCAGAAGAAAGAGGAAGAGATGAATGATATGTTTAAGTTATGAAATTACACAATAATAGCCAGGCTAACAGAGAGCCACAGCTCTATTGAGCCATCTATTCCTTTAGGTCTAAGTAGTAATGACTTAACGAGCTTCTTTAATGATATAATTATACTTATTAGAGACAAAATTGATCAACTCCTGCCCTCAACAGGCACTGATCTGCATTCTTACACAGCAAGTTTGGAAACAGCTGTAAAACCCAGTATATTTCGACTGTTTTTCTCTTTTCGACCTTCATCAAATAATTTCAATAACTTCTTCATCAAAGCCGTCAACCTGTCTCTTAGACCCCATCCCAACCAGGCTGCTCAAAGATGTTCTACCTCTAGTTAGCCCTTCTTTATTGGATATGATTCTCTCTTCTTCTTCATCTTTCGGCTGCTCCCTTTTCTGGGTCGCCACAGCGGATCATCTGCCAATATATCCACTGCCCCTCCTATTTGTGATCCGCATGTTCGCCCTTCCTGACGCAACCTTCACCATTTATCCGGGCTTGGGACCGGCACTAGAACTATCCAAAAGAGTATCCCTAGTGGCTGGTTTCTTTATTTGATATGATTAATCTGTCTTTATTATCAGGATTTGTACCACAGTCCTTTAAAGTATCTGTAATTCAACCTCTTCTTAAAAAGCCCACTCTAGATCCAGAGGTTTCAGCCAATTACAGATAGACAGTAGCTTGGCAAACAAGCGTAGAGTATAACAAATCCTATTTTACCCACAAATGCAGAAAACAATTAAATAAAAGTACTTCAAACTTGTATTTTAATACAGTACTCAACCAAATGTACTTAGCTGCATTCTACCAATGCAGGATTATCACATCATTTGTAATAATTGTGTACTTTTCATATATTTTAAACATATTTTTAAATTTAAATTAAATTTTTTGTTTTCGCATCTATTTTTTATTATGGTAAACCTTGGTGTGTAAAGGGTAACGCCGAATAATGGAGGGAAGGATTAACTGAATTAAGTTCATATGTACGCTCACATTGTAAAACTATTATTTCTAAGAAAACTAATTGTCACAACATACAGATAATAAATTAATAAATACATATAGGCTCACGAAAAGCTATAAAAGCAGTAAACAACAACAAAAGTAGTTTGAGTCAAACACACATGACGTCCTTTAATGAATAATGAATGTGTTCATGAATTTCAGTCATTAGGGTTTGTTCCACTTTAAACCATGATCATGTAGTCAAACCACAAATCCTATTATCTCCCCACGCAGGAAATACCACATCACACCAAGTTCATCTAACACACACACACACACACACACACACACACACACACACACACACACCCTTGCCCTACTGAGTTGATTTCTATTCAAATCAACCTGGCAGGTGAGTAAATGAGGGAGGAAGCAGTAGAAAGGCCTCTGACTTTGGAGGGGAGACAAGCTTTTCCCGTCTTTGTTCAAAATTGTCCATCATCATGCTTTGGCTTGTAACACATAAAATAACGAGGATTTCAGACATTACCGCACACAGGAAAACAGTTCTGTTACATCCTGCACCACAAAAAAAAACAGTGTGGGTCAAGTGTCTGAAGAAACCACTGAAGTGTTTATGTGAAACACATCTCTTGTGTTTATCTAGTTTGCCTCTTGCCAAACTACTGAAACAAGCAGCAATGAAAGAAGATCAAACCAGTTTTAAAAACGAAAGCTCTCATGAAAACACTGACTTATTCTCTGAGAGAAAAAGAGATGTTCAGTCAAAAAAAGAGACAAACGCTGCTCTGTTGACCGAGACAGAAAAGTGATCAGACGTCAACCCCCAGGCTGGTGTTACCCAGTGATTCTGTGTGGAGGAGCTGTTCAACACCCTGACAGAAATGGCTGAGGGGCTCAACAGTGATTCCCTCTGTGCCTCTGGTTGAAAACTCATGTAGCTGCACTGATTGCCGTGTCAGCACAAAAAATAAAAATCTTCCACATGAAGAATAAAATGTAGCATTATTCTGTATCAGTGTGGGAAATGTTGCAGGTTATAAAATGGAGCTGAAAACTAAAAACCAGATGAAGAAACTCACGCATACCAGAAGAGATCATGCCGCTCTGTGTTAGCGATGCTTGATTCCACAGTTGCTTTACCAGAATATGTTTAGACGCGTTTGCATTTGCACACCACAGTTCCTGACTTTGAGACACGGGAAGGTGCAGAGCAGCACGAGCAGCACAATGCAAGCACAACAAAACATTTTCAGCTCTGTCGCCTTCATGGAGGCCTCAGTGTCTGAGGTTACTGTGGTTGATATCTGAGGAAAACCACCTCCGGAGGAATCCTGATGGCATTCCTACAGCAACATTCTTTGTAGGGAAATGTTATTTTATTGATATTATTCTGGAACATTTTGATATTGTGTGTGGCTACAGTTCTGTCACATCTGACTGAAAATAGTACCACTACAAGTCTGGATCACAAAATTCATGGTTTTAATGCATGGCGATAGTTGTTTCCCAGAGGAAACCCATGCAGACACAGTGAGAACATGCAAACTCCACACAGAAAGGGATTCAAACCAGAAACGTCTCTGCTGTGCGGTGGCAGTGTTTATCACTGCACCAGCCTGCAGCCTAAATGAAGATGTGCCTATAATATTACAAACTATAACTGACTCACGCACAGAATCTCAGGTGCTAAATTATTCCATCCCAGGAGTTCCTGCTTATATTCTGTTTCCTGCAAAACTGCTTAAAGAGATAGCCGGCGTAATATACTCTCTGTGTCGTGTGCCCAATCTGTGTTTCAGGTACACAAAGATATGCATTTTGGTATCGTTGTTATCATATAATATATACTTCTGTCATATCTCCTGGTTTCAAAGCCCTACGGCCTTGACACTTCAGGCATTAAAACTGTAATAATAACAAAACACCTCTCATGTCTAGTATGTAGTGACATGAGAGGTATTTCAGTTTTTATTCTGAAACCTGAGCTTGATATCGTCCATCATTTATCATTAATTTGTGACCAACAGCTACGCCTCTCACAAGACTGGCTAATTAATAACATGGCGATTATGTTCCGCTGTAAATTACCCTTGTAATCCAGTGTAATGCATCTGTCACCAGCTCCCTGTTATTAGCGTTGTATCCCAACAGGTGGCACCAACACCACAGTCTGCAGGAGAGTTTCATCTAACGTTTATTATGGCTACAGACAAAAGGTGCAGCACACTGTCAACAGGAAGTGTTACAATTACAAGTCATTGCTCAATGTGTGTGTGTTAATTTATTTCCAGGGATGATGAATAGTTTGGACAGTTCAGTAAATACAACTCATATTTTCCCGAACTGGGGTGATTCCTCTCTTTGTTCATTCAGTGAATTTCATGGAGGCTGTTCCTGATTTAAAACCACATTTAAAAAAAAACCCACAGTGGGTTGTTCACCAAATTTTTACTCATATATAATCTTTACGTTGCAGTTCAATGATTCCTGAAACTGGCAGCTGCAGTGAAGATATTTTAATATTATCAGTGAATTTCCAAAATTCAGACTGAAGCAGTGGAAAACAAACTCATGAGCATGAACAGCAGCTGGTTACAAAAACTCTTCAAAACAGTCTTTTAAACTATTTCATTCAATGATTCTAAATGTTTTTAGAGTTTTTAAGTCTTTTTAAGTCTTTTAAAACCTTTAACATAATCTAGTATTTTTTGTCTTTAACAGTCTCCTCTTCCACATTAGGTCCTGTCCCATTATCAATACATTTTAAAACCTAGTTAAAGTCCAACCCTTTTAATCTCTAATGTTTATCATTAGTTCATTCATTACTTCTTTCATTTTACTTCACCCTTTTTTTAAATCCAAACTTGTATTGCTTTCCTTTGCTGTGATTTTAAAGCAGATTGGCTCAACTGCTGCTGTTTGAAATGTGCTATATGAATAAATCTGTAATCTGAAACAGGTGAAACTAACCAGGGCGGGGCTGACAATCACAAAGACGGGGGTCAAAATAATCCCCACGCAGACGACAACAGGTAGTCTGACACTTGAAGCAGTTCATGAGGGAAGCAGGTGGCTAAATGGTCTCACAGCTCCGGGCCTTGATTTTCTCCCCTTATTTTCAAAAACCCTGTTTTGACTCATGGGCCCTTCCGAGTCACACATGTCGAGCATTTGCATAGGAGAAATTGGACTTAAATGGGTAACACATGACTCATTCTGTCTCAGCCTCGACAGCTGCAACAGGCCAAGCACTTATTGGACAAATATGATTCACCCCAGAACCCAACGACTCTTCAAAGCTTTTCCAGAGTGGAATCTTTGACGTAAGCCAAAAAAATAAAAAGATTCCTGACGGAGGTTTAGTGTGAAACATAACAGAGTCGCATTTTAACCATATCATGACTATTCAATCGCTGGATTTCTTTCTGATCTTTTCCTGTTGAGAATCCTGCTCTATGGCAATCAAAACAAAAGGACTCTTCCAGGACTATTCCAAGGCCTATGCAGCGTGGTGCTTGTTGCTGCTTGGCTCACATTCCCTGTTCGGTAAACAGCCCACAGATGTTTTACATTGATATTAACAACCTTAATTTGTCCTGTGCAGAAAAAGGCCAAGCATAGCGTGGGGATTAAGTTCTCAGCCATGTATCACACATGGCACAGACAGCAATCTCATTTAGCTTGAGTGAAGTTTACAGTGAGTGGGTTTGCACAGGTCATTAGTTGTCTCAAAATACCCCCCTGTCACCATAGCAACTTCAAGTGACTGCTAAATTGCCTTATAAAATGAGATAAATTATTAATGCTGAGAGTTTACTTTCCTGGGCTCTGAATAAAATACTGCATTTTCTTTCCTCTGCGCCGCTGTAATGGAACAATTTAGCAGTAGTCATTCATATTTCACAATCTGTCCTCAGTCTCCATCTTTAACTATGCTGATTGCTCTGCAGATATATCACAGCCTGGGATTGCACAGATTACAGCAGTGTTGCACGTACGACAGCTGAATCTGGTATTCGGACAAAATATCTTATGAGAAATCTGGAGAAAACTGCTCGTGTAAGTGGCTGTACTGTAATTGCCTGTATACCCACACAGTTATTTTACATATACATAACACAGCGCTCTCGGCCCCAGATGGGAGGTTGACACACACCAGTGCATAATCTGATTACAGACGTCTGCTGACATTTATGACGTTTTATAACAATCCCGTGTTTGACAGGAAAAGGCAGCGGTGATGCGTTGCACAGATGGTGAAATACTGAGGTCTCTGTCCTCTGTGACTTCATAGTTGATGATAGTTTGACCACTGGGTGTAATAAACTGAAACACACAGAGCAAATCATACATGTTGAGATCAGGTTCTGTACAAATATATTCCTCAGATGTGGAAGTGACACGATGACTTCTCTGCTTAAAACAGCATATATTCTTTTCTTCTTTTTTTTGGTGTAAGTCTCGCTCCCTGCACTGAAAACATCCATAACTCACAGGCAGCTGTAACTCAATCTTACAAAATGCCTTTTCAATCACTCTCATCTTTTATAGTTATACCCATCAGCCATTTACATAAATGCATTATTCATGCTTCTAATCCTGGTTTCAGATAGGGAGATATAAAATGTGACTGTGTGTGTGTGTGTGTGTGTGTGTGTGTGTGTGTGTGTGTGTGTGTGTGTGTGCGCCTGCGTGTCCTGATGTGTATGCAGATGGGATGAAGCGGCCTATTTTGTTTGTGGTTCGCACATTTCGGATTCAGCTGAGCACTCTCCATCAATGAGGCAAATTTACATTTGCTGCGGCAGTAATAACCTGAAACCCACAGTGATGTTAACACTTCTATACACTCGAGTTCACGTTGCCCTGCCGCATGATTACATTTGTGTCGCGCTTAATAAAATGACTCACTTGACATTATCAAACAATTCAGCTGTAATAGTGGCCCATGAATGTGAAATTGTGTTTTGCAGGCAATTAGTTCATTGTCCAGGCAGCCATTCAGACCAGTGTTTGCCTTATGAATATGCTATTCCTAGCACACATATATAAATATGTGATATTAGATTTGATCAATAGCCCCGGACGTCATTATTTTGTTTGAAATGATGTTACATGCAGTAATTAAAAAGGCTTGAATTGCAAAAACCATAAATTACTCATGAAACATGATGAGGTACAGTAGCTCGGATAAACAAGTGTTAAATACGAAAAGATCAAAAAGTTAGAAATGTTTTTCTTTTTCCGAGCTGCTTTCTGTTCTGCTGTGAACAGTAATAATCCGCACAGTTCACTGCATGTGGTGGCTGCTTTGATGTTCTGAGGATATCACTGCATCACAGATATTTATGAGCTCAGTCGGTTAATATTCAGCTGGTGGTACACTGGCTGACACCTGCTAATACACAGAAACCACCTCAAACAGCCTCCAGATGAAAACCTCCAACTTAAGTCCTGATTACAAACTGATTCTTTCCATAAGCTAATTTGACTTCTTGTGTCTGTGCCGTCGACTGTCGGTGGACCCGCGTATGATGGAATGGAGAGAAATGCAACACCGAGTTATAATGAGTCTAAGAGGCTAAAATTAGCCATGCAACATCACCCACGTCTCCTGTTACCTTTCCTCAAGTCATGCTGCAGACGAGAGGCTTTGTCGTGTGATTACAGCGGCACAAAGACGCAGGTGTAGAGTTACTATTCAAACGTGTTCCCATGGACAAATTTACTTGATGGATTTTTAATGTCCCAGGGTTTTATACTGAAGACAGATGGATATCTGCTGTATAATGCAATTGTGCAGGTGGAATTAGTGAGAGATTGGGTGTGTTGTCTTAGAAGCTTTATTGCTCTGGCCCGGTACATTTTCATGATGCTTGGTATTTTAAAGAGAAATGTGGATCCTAATATCACGCTGAAAGTTGTTACAGTATTTAAAGGTGATGTTTGGTCATGCATGTATCTCTCCTCGCTGCGCAAGTACCGCTGAATAACTCTGAGTTCCCCTTTAAGGCTGTTTCTAACACTTAATTAGATGATTCATGTAGTAAATGTGAAGGCTTCAGGTGTTTTTACCCTTTAATCATTTCCTCTTCTGTTCTTAAAGCACATTTTGAGTCATGATGTCTTGTGTTAAAACACTGGTGGAAAGTAACTAAGTACCTTTGTAACATATTTTCAATTTTCTTCCATTCTCTACTTCACTACATTCCTGCTCGTACCGAAACAATACGCTGAAATAAGCTAAAATGTCCTCACAGTGAATTCTATAGAAGATACTACTACTCATTTTACTGCATATTAAATTGCAGTAATTGGTCAATTCACTGATCATCGTCATTCTTGGTTCAGGGTTCTCAAATATAGAATTTGTTGGTTTTCTTTGTCTTATATATTAAATATCTTTGGGTTGTGGTGTGTTGATCAGACAGAGTAATAATATCTAGTAAACTGTGATGGATATTTTCCATAGACT
Organism: Paralichthys olivaceus; assembly: GCF_024713975.1. NCBI lineage: Eukaryota > Metazoa > Chordata > Actinopteri > Pleuronectiformes > Paralichthyidae > Paralichthys > Paralichthys olivaceus. The sequence goes on from NC_091106.1 coordinate 18,849,672, forward strand.
AATCCGACCATCCCAAAAACTATATTCTGTCAATCAACAAATCAGTTTATCACCTGTATCAACAGTCATTCCAACCATTATTTAAACTGTGTAGTCAAAAACTGTCATAAAAATCTGTTTCTCCATGGCTCCCCTCTGTGAGACGCTCAAAGCATCTATTTAAATTCATCTCTGCAGCCGTCTGCCAGTAGATTTCCTACCTGTGGCTTTGTGGTGGTTAAAGAGCCAATTGTATAAAAGTAATTCTAACTGCGTTTCATATTCACCGTTCAGACGTGTCAGCATATGGTCACAATTAAGTAGGAATATGCTATTTTAATGGTTTTTGCATTGCTTTGCTGCGGCTGAAAGTGTAACCCCAGCTCTCCATTCTGAGGTGGCGTTCCAACCACATTTGTGGCTCCCTGCTGAGGCCGCCTCATTATGTGGAACGTGGAACACCTGTGCCGAGAAATAACGCTTCACCACTTATCCAGTCATTGTGCGTTTCTGCTCTAAGCAAGTGTCTGCCCGAGACATTTTTTATCCATTTTTCTGTTTCATTTCCCATCACAAGGTTTTTTTAGTGTCGTACTGTGTGAGGATTTTTCAGGCTTCCTTGCTCACACGTGCAGTCGACACATATTAGCAGTGGCAAGAGCCATTTTAATGTCACAGCTTTGAGAATGAAACAAAGGAAATAGTGAATGATTCACAAACGTTTGAGCAAAAGTGGAAAATAAAGTGAACTGAACCTGAAAGATTCACATCGTGCAGGCTGCAGCAGGTTAACTTCAGATTCTCTAAAGGGGATTCGAGCTGTCACACTTTAACATGGATGTGGTGTAACACAGTTAATTCCTACCTGAAAGTGATGTTCAGCTGTCAAACACGGCGACAGTGCATCACTGTAATGTTTGTAATGCAGAGGATGTGTGGGACCATTACTCGTTCATTCTTTTCACATTTCAAGTTCTTCCCTTTTCTCAAGTTAACGTCCTCTATTGAATATTATCTCACCACGAAGACAAATTGAGATAAAGAGACGCAGCTGAGATTGTAAATTACGATTTTATGAATCCTCCAGCACGGCTTAGTTTTAAATAACTGCAGCTGATATTTTGATATCATATCATCACAGTCACGTCTCTCTTTCAACACACGCTTTTTTCAATTTACTTCAGATTTCTCACAAGGAGCCACGTTCACACCAATTCACATAATTGTCTGCATCACACTGTTGCAGTCACTGCTGGGCTCTGGCTGTTGACAAGCAAACACTTGCAATTGCCAGATAAGAGCTCGAGTGGTGCCATTGATTAACCAAGGACTTCATTATTGTGGCTGCCATTAACAATGCAACCCCATTGATTCTGCCACTGAAATGGCTGTGAGAGAAATCAGGAAAGATAACTCTGAGGGCTGCGGTTTATATTGGATTCTCTGCAGGAATCCCAACGCTGCTGCAGCCGCATGTAAGACAATGAGCCTTTGTGTAATCCACCTTTTACTCTGAACCATCCTGACGCTGTGAACTGCTTCTTAAAATATCCGAGTGTCACAGAACATCGCCTCATATTTCAGTATTAATACATAATGTTCTGCTGCTGCTTTCAATCCTGTGAGCTCTGATGATGGTTCATGTTTGTATATATCGTTTCACATAACATGACATGATGATATCATATGACATAATACGATATGCTGAATTATATATTGATAAAATAGGTGTAAATCATTATTTATGAGCTTTGGTTGCACTGATTCTTCATCATTAAGATCCAGTGCTCCATATTTTATATATTTTTCCATATAATATAATATAATATGATATTAATGAGCTTTGGTTCCATTGATTGTTCATCATCAAGCTCTGGTAAAATAACACAACACAACATATCATAACAAATAGATATCTATAAATCTATATCTATAGATCTATAGATCTATAGATCTATATGCTGAAGGCCATTGATGAAACAAATCATTATCTAAGATCCTTAATTCCACTGATTGTTCTTCATCAGTATCTGTTTATCTGAAGGAAACATAGCAGCCAGTCATTCATAACAGCAGCAGCGGAGTCAGTTCGACATGAAAACACTTCAGTGGATGTGAATCAATGCGTCTGTATGCTCTGCTCGTCATTTCTGGAAAAAAAAGGCGCATTGCGTAATAGTGCACTTGAAATAGCTGGTGTCAGGAGGAGGCCTGTGGCGCTGCTCAGGCTCTGTGATCTGAGTGCTGGATAAATGCAGGGCACAGGGTGGACCTCAGTGGAGAAACAGCGCCGCGGTGTGGACGGGGCCGGCACTGCTCGACGGGACACATGAATAACTCCAGACAGAAGATAAAATCCAGCTGACACGTTCCGCCGGCGCAGAGGACAACGAGCACAGAGGGAAACAGAAACCGTCAAGTTTCTGTAACTCGGTGACGAAAAACCGCTGAAATCGATAATTCATAATTATATAGGATGTATATCACCCAGTGTTTATAAAAAATAAAATATACATCAACATTATTATATAAGAGGCTTTGATCGTGGAAGTGTGATTTATTTCTAATAAACACGCACAAGGTCAGCGCTGCGTTTTAACGTGATTCATGGATAAATGGAGCGCGCCTCGTGAATCCAATCTCGTGACGCCCCGCTTTCCTAACTCGGCCAATTTCGTCTCCTTTCATGTTCGCCTCAAAAAATACATAAAGGCCATTATTCTTCCAGCTTTAAAGCCCCAACCTGTGCGTCTGAGCCCCGGCACACACACACACACACACACACCGCTGCGCTCCGAGCTGCGCCTACACCTCGCGGCTCCCACGTCGCCTTTTGAGGAATCAGTTGATAACCCCATTAACTCTCATGTAACATTGTTTCTTGAAGACATCCTCAGCAAGCGCCTCAGTGTCATTACTGTGAGAAATGTGCTTTCATACTGAACGTCTTTTACACAAGTCCTGGAAGACACGTATCCACAGAGAAACGCTTTAACGCGGAATAATGGCACACATCCGTCCTTTCGAGGCAGGGAAATGATTGAAAATTGTTTTTTTCTGTCTAAAAACACAACAAATAATCACTCACGATTAAAAATGACGAGTCTGTTTATAGTTACATGATAATATTTGGTCCAAACACGTGATTACCCGCAATATAAATGCGCCAAAAAATCTGAATCACAGATTTCCGCCTTTAAATTTGCACAATGGGTTTACACGATGACTCCTGAAGGGTGTTTACTCTGGAAACGTATTTTTTCCACCTCTCGCTTTGGATTATACTCGATGTTTGAAACTCCACAGACGTGTGTTCCTTGCAGGACCTTCGGCAATCCATTCAAGCCAGCAAGTTTGGAGAGCGTGTTGAGTTTAATCAATTCATAACGTCGAGATGGAGCCGAACTCACTGAAGGTAACGTTTGTTATCAACCGTCGAATTGTTTGATTCTCGCTCTGCGCTCATCGTCGCCTTCCGACAAAATGTTCTCATGTGTCTGATCCTAAAAAACTTTTACACTCTGCGTCTCATTCGACCACATCTGTGTCTTATGTTGACCATCTAAAAATAGTTAGCCTGCATGATACTAATTGTGCGCAGAAAAACGGAGAATTCTTCAATGTGGATATTCGCCAGCCGTGCGTAATTACGCACGGTGGTTTTTGAAAATGTTTGTGCCAAACATATGATTTGTTTACAAAATGAGTTGATAAAATCCATTCATTAATCTCTCTCGTTTGTGTTTTCCTCCACAGTGGGTGGGCTCGTCTTGCGGTTTACATGGACCATATATATTCTATAAAGCCTTTAAATTTAACCGGGACAGCAAACCGAGGATTCTGTCTCTCGGAGACTTCTTCTTCGTCAGATGTAAACCGGAGGATCCTATTTGCATAGCGGAGCTTCAGCTGCTCTGGGAGGAAAGAACAAGCAAGCAACTTTTATCAAGCTCCAAACTTTATTTTCTACCCAAGGATACTCCCCAGGGACGGACAGTCGCTCATGGAGAGGTAGGACTGTTAATCGCCTGATGAATAATCACGCGTAATGTGTGTGAATTGTCTTTAATCGTGTCTTGTTCCTGTTCCTGTTTACGAGCATTTTTCATGAACTGCATCTTTACGGCTGGCTGCTGGTGAATCTGCCGTGACGTTCAGAAACGCATGTATGGATGTTGACATTGATGTGTCCGGGCAGTGAAGGGACTGACCTACAGGCACTATTTTGTTCTCCGGTCTTCCTTGAGCCTGTTTGTCTATTGTGGTGTCAACTGCTGAATGTGCACTTGTCCAGCTGCGCTCAATAAGGCTGCCGCTGCGCTCTATGGGGTTAATTGTGTTATAAAGGGGGAAAATCCGCAAGAATCCTGCGCCCGGGCTCTTTCGTTTCATTTCTCTGGGTGAAGCGTGTCAAATGCTGACATATGGGCGGAAATTGCGAAACGATAATGAATGCATGGGATCAATGTGGCTCAGATCGCTCGGTGAGATAGTTACTGGATATGTTGTAATGCCGCCTGATGTTGAAAGAGGCAGAGCTCTGGTAATAAAGCGGAGCTGAGCCAGCGCCGACACGTTTTAACTCCTCTCCACGCTTTGCATATTTTTCCATGTGGACATTTCCACTCCCGACAATGTGAGACGGCCCTTGTGTTACATTAAGACGTTGTTGTTGGCACAGGGAGCTAATGGCTATGATTGACCGTCGCCATATGTGGCGCGTGTGATCCGGTTACATTGAATGGCATTACTCTGATCTTTTTTCTTTTTTTTTTTTTTACAAATGATGATCTGTTCCCTCAGATTTTCTTCATCCAGCGACAGCAGCGCTTTAATTACTGCTCTGCGCCTCTGATCACCGGCGGCTGCACGGACACGACTCTGTGCTCTTATATTGTTTATGGGGAAGGACAAAGCCGTGTTTGTACTTGACTCTTCCGCTGATGGTTTACTTACATTCTTTCCTCTTGAGTAATAGAGTGGCTATCACATTTCCCTTTCATGAGGAAGATGGCTATTTATGGCCATTTGTGGCAGGATTCCTCCATGAGCGGGTATCATCTCCCGAAGCCTTCCTCGCTTTAGCCTTTAACACGCTGCAATTATTTAGTAATTACTTTGAGTGCATGCATCGCCGGTTCTGAGGCCACACTTGCGCAACGACTTGTCAACTCCGCCCCTTTCCCAAAGACTTATTTGCATTGCAAAGTGCTTACATTCCACTCCATTGGTTAAATCTACCAGCAGAGCTGCACTGCCAATGCAAATGAATTATTATTCTCCAACAATTAAGGACAGAAAGTGAATCACACTACAGCTGCAGTTGGACTATTAGATAACAGTGTGAAAACATAAGAGGAATGCAAGTGAATGAATTGTCTCACACTTGTATCACAGCACTTAATCCTGCACATACAATGTTCTAAAAACAAACTGGGACATAAAGTGAGGCACAGGATCATTGTAGTTTGTGTATGAGGTTACGTAAGATGAGTACAAGTCATTCACCCACATGAATTATGCAGTAACTGGTGTTGCAGCACAATCCCTCAAATGTAAATGAAATGTTCACCATCAATTAAAGACAAAGTGAAGCACGGGTTCATTGTGCTGCTGTAGATTGAGTCTGAGGTTACATGAGAAGAATTAAAAGTCATTTACTGAAATATGTAGCAACTTGCATCACAGCACAATCCTGTAAATACAAATAGAATATTCTCATTACAATGCACAGACTCAAAATACTGCTGTAGTTTATTTATAAGATGACATAAGAAGAATTAAAGTCATTAATTATGTAGCAACTTGCAAATGCTTCTGAAATATTCTCAAGAGATTAAGGGCATAAAGTGAAGCACAGGACCAGACTCCAGCTGTAGTTTATCAGACAACAGCGAGGAAACCTTGGAGGAGTATAAATCATTGAAATGCATTTATTATCGGATAATCCTGCAATCTCAAACAAATTGGGACATAATGAAAAGTACAGGATCATAGTTCCACTGCTGCGTATTACATACATGGGAAGAATAACAGTCATTTACCTGCATGAATTATGTAGCAGCTTCCATTACAGCTCACAGTCCTGCATGTGAAATCTTCTCAAGCAAGAATCATGCTTCTGCTGTATTTTGTGTATTAGGGAACACAAGAAGAATGCAAGTCATTTACCCACATGAATTATGTAGAAATTTGCGTCACAGCACAATCCTGCAAACACAAGCGACACAAGCTCTTACTCAATAAACTATCTCTTCTTCTTCTTACTTTGAAGTTGCACTGTGATTATACAAGAGGCTAGACCCATAAAGTGGTATCATTCAGGGGATGATATGTTTAAGTGTTTGGAAGGTGCCTGCAGGCTGATCTCGATCAAAAGCCTCGTCGAACTCCCTGCTCTCAGCGAATCGGACGACTTACTGTATATTACACGGTGGAAATTGCCCTGACAACTTAAAGTCACTTTATGACCTTCACTGAGCCCATTCAGATTCTCGCTGACTTTGCCCCACAACACTAATCTGCACCGCATGAGTCAGCCAGGAGTGCTTACAGATGCAACCCGTAATCCAAAAAACAAACAGGAAGGGTGAACCAGCCTCGGAGAGCTGTGATATTAAAACAGGCTGGCTGTTAAAGCCTGCGCCCGGGTGACGTACGTGTGAAAGGATCATTTTATATTCACTCTTTTAGGTGTTTTATTAAGCAGTTTATTAACCTCACATTAGTCATATTTCTCCAAGGCTCTGGTTGCTTAATGTGCAGAGAGTTACCCCGAACTGTAAATCTGTAATTGACTGGCTGAAAATCAGGAGTTCAAATTAGCCCAGTGACTCATGCTGATTTGAACTTGATAACTTGGAGCTCTCAGGAAGTGTGCTGTGTTCTCACAACCAGCACACACCGCGTCATGAGGTAAAGCCACAGCTCAGTATCAACGAGGCTCATGACATTTATTCTTAGATCGAGTTTGATTTACTCTTGATTTTCTTCTTTTTCTTCACTCAACGTGAAACAGAAACAGTTTGGGACACTTGACTTGTATAAAGCAGCCGGTGCAGCGTGATCGCACCTCTTATCCTGTAGATAACTATTATCTTAAGCCTGAAGCCAATATCCTTCAAATACCTCAACTCCTCCCCCCCCCTATAGACATTACAGCTGTATATTGAACCAGCTCCACAGAAGTGGATTACTGATTCACTCGTGTTCTCAGTGCTGAGATATGATGTAATTTCCTGGTTATTTCTCAGGTATTTGTTTGCTCTCAGCCTCTCCTGCGCCGTGTGTTTGCCTTATTTTGCTGCGCTGTGCAGCCACAAGAGGAACCAACCCATGACCTACTGTGCTTGTTTTTCTTCTGTCAAAGGGTTGGAGGTCAATTCCTTTTAAACGCAGCCAGCTTTAAATGCAGTCAGCTCCGGGGTGGAAATAAAAATAGTGATTCATTGAATAAACCTCGCTCTCGGCGCTGGCGTTTGCTGGATGGCTGACGAACACATCCAGATAAAACTGTATTAATCTATTTATACTGAGTTAATTATTAAGTCCATATGTGGAGTTGCCTCCATTTTTCATTGTATCTCAGCCTGACAAGCAGTGTTTACCCCCACCAGTTGAGTTCTGCTTGCTCTTTAAATAGGCTTTGTGTCGAGTTGCTCACCCATTATGACAAACCCTCTATTGGGGCCTCCGCTCTATTTGTCTGCCTGCAAACTGCCACCGACTAAACAGTCACATGTGTTTTAAAACTCATTGAGTGACACATTATTTCTTCTCACTCCAAATGGCCTGCCTCTCCTGCTGGTGTGCTGCTCGCCAGCTGTAATACTTTCTGTTTTTCGGAGAGAGGAGAGAGCTGTTGTAGATAACAACTCGCCGCATACAACACCCACTTATTGTATAGTCTGCTTCAGGCAGTTAATTGCTTATGCTTATCTTATATTATATATACCCCACTTTACTGCAAACACAGCGAGGGGCTCTTAATGGGAATCAACAACCTCTGAGAATATTTCTGGATCATGTTATATTAATGTGCTATTATCATCACCTCTGATTTCATCTGACCTCTCTTCTCCTCTATTCTGTCCCTGTAGCTGACAAGGCTTTGGCGTGCACACGCACACACACACACACACACACACACACACAGTGACAGGCTGGGGACTGCAGCAGTAGGCCAGTATTGATTGCTGTGGAAAACACTTTGGCATGTGTCCAGAGCCATTTCTTCGGTTCACGGCAGTCGTCCATGCATGTGTTTCAGTGCTTGGAAAGCCAGCTTGTAGGGAAATTAGATTGTATTCATTTGCTGCTTCTTTGATTTTTCCTCAGGGAGAAACCCTGAATGGGTAATTCAGGCATCTGGGATGCTAGTTGAGTTAAGTGTAAGTGGCTCAGATATGCAAGCAGCATTTTGATGGATAAGGTCGTTCTGCTGAATGACTGGAGTGTAAATGTGATATGGCGCATTTATATACTGATCTTTATTATCCATACTGATCTCTGGTCTTGGCCGGTCTGTGCATTATACCAAATCTCCCCATTCACACAACAATGGCAGGAATTTAGAGGTGGTGTGGGGGGGTGGGGGTGAGTGTGCGTTTGTGGCGTGCACGTGTGCCTCCTCCTGCTGCAGAACAAGTCATTAACTCTGAACACTGCCCTCCAGTGAATTCCTCACCATTGCTGAAATAGCATGTAAATTATTACCAGCTTTTTAGGATAGTGTAATTTAAAACCTTTAAAATGGAATACCCAGGACTTCAAAGGCTATAAAAAACCCTACTAACATTTCCCACCGGTTTAGGAGTTGTCATTCCCGTCCTTCACAATCTTCTGACTCTTTTTCACCCAAACTCTTTTGTATCTTCGTAGCCAGCAGTAATGATATGTTGCAGCAGCAACGCCTGGTTTGTCAACAGGCCGGAGACGTTTGCTGCTCTTCGGCTCGGTTTTTTCCACTTTGTCATTGACTAACCACTTGTACAGGCAAACATTTGCCTTGATGCATGACTCCAGCGCCCCCAGCTACAGTGGATCGTTATTATAACCTTTGAGGAGAATGTAGCCACAGATGAGAAACTCTTCCTTAATACTCCAGCCAATATTTTTCATTCTTAACTGTGGTGTACCATCTTGCTTTTTTGTTTGTTTTTTGTCTGTGTGTGTGTGTGTGTGTGTGTATATATGGTAGAGTGTGTGTGTGTGTGTGTGCATTTGCTAAAATACAAGGGTACAAAGCTGCAGTGATTCCAGGGAGCTGACGCAGCTTTTTGCGTGGTGTCACCTTACATGATGGATGCCTCTCCCACTTTCTCGAAAGGCTTTTGAAAACTCCTGTTATCTCGCTATTTTTCTCTGTCATTATGACCGCGCCAGAATGCAAAGTTCATATATCACCGAGGCTCATGTTAGAGCAATCTCTTAATGGAATCGGTGAATAAAAGATGAGTTCAGCGCCCCGCAGATAGTACAGCAACTTTTATGCATATGAATAAACTGCATGCATTAAGTGCCAGAACATTATGTACAATAATTCTCACCTTTTAAATGCTGTACCTTGAACTCTATCTCGTCTTGAGGCAGTCTAAAAAAAAACCCAACATATTCTAATTCAATTGTCCCTGGCTTACTCCCCAGAGCTGCTGTTTAATTCCCAGATAAGTTTGTTTTGGGACACCGAAGCCAAGGTCAGTCATGGGGAGGAGAGATAGATAATGAACTCATATTGTGTTTCATACCCTTGTTCTCTCTCTCTTTCGTTCTCTCAACCTCTCCTCTCTCTTCCTCTCTGTCTCCTCATTGTCCATGTCACCATGTCCATTACTCAATTACTAATCTCCTTTGGCCTGAGGAATTCCAGCGCTGACCTCTCGGAGGCAGCAGGCTGAAACCTTCCCAGCATGACAGGAGCAGTGTGTATGTGTGTGTGTGTGTGCATGTATGTGTGTACCCACAGTATAGAAAGACACCCACCCACTGGGAGCGTGCATCCCCTTGACTCCCAAACTGAAAGTCCTGTCCGAGCGATGCAACGCTCCGGCCCAGAACGCTGACAGTCAGGAATGTCTGCCCCACTGCTGGTGCGCAGTGGCACGGATTTCTCGTGGGGAATTGTTCGCAGCGATATGGAATATTTCAGGGTGCATTGTTTCTAATTGGATCACCGAACATAGAATTCGGAATGTCCCTTACGCTCTGTTTTGCCACCGGTACACCACCACATCCATACAAATTGAATGATATGGATTTTAGCGGGCTTAATTTCAGTGAGATTGCCGGAGTCGTGCTGCTACAGAGTTATCTACAGTTTCACAGCAGAAGTCTGTTTTTTCCACTTTGAGTCCATTATGTGCAGTCATAGCAATAAATTCGCTCGGCAGTGTTTTCGGAGATATCATGCCGCAGCAGTAATAACATGAATTATTGATGGAAGAGCGGAGACAGAGTGTAACATTCAGCAGTTAATGTGTTACCTTGCATTTTAACTCGGTCCCAGAATGAGGAGTCGGTGAGTGCGTGCGTTCATCGACACACCCGAGGTGAAATCATACCAACGCATTAAGACCTTTAGTGTAGGATCCAGAGTGTATAAATGCTCCTAATGCTTCGGCGTACGAGGTGTCAGTGAAATGACACCCGGCTGTTTGGTATGTTGCTGATGTGGAGTGTCACCTCTTGGCTATGGGCTTGCAGTCCTCTGACCTATATTATCAAGTGGCCTGCTGGCTGTGTCTGCTGCTTTGCTAAACTATAAGCCGCCTAACTCGAAACGACAGCCCAGTGTGGACGAGCGGCATTTACAGGAGAGCGAGGCCCCAAGTTTCTCTTTGAAACCCGAAAAATCCGAGTGGCGAGCAGGAGACCCCCGCCACGCCGACGAATACCACGGGAATGATTCATCTTAATAGAGAGAGGAAACAATGAGTGGATTAATTGGTTTGGCAGAAAATTAATCAGCCACAGTTTTAGTAATGGATGAATAATTTGAGTTAATTTGTTAAGCAGAAACATTGAGCTACAACTAACTAATATTCCAATTATCAACCAGTCTGTTATTGTTGAAGTCATTGATTTTGTTTAAAAATACAAGAAGAATTTCCAGTTTGAAACCTTGTAATGTGTTGTTTTGTCCAGCTAACGTCTAAAACCTCAAGATATTCACTTCACTTTCATAATACTCACATTTAATAAGTCACAAACAGAGAATTATGGGCATTTTTGTAAAAAAAACCACAACATGATTTCAATCAGCTATTGACTTAAATAGTTGGAAATTGATTAATTGATTGTCGTCGTGTCAGCTCTGCAAAAATGTCAAACGTTCACAGGTTGCAGCTTCTCACATTTCAAATATTTGCTGCTCACTTTACTTTATCTGATTGTGGATTGAGTGTCTGTGCATTTTGGACTGTTGGTTGGACACAAAGTATTGGGATCATTTTTCACTGTTGAGTCTTTATCAGCTGAAATATTAATTGAATGGACAGATGATACAGAAATGAAAATAATCACAGGGTGCGGCCCTGGTTCGGTCCAGTTCTCACTGTAGTTTGGCTGCTCTACTCTGACTCAGTTGGCTGCTTCTCAGTAACCCCTGCACATTTCTTAAGTCTACAGTATTTGCTTAAACACAAACCATAAGCCCGAGCTCAGCGTCCGGACTGAATGTGCTGTATCACGGCAGCTGAAACTGCTTGGTAAAGTAATAAATAAAACCAGAATGGCACTCAGCAGAGCGCAAGCTGCCGTCAAGGCTCAACTGTCGTCTTTAATTCAATCAAACTGCACCAAGTTACACAAACTCATAGAAATCAGTCCCCTCTGTGTTCTTCTCCATTAAGATCCTTGAATCATTTGCTGGGAAATTGGTAAAAATGTCAAAGTAAACATCCTATTTGGCAAAGTTAAAGAGAAAGATAGAAAATTCCTGGAAACGCACCAAAAATGTATTGTGCTCTTTTCTGAGCTATTCCACATCCTTTCACCAAGTTTGGTGGAAATCAGTACAATTGTTTTTGTGTAATGCTGCTAACAAACAAGTGACAAACAAACTAACAGCGATAAAAACATAACTTCCATGGCGGAGGTAAAAATAAACAGTATATGCCAAAGCTAATGGTTGAATCCTTTTATTTTTTTTCTTCGAGCCGCGGCTGAGTTCATAGACTGATTATATTCTAGACTGTGCTGACAGCTGCTGAATTGCTCTCACCTGTTGTGTTTTGGTCCTGAGCCCGAACAAGTCCCCAAACAGGATCTGTTGACACTCACACAAGGCACCGTGTCATTGGGCTGATTGATATGGAGGGAACGGCTGTGTGCTTTTAAGATTTGCTGGTGCTGCCTGGACGCTCTGGTGTGCCATTGAATTACTTGAAACGTTGCTATTTGCCTCATACATCAGCAGCAGAACATTCAGTGCATTATTTTTTCGTTTCAGATAGACTGAAGTAGAATATTTCGTGGTTTTGTTTCTCCGTGTGTGCTGTCAGTAGATTGCATCAAAGTACAGTAGCTAATTCTGCAGAGATACACAACAGTGTGTTTTTGGCTGCAGGCTGAAGTCTATTTACTGTTACTCTATATTATTCAAATGGCCTGCTTTTCTGACAGCAGGAGCGGCAGTCAGTTTTTCATTGCATGGAAAGCTGGTTACAAGCACCCGGCACCACTTGACAGCTGAAGACAGCTCATTATAAGAAGACCGAAAACCCATGTTTGATGTTTCTACTTAGTGAGGGAGGCACAGCTATATCAAGCTATCCCTCGCAGGCTTTTCCTTTATAAGGAAATACTGTCTCCAACTGGTTGGGATTTGATATGCCTGTATAGTTGCAGATGATGTGAGGAGTGAATATAGGTAATTGTACAGAGAGACTCTGAAAAGCTGTTTGTTTTTAGAAAATGGAGATGAAATAACATGAACTCATTGAAAGGATCCATTAAAACATGGGGACGCAGCATCAGATGCCAATAAAGAACTAGAACTTTGCTTTTTGAGCTCCACAAAGGAAGGTTTTTACTGCAGTGTTTTACTGCAGTTTTATTAGCTTGCATGGGTGTATTATTTTATTGCATGCACCGTCTCTATATTCATGCAGGACGTAGATGGGTGTTATTTTAATGTCAGGCCCTTTTAGGGGACATGTGTACAGGGACACAGATGCCTGCTAAATTGGAGATAACCAATGTAAACATCAGAGAAAGACTTGGAGTCTGTATTTCTGCCAGTACACATCTGTCCTCCAGATTTCCCTGTTTCTGTAATAGCCATCGTCCAGCACACCACTTCACTCTGTTGGTTACAAGCACTTCATCCATTAGCCCTTCAAATGGAAACACATTTAAGGATCTCGGCTTCCTTCCCTCTCCTTCGGACTCGTAGTTCTTTGAGCATGAGAGTTATTAAAAGACGTTGAATCAACCTCGGAGAAAAAAAAAGGTCGAAGCACACGCTGGTAAGAGAGCAAATCTTATTAAGTGAGCCAACTGAGCAGACTGAAGTATGTACACAAAACCGCCACGGCTATATTCAGCCCTCAGTGTCAGCCGTGCACGTCACCGCTATGGATTTACATTTATAGTTTCCTGACAGTGTCACATTAATTTTACTGTGTGTCAGGGAGACCACTGGCTCGCAGCTTTCTCCAGTTCATTCATTACACCCTGGCTGTAACAAATGACATTTCTCCTACTCCTCTACATGTTTGAAGGTGCAATCATAGCCAGTGTGACGTGGGATTTAAAAACCTAAAAAAAAAACCTCAGCATTCCCGGTGGATACGTGGAGCCTGAGTTCCCTAAATGCTAATCGAAAAGTCTAAAACATCTTTGTCCTCATCGACATTGATTTAACTGCTGGCGTAAATTCAATTCAGCAATCGTCCACATCATCCATATTCATGTCGCTGTAATTTACTTATATGAACATGAAGCCGTAATGCTGCTCGAGGCACATACCAATTATTTCATAAATAAGGACGTTCTCTTGTTTGTCCTGTTTCTTCGACCAACTGCAACTTTAAGCCATTTTTTAAAGTCTGTCTTGCCCAAACCTTTGTGCCTGGTTTTGTCAGCTCATGCTGCCAAACATTACTTACCCCTGTTGGAATGCAACTACATTCACTTAAGCACTTTACTTAAATGCACATGTGAGGTATTTGCTCTCTAATTTACTTCACACTCGGATTTCAGAGGTAAATATTGTCAAGTATACACTTGTCTCACATGTATGGCCACTAATGACTGTTTGGATTAAGATTTGATGTTAAATACTTAGAAAAGTTCTCTCTGCTTGGTTGCAATTATTTCTAATGCATTGTTTACAGGAAGTAATAGTTTTTTAATCTAAAAATGAAATAGTTGTTTGTAGATATCACTTTCCAGTTCTGCCTGCAGATATGTGACTTTTAGAGAAAGTTGTTAAATTCTTACATTAGTAAATGATCCATAACCTTTGCATGCTGCATATTTTCAACTCCCATCATTGTCCTGATTGTAATTGCGGTTCTGTCCTGCCTCATTTCAGCACGAGGTAATTGCAGTGTCTGAGAAGGTGATTGTTCGGCTGGAGGACCTGGTGAAGTGGACGGTACCGGACTTCTCAGGATGGGTCCACGGTCTGAAGGCAGAGCCTCTCAAGCCCTCCGTGCTCCGGGAGCTGGGGACCAACGGGAGGCGGGAGGCCCTGCACCGCTACCGGGAGAGCACCTTGACCAGCGGACTCAACTTCAAGGATGTTCAGAGAGAGAGGGCACAGCTAGGTGAGCGCCGGCAGAAACCTCTCCTTCCTCAAAGCATTTCTTCTTTCCAAAGTGTTACTGCAGTGTCTCCATCTTCTCTCTGCCGCTGTGTTGAATGTTTATGTATTTGTGTCCTGTCTCCTCCATAAATCAGCGGATTTTTATTGTCCTACGGTCGGTTTAACAAGTGCTGTCTTGACTGGAGTAATTCATCAGTATATAGTTGGTATTCCTCCCGATATAATGAGCTGAGAATCGCACTAATAGAGGCGAGCTAGAAGTAATGGCAGCGTGTCTGCCAACGCATGACCATCCTGCTGTATAATAGTTTTGTTTTCTGACTCTAGCAACGATCACATAATTCAGCTTGTAATGTCTTTAAATAATTAAGTCACATCAAACTGCAGCTCCAGCACCTCTGATACCTGCGCACCCATCAGTCCTGCTCATAATTGACTGTGTATCTCAGCAGCTTTAAGGACCATTGCGGTGTGTGTATGTGTGTGAATGGTTGTCTGGCGTATTCATCATGTGCACGGTGCCATTAACTGTCAGGGAATGTTTGATTCGTGCGCCGGGCTCTCTGGGTCTCACTGCAGTTGTGAATCGGGTCCAAAATAAAGCTGGATTGTCTCTGCTGATGACTCACCTGATGCAAATAGGAAACGCTGCCGTTTGAGTCTAATAATCAGAAAGAACATAATGTTCCCTTTGAAGCCGTTTCCCACTTATTTGCCTCTCTCTCTCTCTCTATCTCTCTCTCTCCCTCACATGGCTGTGGTGTAATGCCTAATGTTGATTAGAATGGTATAATGTAGCTTAGCCAACACGTTGGAAAAACCGTCAGAATTACAGTTCCTCTTGTCAGGTTGTAAGTTTGTATGATGGTGATTAAAGCCAGTTTTAGCTTTATGATCCTCGATTAAGTCATTTTTAATAATCACGTTTGCCTAAAGCCTACGTAGAAGTTAAACTGCCATGAAAATATTGAGCCGTCCTCAGTAGAAAACTGGTTTATTGACGACTCTTGTTCTGTTTTCTGCTCGGGCTCTTCCAGGAAGAGGAGCCATTGTGTATTTCTGTGTGCTGCTGTAATGCCCTTGATTACTCGACATTGCTTGAATCTCATACACAAAAAGGACAAGAGGATCGATAATGGAAGCTTTGTTGTTATTCCAGTAATCAATACAGTTTGATTGTGCTTGTGGGTGTGGATGTGATTGCTTGCTTTCATAAATACATTTGTCAGCCTGCTTCTTAAATGATATTATATTCCATATCACAGCTTTGTATAAATGTGCTGTTTCATCTAGATTTTATAGATTTATCTGTTGTCAGTGTAATAACCTGACGCTATTGTTGCTGAGGGTATGTGTGTGTGCGTGTATGTGAATGTGCTGCTAATGAGCGGTGCTGCCGTTAATGACTCCATCAGGCTGTTTCTAAATGCACTTGTCACTCCGATGGGACACTCCGCCAGAGAATCTGCCCACTCAGCAGAACGGGCTCAGTCTCTGGCAGGGCACCAGAGACCCACGCATGCGCACATGCTTTGATGCGCGCACACACACACACACACACACACATAAACGGAAACATGCACACATGCTACACACCAACAATCAGTGGTGTGCACTCACTTGTCCATTAGTTTGTTTGTTCACTACATCTTTGGCGTGTGTCATTTGTTGACAGTCGAACAATATGAGAGGGGCAGAGAGTTTGGGAGACAGAGAGAGAGACAGAGAGAGAGAGACAGAGAGAGAGAGACAGAGAGAGAGAGAAAGATCACTTATTCATCAAGGCAAATGCACGTTAGTCTGAGCAAGGGTTTGCATAGAAATATGAAATGTGCCACTGCAATGCTGCTGACTACCGAAATGAAATATTCATATCACAGCAGCAGATCAGATATAACGGTCCCCTTAAAGCATCCTGTAGCTGAATGTTCCTAATTCTGTGTAATATGTTGGCTCATTGACTAAACA